>NC_080785.1:123170588-123470797 GCF_028018385.1 Neofelis nebulosa | reverse complement strand
TGCTTCAAGGCTTGCTGATTTCATCTGTTTCTCAAGGTATTTGAGGTGCTGAGTGATGCACTTTGTGCTTCCTCCTCCTTTTCCTTCTAACAAGTAGCACAGTTATCAATGTAAATAAAAGGACTTTTTTTGAGAGGGAGCAGAGTAGAAGAACTACTTAGGAGACATTATTTCGTCCTTCACTTGCTGTACTATGTTCATTATAAGTATTTCAGTGACAAAGGATCATCTTTTTTTTTTATTTTTTTAATGTTTATTTCTGAGGGGGGGTGTGCATGAGCAGGGGAGACAGAGAGAGAGAGGGAGACACAGAATCCCAAGCAGGGTCTAGGCTCTGAGCTGTCAGCACAGAGCCCGACGCAGGGCTCAAACCCATGAGCTCATGACCTGAGCTCATGACCCGAGCCGAAGTCAGACACCCAGCCAACTGAGCTACCCAGGCGCCCTGACAGAAGATCATCTTGATAATGTGTACCTCTAATGGAGAAAATTTCCAATGTAAACAGACAGGTGCCTGGATGGTGGTTAAATAATTAAGGAAGGCCAGAGGCCCTGGACAGCATCTAGGTGATTTCCTAGTCACAGCTGCTAGGTCTGCAAAATATTACTGGAAAGAAGAAACCTTTCAGGAAATAGAATTAATGGCCAGCTGAGGACAAAAACTTATGATTAAAAAGAAGACAGTTTTCCTGTTTGTGACCCACTGAACACCACATTTGAAATTCCTTTCGAAGGAAGGTCATGATTAAGAAAAAGGCAGACAGCAAAAGCACAGTGTACTCTATTCTGTCTTTTCTACCCTCCCCATGCCCAGCACAGCACCTAGTAGACCCCAGAGGTACCCATTAAATACCAGCTTAATACTGACAGCCAGGCACTTAAGCAATCAATAAAATGTTCCTGTGTGGATCCCTCCACTCGACCCCTGACCCATCCAGTCCCACTTCACTGGGATGACCCTGCCTTATCTGTTTCATGAAGAATGAACCTCAATTCACACCATCTGGGTGTGAACTCATGAGACAGGTTAACCATATCCTAAAACTATAATTAAAGGCAAATACTACTTCAAATCTGGGAACAAAACTAAGTGGGAAAAAAGGAAACTGTTAACTTGATTGAGTCTGGATACACCGAGATAGCACAGGAAGTAAAGATAGAACTTTGAGATCCGATTAGTAACTGAATGCAGTGTGCCTGCTTTAGTGAGTAGGTCTACCGATCATCAAATAACTCTCCCAGGAGAAGGCAAAATTGAAGCCTGTAAAAATTCAAGTTTTCCACTTCCCCTTTCTCATACTTAATTCCCTTTGCTTTTCTGGTTGACTTAGATGCTAGGAAGGATATGTTGCAACAAGTGGAATTACTCACAACTTGAGAGACTGTTGACAGAAAACTTGCCTAGCTATAACTACTAGCTTGTTTTGTAATTTATCTAAAAAATTAAATGTAGATTTTAAAATAATTTATTGCTGTTAACTATAGTCTTTAAAGATAAAATAATTTTCCAGCATAACTGTGAAATGATCACAAAAACAGTCATAGAAATATCTATAAATGTGTCAAGATTTTAGTTTTTTTGAATAATGTTGACAAGTCTAAATACATAAACATATGATTGTTTTCAGATTCAGAAGATACATGTTTTTTTGAGAGTGGGCTTTAGACACCATGAGATCCCATTTCTAGATACTTTAGGACACAGGGGTGCCTGGGTGGCTGTCTGTTGAGCACCTGACTCTTGATCTCGGCTCAGGTCATGATCTCACGGTTTGTGAGATCCAGCCCTGCATCAGGCTCTGCACTGACAGCACTGAGCTTGCTTGGGATTCTCTCTCTCTCTCTCTCTCTCTCTCTCTCTCTCTCTCAAAATAAAGAAACTTTAAATAAGTAAGTAAATAAATAAATAAATAAATACTTTAGGTTACATCTCCAAAGGACAAAGACATTCTGCTATATAACCAGTATTATTATCACACCCCCGTAATTAATCATTCCATACTTTCCTTTAATACATAGTTTAGATTCAAATTTTTTGGTTGTTGATAAACGTCTTCTATAGATTTATTTTTTTGTTTCTTTCAATCCAGGAACCAATCATGGGTCATATGTTTCATTTAGCTGGTAATGCTATGTGTTTGTCTTTTAAATCTATTTTTTGTTTTCATGACACTGATTTATTTGAAGAGTTCAGGTCTTCTGGAATGCTCCATATTCTGGGTCTGATTGTATCCTCAGACATCTTTGGCAAAAACATTTCTATGTGGTGTTGTATATTTGTTATCGAGTCATACCAGGAGGCAAATAGTGTCTGGTTGTGCCAGTATTATTGACGATAAATTTGATCACTTGGGTGTGGTGGTTGCCATATTTCTTCATTATAAAGTTCCATTTTCTACCTCATAATTAGTGGGTAGTCCATGGGGGTGATTTTTTAGGGCTATATGAATATCTTTGTCTCCATTACCTTTTGCTCAGGAGGTTTGGCACCTACTGATATCTAAGTAAATTATTGCAGTGCAAGTTGCAAAATGGGGATTTTCTAATTTTATATTTTTCTTCTACATGTATTGGATGAATTCCCCTGTAGAGAAGAGTTTTTTTGTTTTTTGTTTGATAAACGTATTTCCTTTAGTTCAAACACTAGGATAAGATATGAAGGCCTTTACCCAAATTTCTTCCCCAGATCTAACTTGGCTACTAGAGCGATTCAGGATGATAGCCTTGCAGATGGGAAGCAGGAGATGGGGGGAAATGATCTGAGTTGATAATAAACTCCTGGTTCTGCATGTGTCTCAGGAAGATAATGTGGTAGACAGTAATAGTCCTCTTTATTTGCTTACACAGTGGGAGACAATGTTGGCAGCAATTATCAGAGATGCTATAGCTGTCAATTCTAAATGCAATAAAGTGGTAGTAACTCCTCAACTTCTGTGTTCTTCTGTAGCCATTATGCTGCCTCCCAGACCTTAAATCATTGACAATTTGCCAATGTTCCTTTCCTTTTGCAAGTTTACGGACTAGCAGTCTCTTCTAAACTCCAGACAGGACAACAAATACAGGACGTCTCCCTGTTCATGCCTTCTTTCAGCCTCACAGGATGCCTGGGCCTGGGAAAAATGTCTCATTTTCCTAGCTCCATGCCAAATTGTTCTCTCTCCTGCTCATGTCCAAACACCAGCTGCACTTTTCTTTTTTTCTTTTTAATTTTTTTTTAATGTTTATTTATTTTGAGAAAGGGGGGTAGGTGCAGAGAGAGGGGGACAGAGGATCCAAAGCAGGCTCTGCACTGACAGCAGAGAGCCCCATGTGGGGCTTGAACTCACAAACTCATGACCTGAGCCAAAGTCAGATGTTAAATTGACTGAGCCACCCAGGCGCCCCCTACACTTTTCTGTCTCATCTAGGGCTGCTATGTGCCTGTGGGTGATTTCTTCTGGCTACTCTTATGGTTCCAAAAATGGATTAAGGCAGTAAATGCTGTGCACCTATTCTGTATACAGAGCTTAGCTAGATGCTGCAAAGGGTACACAAATATAGGACTTGATCTCTGTCTTGAAAAAGTTTATCTGCTTGGAGAGACAATATCACACAAAGATGGAGCTGAAAGATAGTCTAGTTGCCAGGGGTATCTATGAATGAGTTTGGCGGTGGGGGTGGCCATTGGTACCAGAAATTCTAAGAACTGGTGCTAAAATTGTGAGAATCTGTGTCATGCTGGAGCAAATGTCCATGACTTTTATAAGATTCTCAAAGAAAGCGCCATCCCTTCACCACAAAAGTTAACAATGACTAGTTGGAGGACTGACTAGTAGCTTTTTCTCTTCACTGATAGTTCTCATGTTTGATTGCACATATAAGTAATACATCGGTGCCAAAAAATAGATTGAATTCTCTGACTTCAGGGTCATTCTGTCTTGCCATTTAATAATGATTTGGAGAAGAGATAATTAAAGTACTTAAGGCTTATTGGGGGCACTTATGGGCAATTAAAATCTTTTGCATGGGAGAAAAGCTGGACTAGCATTGCCCCAATAATCAAAAGTTTGGTGTGGAGTTGAGTATTGTATTGTGACACATCAACATTTTCTCCAAGCTTGTTGATAACATCCTCTTACTTTGGTATGGCTTGGGTGAGCTTACAAAGCCTTTTCATGTCTAGTGACACATTGATACAGTGAAGCTGGCTGGGCAAAGACTACCGGCTTCACTACCAAAAAACGGATTCTCCGCAAGGTTAGGTGACTGGCCACGGTTACATGGATATTAAGGGTGCAGCTGAATGTCAAACCCACTTTTTCTGATCCTTGCTTTCTCCAGTGCATTTTACTGTGTTAATCAGGGTGGCATTTGAAGGTGGGCTTCTAGGAAGATTCACTCAGTTGCGGGTTTTAGCTATACACTGCTGATGAAACCTGTTTCTATTTGTAGGGTTTCCCTGGGGGTAGGCTGGTGTGCTAGTTTTGGATGTTCTTCAGGCTTCTGCTCAGTCTATGATACTATCCTGACTCTGCAAAGCCCTCCTACTTCCCTGCATGGGCATTTCAAGGGCAAAGTCATAAATGGCAATTTCAGGGCTGGTTGTCATCTTGAACTGGGTCTTGACAATTCGATTCTTAGTTTTCTGAACCAGCACTGTCAAATAGTATATAATATTAGCCACACATGAAAATTTTAATATCATAGTAGCACATTAAGGAAGTAAAAAGAAGGCAGAATTAAATTTAATTACCTATTTTATTTAACCCAATCCAACCAAAATGTTAACATTTTGGTATGTGATCAATATAAAAACTATTGAGGCATTTCGTTTTTGGTTTTTTTTTGTACTAAGTCTTTGAAATTTGACCTGTATTTTGTATCTACTTCACATCTCTGTTAGAACTAGCCATATCTTAAGTGTCTAAATGGCTAGTGGCTACTGGATTTGGAAGCACAGTTCTGGAAAATTCTTCCAGAAAAAAAAACTGTTAAGACAAAGAAGCCTCCTTCCTTCTATTCATAATAGAGAATGAATTGAGCAGTTGCCCCTTTATTATGACATATTTCATCATCCATCATACAGCATTGTAGAGAACCTATTAGCATCATAGCATATTTATCAAAACTACTTTCTAGTGACCCAGTAGCTTCGAGAACCTGATGACAGTTGCAAACTTTTGAATAGGACCATACACACAGACAGGTGGAAGAAACAGTGTACGGTAGGAGTGGGTTCCATGGTTTGTGTGCTCAAAAAATATGTTCATCTATTCTACCATATGCCTGACACACATTCTATTACAATCCTTTTGCTTACAAATTTTTTTTTGGACATATCTACTAAAATGTGCAGAGAACTAGGCCTGCTGGGTAGGGGAGGAGGGAATACAAGTACGAATAAAATAGGATCCCTGTCTTCAGTGAAAGTTGTGGTCTAGGAGGGAAGACTGGATAAAGCAGTTAAGGGTCAAGTGTCCATGTAACTGGCTCTCAAACAAGACCACATTTTCTTTAGAAAACCCACATTAAAATTCCACTGTTTCTGGAGTGGCTGGGTGGCTCAGTCAGTTGAGCGTCCAACTCTTGATTTCGGCTCTGGTCATGATCTTGCAGTTTCGTGAGTGCAAGCCCTGTGTCAGGCTCTGCACCGGCAGCGTGAAGCCTGCTTGGGATTCTCTCTCTCTCTCTCTCTCTCTCTCTCTCTCTCTCTCTCTCTGCTCCTCCCCCATTTGTGCTGTCTCTGTCTCTCTCAAAATAGGTAAATAAGCTTAAAAAAATTCCATTGTTTCTGTTAGAAGCACCTGAAATAATTACCCTTTAGCATTTACCAGTTTTAATACTAATGAGTGATTCATTGAATTTGTTTGAAAAAGTAGAGCCAAAAACCCTTTAGAAACAGAACAAATTGTTTTCATAGGGGAAAAGAAGAAAGGGGACAGATGGGAAAGGTGTGGACCTTTTTGTTGTGACAAGATGCGGGTATTTCTTGATGATGGGGAGTGCTAGCTTCAGGCATTAAACATGACGCTCTAGTGCCCAGTAACAAAGGGCTATTGCTGAAAGGGAGGAGAGGCAAGTGTAAATACAATGAACATAAACTTTGTCTGCTCTGAGCATTGCCCATTCCTGGGCTGGTATTAAACGCTTATATGAGCAGATGCCTTGAATGCATATGTTTTCATTGGGGAGGCTGTGGAGGATAGTAGTTAATGTCTAGGGTTCTGGAGTCAGACAGCCCATCACCTATGTGATTTGGAGGACTTTGGTTAAATTCTCTGTGCCTCAGTTTGCCCATAAATAAAAAACAATTGTTAATAGGATTTGATGAGAAAATGTACACAAAGAGCTTAGAATAATGCCTGGCACATGCCATGTACTCGATAAATGTCAGTAATTATTATTAGTTTTGGCATTATTTTATGAATAATAATTGTTAGTTCTGGTTCTCCCCTAATTTGTTCCTCAAGTTTCATAAGACCGTTAATTCTGTCAAGCAATCCTGATACAAAGTTGGCAAAGTTCTAATGACTTTCTCCAAGATGGCAAAACTGGGGCAAAGAGATGAACATAACTTGCCCAAAGGCTCAGAGGCTGCTCCTAAAATGGGGAAGGAGGCCATTTAAGGCAGTGGTGATGGATTTCCCCAAAGACAAGGACTTAGTACAAGAACTAAGTCTGGAATTGGAATCCAGTCTGCACTACTTAATATGTGGTGGCATCTTGGGAAATTACCTGATTTCTCTGAGCCTTTAGGCCTCCATCTATCAAATAGAGATAATATGCCCATGGTTGTTAAAACTCAATAGCATGATGCATGAAAAGTGCATGTGGTCTGGGTTCGGTAAAATCTGCCTCTCAAACTATTATTATTACTATTGTTGTTATAGCCACCATGTGGGACGGCAGGCAGTGCTTATCTGGGATGCTGTGGTGTGTTTAGGCTTACCACTATGCCCCAGAGCCTGGCACAGTGCCTGGCACCCAGTAGACATTCAGGAAACGTTTGTGTAAGGAATGCCTATCATCTCAGGAAGGGAGAGCAGCCGACTGACTTTGCCTCTTTGCTTAGCCCTTGCCCTCCTTCCAAAAGCCAAACAGCATGCAGCCCAAGAGCCCAGGCACATTGTAGCAGGGGGCAGCAACCCATCTCATCCCAGCCGCCGTTATCGGGGGCTGCCGGAGGGCGCCCCGCCTGAACGCGCAACATCGTGCCAGCAGCTGTCTCCGAAGTCCTAATTTTTCTGGCTTGCGGTTTATTTACTTAAGCATTTACAGCTTCGGGGAGCAGAGGGGCTGCTTGAAGCAAGGGTCAGGACCTAGGTCGCGGTTTGTATTTACTTTCTGCCTCCCAATCTCCGCGCCGGCGAGTCACAACTCGGCTCCTTTATTTTTGTGCACCGGAGAGGCTAGCGTTTCTTCATCTCCTGTGGGGCGAGGAAGAACACACGCGGCTCGGGGTCTCTCGAGCTACTTGCCTATGTCCCATCCTGCGTAGATCATCCCTGCCAGAGTTCGTTTTCTATGCAAACCCGAGCAGGATGGAGCAGATTAAATAAAGACAACCTCGCGCCTTTAATCCTTGACCGCAAATACTGGCTTTTTTGTGCCCTGGATTTCTGAAATTCTTGGCTCAGGGACTCAAGGCGCGGGGGGGTGGGGAGGGTGCGTAACAGCTTGTGAAAACTTCCCAAAGCAGAAATCCGAGCTCCTACCCGCACCCCCCTCACCCAGAGATACTTGGATTCAAAGGAAAGGGGGCAGCCAGAGGAGGAGCGTCCCCAAGGGTTGGGGGCGCCCCCCAGGGGTTGCTTTGGGTCTCGGGCTCCAGACCCCGCCAGCTCTCTGGTAAGAGGAGGATTCGAAGCCCGGACGCCCCGCAGGACGCCCCTCCCAGTCCCCGCGCGCTTCTATTCAGAGCCCAGCCCGGAGCCCAAGGGATTCTGGGACTCGTAGTCCTTCCCCGCAGCCCCAGGCGCCGCCACGACCTCGGACTCGGACTACATTGCCCAGGGAGCTTCCCGGCCTATATAAGCTGCCAGGAGCCGCTTCGATGTGCAGTAACCATGTGGATGTGCTGCTGAAGCGTTTCCTCAAGCTCGCTGGGGTGGGAGGAGAGGAGGAGGAGGTGGTGGTGGAGGAGGAGGAGGCAGAGGGTGGAGAGAGAGAAAGCGCACGCCGAAGGAGGTGTGGGTGTTTCGTTTCCATCCTAACGGAACGAACTCCCTGTTCGCGGACATGGGATTACCCAGCGGCTGCTAACACCTCTCCTCGCCCTGCTCCCCCAGCTCGGCGTGGCTCCCGGGCACCAAGGTAGCGGCTGGGGCCGGGCAGAGGGCGCGGGGAGTTGGTACTGTCCCCCACCCCGGGCGCAGAAGTTTTTGCCCCGCTCTTGCAGTTCTTGGTGGATTTGCATGCTCTTGCATACGTTTGGGGGTTCTTTTACTGAGGGCATTTTTGGGGTGTTCATTTTAGGCTGAAAAAAAAAATCTCTATTCGAGTGACTGGCCTCGAGGGCTACCCATTCTGGACCGGAATGGCATTCCCCCAAATTGGAAACTGTTGCAGCAGCTGCAGGAAATAGTTTTTTTTTTGGGGGGGTGGCGGGTGTTGGGGGGGTGTCATATGTGAGTCCAATCAAAGAAATAATCTTTTAAAAAATGTAGCCCTCCCTCGACCTGTTTGGTTGGGAGAAAAATGCATGTGGGGGCCTCAGTGGGGAGGGTTTAAAAAAAAACGGAAGAAAACCGGGGAGCGCTGAGGGATGAAATGTGGACGAAGCTCACGCCCAATGAGGATGCGGGCTTCGGATACTTGGCCTAGGCTCTGGGAAACAAGTGCTTTGGGATCTGCCAAACACTTCCTTTAGTTCCAGCTTCCCCAGCACGTTCGAAGTTTTTGCGTGCCTAGTCTCACTTATCAGTTACATACTGGAAATAAGTAAGCGGAGTTACCTAGAATCTTCGTGTCTTGTTTGGGGAAGAGGTGGGTCTCTCCAGGAAGGAGGCTAAAGAAGATGGAAGCTTGCAATTCGAAGCATTTCTGTTGGGGGCCGGCCTTCGTGGTCTTACACTCAGTTTCTTTCTTAATACTTAGGAGCTGACTACAGAGGAGCAGGATTCGCACAGCTGGCGTGTTTGGGCAACAGAGTGCCTGACCTCGGTCAGGTGAGTGTGAAGCCTGAGTGCTGTAGTCAATAATGAATTTTTGTTCCAAGTGTATTTTCTGTCCTCTTCTAAAGAGCCATGGGGATAGGAGTAGGAAAGAAATGGAAACTCCATGGCTTAGTGTCCAAAATTTGTCACTGCCTTTGGTGACAGCTTTAGAGAGCATTTGAGATACAGGGGGCAGTTCTGCCTAGCACTTTTGGCCAAGGCTCAGACTTAAAGCAGCCTGAAAGTTTATGAGAGGAGGGGGGAAAAGCCATTAAATGGAGCAATAAAAGGAATGCCCATTGGTGGCTGAGAATTGAACTTGCCTGGCAGCGTGCTGATGATTTAAATTCTGAAGGAAGCAGTACATTTCATCTGCCAAGATATGTAAGCAAAAATTAACTGCCTCTGTCTTTCAAAAATAGTCACTTTTTTCTTACTGTAACATGTGTTTAATCAGAGTAGGTTGGATTGCAAGAAATGAAAGTGGTTGCTGGCAGTTTGAAAGAATTAGTACTTAAAAAGGGAAGTTTGTTCTTGAAGCATGAAAGAGTAGTATCCAGTCCTTGACTTGAAGCCACCTGAATGTCAAGGAATCTGATGAGTCCCTCTTGTTTAGGTGCTGATTGTGGGATATGAGTTGAAGGCAGCATTTTCCTATGAAGACCAGCAGCTCCTTCCCCCTCCTCCCCATGGTCATACTGCTCTTTAAGAAAGGGAGGTTTTAACAGCTGCATGTACAACCCATTGCTGCAGATTTGGCCATCACAAGTTTTTTCTTCCAAAATGGTCAGGAACAGGGTAAATGGGTGGAGGTCTGGGTCTCAGCAACTTTTTTAACCTTCTAAATATTTAGCTGTTCCCTGGGCTACAATCTTTGGGTTTTTGAAATTAGAAAATAAAAGGCAGACACTTCATTATAGTAGTATAGTGCTTTTGTTTCCTGTTGATAAGATCCTTAGGAGGGCTGGTGGAGTGGGAAACATTGGGATGTGTGGGCTGTAGTTCCTTCTTGGAGTTGTGTAGACCTTCATGGCTACCTGGGCACTCAAAAGGCCAGGGAATGGGTTAAGTTCCTCTCTTTTGAGCAAGCTCTGGACAAGGAGAAACTGATTCACAGACTCTTCTCCAACTTGTTGCTAAAAATAGCACGGACACATTAAGTACTTGTAAGCCAGATCTAGAGCCATATATCACAGAAACTCTAAGTCAGGAATAGGTGAAGAAGTGGAGGTGTAGAGAGTGAAAACATGCCCAGTAGCTAGTACACAGTAGAGGCAAGATAGAACTCCAGGTTTTGGGACTGCACTGTGTCCGACAAATGCATTTAAGTTGGGTGGGAGAGGTGAGGGAAAAGCTGGAAAAATGGTACTTATTTCTGTTGATGAAATAACTCTTGTGTCCTAGCAGTGACGAATAAATAGTAATACATTGATTTAAGAAGGAAACGATGTAGCTGTAGATGTAGGGATAAGAGTGTGGCTATTTGAGGAGGTGTTAGATGTTACCCTGACTGTGTTTTAGAGAGCTGTGTGCTGAAAGCTGAATGGGGAGAGTAAAAGAAATCAAACCACGAGGAACACTGTTCAGCATTAGGTTCATCTCATAACTGAAATCTATCTTGATCATCTACATCAAGGCATCTGTGCAGGTTAAAAGAATCAGAATTTCTCAGTCTGAATAATTCAGTAGTTTAAATTGCGGTGAGTCTAAACTGTGAAGTATCGGTATGTTTTCATATACTCTTCAGTTTGGTTTGTGGACAGTTGTGTAGAACACTTTTTCATTTTCTCGTGTGTGCATGAGTGTGTGTGTGTGTGTTGAAAGTACAGTCTGTTCTTTAAATAATTCAGAGCATAATATACTATCAAGATTTCCTTGTAGCAGGCAGGGAAAGTTCTTCATGCTCTATATGAATTACTCCTGGCCACCTCTTTAAGTCCATGAAGTTGTTTGGGGTTGACAATATTATCCATTTAACAAAGTGGTGCTTTTTGGAGGGAAATGGCATCCTTTCTTGAAGAATGAGAGATGGAAAGGTTGCTTAGAGGAAAAGAGACAGATGAACCCACCAGATAAATCTCTTGCCTTTTTCCTCAAAATATTTTCAAGTGAGCAGGACCAGGGTATTAGAGGGAGAGATAGAGAAAGGAATGAAACGTCTAATCCAGTGGTATACAACTCGCTGACTTCTAGACAAAAAGAGTTGCATGGCTTTTTAGCTCATTTATAATCTTGTGGAAATTCTGATTTCTTTACAAGCAGCTCTTAAAAAACAAAAACGAAACAACAAACACCAAATATGAACAACCGAAAAAAAAAAAAAAAGACGACAGAAAAATAAAAGTAGGCTTAAAGTTAGGTTCCTAGGTCAAGCTGTCCTTGGATATATCTAATTAAGGAGTCTATACAAGGCCATTGTCCCATCTTGTTTAGTGTTGGTTTGATCTTTTAAAATAAAACACATTGGGTTTGCAAGCTCTTTATTAACTGTAAGTGCATGCAATTTTTTTGGTTTACTTTTGTGTTTTTAAGCTTTTGCACTGCTCTTGTAATGAAATCAGTTAAGGCTTGAAGTCAGTGACAGCGACATAATTTTTATGATTCCTACCAATTTTCGTAGTGTCTGTGGTTCTGAGGTAATTGCTAATGAGGATGAGCTGAAAACACCACTAAAACCATCACCTGTGGAGCTAATTCTATTGAACTATGGCTAGGGTCTTCCCTCAGCTGGACATAGTTAACGACATTTGGTGTGATAAATCTGTGAATTTCTAATACCTGCTAACGTTGATATGATCCAAGTGTTTACTCCTACATTCAACAAATTTCTAGAGCACCTGCTGTGTGCTGAGATCTAGGAGTTCTAGGTGCTGGGGATACAACACTGAAAGTCCTGTGCCCAAGAGGCTTAGATCCTAGTTAGGGGGAAATAGGCATTATAAATAAGCAAACAGGTAGTGAGTGCTATGGAGAAAAAGAAAGCCAACTAAAGGGGAACAGAAAACAGATGTTGGTGAGGTTCTGGAGCATTTGGAACTTTTGTGCACTGTTGGTGGGAATGTAAAATAGTGTAGGCATTGCAGAAGACAGTATGGTGGTTCCTTAAAAAATTAAACAGAATTACCAACTGATCCAACAATTCCACTCCTGGGTACATAACCAAAAGAATTGAAAGCAGAGACTCAACCGATATGTGTACATTCATAGTCATAGAATTATTCATAGTAACCAAAAGGTAGAAACAACCCACATGTCCACTGATAAATGAATGGACAAACCAAAAGTGGCATGTCCACATAATGGAATATTATTCAGCCTTAAAAAGGAATGAAATTGTTATATATGCTACAGGATGGGTGAAGGTTGAAAACATTATGCTAGGTGAAATAAACCATACACATAGGGACAGGTAGAGTGGTGCTTGCCAGGGGCTGGGGAATGGGGAGTTTGTTCAATGGGTACAGAGTTCCATTTGGGAAGATGAAAAAATTCTGGATGTGGATGGCAGTGTTGGTTGCACAACTGTGTGAATGAACTTAATGCCATTGAATTGCACACTTAAAAATGATTAAAATAGTAAATTTTATGTTGTGTATGTGTATTTTACCACGATAAAAATTGACAACAATAACAACAGTGTAAAGGGGATAAGGAGGTATTAAGTGGGGATTGGGAATCAGGGAAGGGCTCTTTTTTTAAATTTTATTTATTTATTTACTTAAATGTTTATTTTTCAGAGAGAGAGGGAGAAAGAACATGGTGGCGGTGGTGGGGGGGCGGGGTTCAGAGGATCTGAAGTGGGCTCCTCGCTGACAGCAGAGAGCCTGATGAGAAGCCCCAAACTCAAGAACCATGAGATCGTGACCTGAGCTGAAGTCAGGCACTTAACTGACTGAGCCACTCAGGTGCCCCTATTTTTAATTTTTTGATGTTTATTTTGAGAGAGAGCATGAGCAGGGGAGGGGAAGAGAGAAGGAGGGAGGGAGAGAATCCTAAGCAGGCCCTGCGCCGTGAGCGCAGAGCCCAATGTGGGGCTCGAACTCATGAACTGAAAGATCATGACCCAGGGGCGCCTGGGTGGCGCAGTCGGTTAAGCGTCCGACTTCAGCCAGGTCACGATCTCGCGGTCCGTGAGTTCGAGCCCCGCGTCAGGCTCTGGGCTGCTGGCTCGGAGCCTGGAGCCTGTTTCCGATTCTGTGTCTCCCTCTCTCTCTGCCCCTCCCCCGTTCATGCTCTGTCTCTCTCTGTCCCAAAAATAAATAAAAAAAAATGTTGAAAAAAAAAAAAAAAAAAGAAAGATCATGACCTGAACTGAAATCAAGAGCCACACACTTAACTGAGTGAGCCACCCAGGCACCCCGGAAAGTGCTCTTTAATATGGTGCATTTGAGCAGAGATCTGAAGGAAGGGAGGTTAGCCAGTAGGTATCTGAGGGGAAAGGACATTCCAAAGAGCTAGAGCAGAAAGTGCAAAGGCCCTAAGTTAGGAAAAGGTTCGACAGGTTAGGGAAAGGAAGGAGGCTAAGTTGGTTGCAGCTGAGGGAGAGTGCTAGGCCTTCAGATGGGAGAGGGATTCCAGGTCAGATCCTGCAGGCACCAAGGTTTTGCAGGTAAGCAATGGTTTATTTCCCTGAGGATTTCTTAACTTTCTCAGAACTCTACATGTGGTTCTCAGCATCCCTGAGCTACGTTGTACTTTCTGAAGAGACTGGTGAGGCTGGCAAGATCACTTACCAGTTTGGAACTTGATTGGGGGTGGGGGGTGGGGTAAAACCTAGATGTCTTGTTAGTCACATGACTTACTTGGGATTATAATCCCCTATAGTTGGAAGGGAATCTTCTTGGATAAATAGATGAACCTGCAGTTGGTTTGGATAAGAATTTTAAGAATCTCATGATATTCTGTGGTTTTTTTCAACAGAAACCTTGTGTACTTTGCTACCACCCTCCAGTCTGTCAGGTCTCATTTTAAGGAATTACACAAGGAGAATTTACGTTCTGCTGTCTAGCATCATCCTTGGGGAATATGAACTTCCAAATAAGTAATTCTCTCTGATAAGTGAAGGGGATCCCTTCATGTGTACAAATTTATAACATACATACCTGGTGATACTTACTGCATAAGATGCACATATTCAATTAACAAAAACAAGCCAGGCACCCCTAATCCCACCGTTCAAGATGAGGGTTCCAGACTCCTGCATGTATACATATGTAAAAATTATGTGTATAATATCATTAAAAAGGACTCATGCCGTACCTCAAGTTTTGTTCCTTGCTGTTTTCACTCTATCCTGAACAGCTATTCTTGTTAATCAGTAGATACCCGTGTCTTCATTTTTATGAAGGTATCTGTACCTTTGATGTGATTGCATTTGGGTGGTGACAGGTATGGAATCACTAGGGGAGAACATCATTCAGATTTCATCACCATCATAGAATCCAGGTTTTCTCTCTCAGTTTATACTGGTTTTTAAGAAAACTAAATGGAAGGTAAAGCACTATTCCAAAGTTAGCTGGGTCATTACAGGGATAAATCTTAGTAATGACTTATTTCAATACAGAATCTCTTATTCTTCAGAGTAACCTTCACTGTAGATAATTGGAAACACATAGAACAGTGAGATCTTAGTATCATGAACCCCTGTTTACTTATCACCTATCTGCACAGTTACCAATTCATGACCGTTCTGTTTTCACCTGCATTCTGATACACGCATCTTGGGTGAGTTGGGAACAAGTCCCTGATACCAGTTCATCTGTATTTTATTTTATTTATGTTTATTTATTTATTTTGAGAGAGAGCAAGAGAGCAAGTGCGCGCGTGAGCACAAACAGGGAAGGAACAGAGAGAGACAATCCCAAACAGGCCCTGTACTGTCAGCGCAGAGCCCAGTGCGGGCTCGATCTCACAAACCGTTAGATCATGACCTGAGCCAAAGCCAAGAGTCGGGTGCTTAACTGACTGAATCACCCAGGCTCTATCTATATTTTAGTATGTAGCTCTAGCATAGGGATTTAAAAACAAAAACAAAAAAACAACAATATAATACTGTAATCCATCACAGGGAGAAAAAAAAAGACATATTTTTTAATGGAGTCTGTTCTCCTTTTATGTTTATGTACATACAACATATATTACACAGGTGCATATATACACACATGCTTACAATATATACACACAATAATATATATGTATATTTAACCGTTTGTTTGAATCAGGATCCAAATAAGGTCAATAGATTACAAGTGGTTGATGTGTCTTTTAATCTATGTTTTCTCTACACCTCTTCTTCTCCATGCATTTTATGGTTATTATTGAGGAAATGGGGTGATTTATTTTCCCATAGTTAAGATTTTGCTGACTGTGTCAGAGTGGTGTAGTTTAACATGTACCTGTGTTCCCTGTGTATTATCCTATCTGGTGCTTAAATGTAGAGGCTTGATCAGAATCAGGGTTATTGTTGTTGTTTGCTACTTATATTTTTTTGAACTTCATTCAGGGAAGTATATGATATGTCTGGATATGCCTTATGATATTAGGAACCATTGATGTTCATTGCCTTAATCCATTAGTTCGTTAGGACTTGTCAAACTCCTGTTTTTCATTCTTCATTCATTAGCTGAACTATTTTATAAAAAGAAATTTTCCTCCACTAAGTTTTTTTGTTCTCTGTATTTTACTAGTTTTCAAAAATAAGTCGTTTCCTTACCATGATACATGGCAATGGTTCTCAACATGGTGACCCTGGGGACATTTTTGGTGGTCACAGCTAGGAAGAGGGTGCTGCTGGCCTAGAGGCCAGGGTGCTGATAAACAGCCTACAATACATTGCATAGCCATGTGCAGCCCAGAATTCTCCCTTTCACAGTTAACAGCAGTGCAACTATTGAGAAACCCTTGTACCAAGATGACCAGTGGGTATGTATTTTGGTTACTATCTTTGTGAACTTGTGAATTTAAGCATAATTTATATCTCTTTTTGTGTAGCTATCCTTCTTGATCAGAGTGCTCATTTTTGCTCAGCAAGAGAGAGGCTTTTGAAGTTGGTTCAAAAACACAACTGTAGTAGTCTTTGATAGCTTTCAATATGAGAGAATGTTCCAGGCCCATATTCTATATTTCTTGCCCCAGGCCTGGAATCAGTCTTTTCTCCAAGGAGCCATAGTTCTTTTGAGTGGGAAATGGTATTCAGAGACCTCTGCTCAGGGCCAGATAGGTATTCTTATTTTCCTTATACAGGTCAGAAAAGAAAGCAGATTGAAGAAAACTTAAAACCTGAATATTTTCAATGAAGGTATTTCCAAAGCATAGTTAACACATCTTTGCCTTTTTAAAAAGGATTCTGAAGGTACTCCTAACTTTGCACTTTGGTATCAGTTTTAACCTTAGTGTACTGGTGCTCAGGTAACAATAGTACTCCCCAGATTGGTAGGAATGTTACTCTTGTTCTGTATCCATGTTCTTCATAATGTATGGCAACCTACTATGAGATCCTGAAATCAGTTTAGTGGGCCTCCTTTAGCAGTTTTTTTTTTTTTTTTTAAAACTTTATTTACTTAGAAGGAGAGAGAGAACACAAGCGAGGAAAGTGCAGAGAGAGGGAGACAGAGAATCTTAAGCAGGCTCTATGCTGTCAGCACAGAGCATGACCTGGGGCTCGAACTCAGGATCTATGAGATCATGACCTTAGCCGAAATCAAGAGTCAGATGCTTAACCAACTGAACCACCCAGGTGCCCCTCCATCAGTGTATGTGTGTATATGTATATATATGTGTGTGTGTGTGTGTGTGTGTGTGTGTGTGTGTATATTTTTTTTAATGAAGTCGAGTAAATTAGAAAAACGTCAAAGTGTATTGTATGGATACTTAGAAGGACACCCCCCCCCCCCCATTCTCTCTGTCTCTCATACAGAGTGAACAGTGGGTTGTAACTTCAATGTATTTCTTACTGTGGGTTTCAGTCAAAAGTTTGAAAAACATTGCTCTACATCTTTATTCCTCCATTTGTGGTCACCAGACCAGCATCATTGCCTTCAACAGTGAGCTTGTTAGAAGTGTAGACTCTCAGGCCCCACCCCAGACCCAGTGAATCAGAACCTGCATTTTAGCACAATCCCCGGGGGATTCATGCACACTGGAAAGTGTGAGAACCTCTATACTTAACCCCCAGTGTTTTTTCAGTGTTGTCTTATTTTTATGGTTATTTTTTCCTGGCTTGTTCTCACCTGTTGGAACTGACCTTTGTACTTGTCCTTAGTGGCCTTTTCATTCTCAATCAAGTGGAAGGTAGGCTAAGTCACCACTGAAGGTGAGCATGAAGGTCTGGCAGGACTCTTTCAGACAAAACTGGAAGCATTAGTTCTTACACTTGGGGGACTCTCTTATTGGCAGCAGTTTCAGATAGAAATGATACGTGTGAAACTTACTTAGGGTTGGGAGGTCACAGGTAGGAACAAGGCTGCATTTAACATGCTGTTTTCAGACACTTCGAGCAACTTAGGTTTTATAATGTTGTGTGACCCAGCGAATTAGCAGAACTTCTGGGCTGCTTGTATGGTTGCTTATCAGATACAGATGAGCGTAAGAAGAAACATCACTGACCTCCAAGTTCTTTGCTGTTTGTCTGTGTTTCACTAGGAACTTTATTTGGGAAGTGACTTTGTTTTGCAAAAACAGTTTCAAGACTTAACCGTGCACATATTTCTTTTCTTTTCTTTTCTTTCTTTCTTTCTTTCTTTCTTTCTTTCTTTCTTTCTTTCTTTCTTTCTTTCTTTCACATTTATTTATTTTGAGAGAGAGCATGAGATGTGAATGGGCAGAGAGAGAGAGAGAGAGAAAGAAAGAGATGGAGAATCCCAAGTGGGCTCCACACTGCCAGCGCAGAGCCTGATATGGGGCTCGAACTCATGAACTGCAAGATCATGACCTGAGCTGAAGAGTTGGGGTGTTTAAACTGGCCACCAGGTGCCCCTCCATGCACATATTTCAGAATAGAAAAAGCTGATACAGTACCTAGACTTAAGGACATTCATTTATTTGCTTTGGTGCATCTGTGCCTGTGACTATGTCCCCATCCCTGCCCTGTCTATATCCACCTTGCCAAATACTACCCAAAAGCTTCCTCTTCTGGGAAGCCTTTCCTGATAATTTGAAAATCTTTGTTATTTGAAACTCCATGGCACTTTAAATCTATTTTCCTCACGGGCCTTTTTGATTTTTAACCTACAAATGCACCTGAGAAATAGTGCCCACAAGAGATTTGTTGAAAGAAGTTATGTATCTCCATGTTCTATCTCCCTTGGAAGAATGTAGGCTGCTTGTCAGAAGAATCTAATCATTTGTAAGCTTCTCCTGATTAAATATTTCTGAAATTGGTGGTTTGCTTTGAAAAGCCTCTTTTGCTGTGGAGAGCGAAGTGAGGACTGTGCAGAAATGTATTAAGTGGTTCCTTTTGATAGCTTTTGAGATGTTTCTCAGAACAGTTCTTGGGTGGGCATTGAGCTTGGGAAACTGTTGAGTGTTAATAAAAGGGAGTGAAGGTAATAATCAGGGAGGGAAGCACAGTTGCTCTGAGGCTTTAATGGTATCGCCCTGCTGAACCACAGGATGGGGGCTCCGCAGGTTTGGGTACTGACTGCCTCTTGAGTAGGGGCTAAACATGTAACATCTGTGCTTCTGTTTCCTCCTCTGTAGAATAGGTATAAAAATACCTGCTTTGGGCCATTGCTGCCAAGTCAAATGTTTGCAAAAAGTCTCAGAGATTAAAAAAAGAAAAAAAAACAACAACAAAGCCTGTGTCCCTAGAGGAATGGTTCTCAACCAGCAGGGTGATTTTGCCCTGTGGGGACTTGTGGCAATGTCTGGAGACTTTTTTTGGTCACAGCTGAGGGAAAGTGGGTGCTACTGGCATTTAGCAGGTAGAGGTCAGAGATGTCACTAAACATCCTGCAATACACATGATATGTCCTCCACAACAAGGAATTATCTGCACTAAAATGTAGCCCTCAGTAGCCCTGAGTTTGAGAAACTGTCCTAGACTGATTTTTCCCAGACTCATTGAGACACTGCTCTCTCTCTGAGGATGTTCATCAAATCTGATTTGTTGGTTTTTGTTTTTTGTTTATTATTATTATTATTTTGGTGGTTCAGGTTGTGAGCAGAGGGGTGTCTCTTCAGGCTGGGGATGACTTTAACTTTTTAATAAAATAAATACCACTCTTCCCCCACTTCCCCTAGGTACTGGCTTTGGTTTCTGGAGCCCTGTGATCTATTTGCTTTGTTGTTTTTTAATGTATGTTTATTTTTGAGAGAGAGAGACAGCGTGCGAGTACGGGATGGGCAGAGAGAAGGAGACAGAATCTGAAGCAGGCTCTGGGCTCTGAGCTGTCAACACAGAGCCTGATGTGGGGCTCCAACTCACAACCCCTTGAGATGATGACCTGAGCCTAAGTCGGATGCTTAACCAACTGAGGCACCCTGGTGCCCCTATGGTCTATTAGCTTTGGCTAGTACACGGCTGTGTGACCTACAAGAAGTCACTCAGGTTTATTGTTGTTTGCTTTTTCCTCCTGTAAAATGAGGAATTTCAGCTAGATGATCTCTACCCACCAAATAGAAAATTTTCTGACTGCCAACTTTGAGCTTTTGATTGGCTTTTCTTATATTGGCCTGGGAGAATAGGAAACTTGAGAGTACATGTCAGAATTGACATCTTTGCTGAAAAATAGCCATGTAGATAATGTACCTTTTTCAAGAATAGGCTATTTAGTGGGCATGTTTGTGAAAAGGCACATAGGTTTATCTTTGTGTGCATGTGTTTATCTCTTGTGTGTCTAATGAGCAACATTTAAATTAGAGAATTGCTCTGAACTGCTGATTTACAACTGCTCTTTCTGAGATTGTCATAGAGGGCCCTGCTTAAAGTTGAAACTTCTGAGTTGGTGACTTCCTTTGGGACTGTCTGAAAACGAAAGCAGAATGCAATTTTCTATCCTCCGAGAGAAGTGCTTTTTGCAATAGAATAAGTGGTCTCCTGATGGGACACTGCATTTCTGAGGACAATCTGATTAGCCACTAATAGGACCAGAAGGCAAGCAGGGGGCTGCACAAACATGTGTATGGTGGGGTGGGGGGAGCTGCCGGCCGGTGTCCACCTCAGAAATAGCGTGTTTCTGCTCCTCGTTTCACAAGAAAGATGATATCGTCAAGTCTTTACTCAAAGGAAGTTCCACAATTAACTGTGAGAGTGCCCAGTTACAGAAGAGACGGTGTAAAAGAGCGCCTCTTTCCTTGTCTTGGAAAAGTCCACTGTGAGTGTGGTAGGTTTTCTCTTCCCTGTATTTACAGCCATATTACCATATATGTACCTGGGTGAGGGCATCTTAAGGAGGCCTGTGCTCCTCTGGAAGGAGTGTCCTTGGCCTCCAGCCACGAGATTGATCAAATGCCAGCAACTCTTCCTTTTTCTGTGCACACTCTTGCTTTCCCTCTGAAAGGCCTTGTGGTTTGCCTGGCTTGGCCCATGGGGGGCTGCTTGACCTGAAAGTGAAGTGCTGCTCTTTTGTGTTGATGGCAGCTGTGGCCCCCAGGTCTTATCTGTGTTCCTGGAGACCAGCTGCCCGAGGCCTGCTGAATTTCCAGGAGCTTTTAAGTCTTTGTGCATGAGCCCTTTCTTTGCTGCCTAGCTTGAAAGGAAGCCTTTTGATTTTATTCATTTTAAGCAATCATTTTTAAAGCAAGCAGCAATAAAACCAGCACTAAGTCTTTGGCAGAGGCCTTCTCTTTTTTAGGAGGTGGAGATGATGTGAATATGCCAAGAAAGAGCAGAGAAGACTGATGGATTTCCATTGGCTACCTTTTTTAGCAGAAGAATGGCTTTTCCGAGTACCCTGTGTTTTGGGGCCAAGTGGCAAAGCTTAGTGACTGAAGGGTAGACCCAGAGAGGGCTATGGAGGTGGGATGCTGTCATTCATTCTTCACCTGGCTGTACTTTGGGGGTTTGAGTTTTACTAGGAAGAGTGGGAAGAACCTTCTGCTGGAGTTGGCATTGACAAATTCAGATAAATGCATCACACAGTGTGTCCTTTGTCTATACCACTCATCATGTGGACTTGCTGGTTGATAGGATTAATCCTCAACAGATTGTAAGCCCTAAAAAGTTTAGTAAGAGTAGTTTATGAGAGTTGAAAATACAGCAAATTGGCAGACAGGAATAATCCCAGTAAACAGGAATGTTTCCCATCTTTTACTTTCTTTGTGCTAAGCAAGCCCATTATTTTCTTTTACACATTTGAACCTCAAAACAGCTTTATGAGGCAAGCTCTCATGATCCTCATTCTGCAGATGAGGGAACTGAGTTCCAGAAAGAGTAAGTAACTTGGTCAAGATTATAAACTTCCTGTCACACTTAGCAATAAAGGCAGACTTTTTACCCTGGCTTGGGGAATGCCACTGGCCCGGGCTTCTTCTTCTCTGACCTTACCCCGCACTTTCTTTCTTTCCCCGTTAATGGTCCAGACGTTGTGGCTGGCTGTCTTTTTCTTGAACTTGCCAACTTCTTTTCTGCGCACAGTGCCTTTGTACTAGCTATTTGCTCTGCCTAAAATGCTCTTCCACCTGATTTTTTTGCATGATTGCCTCTGTCTTGACTTTCAGGTCTTAGCTTAAATGTCTCAACTTGCTCTCTCTGACCAGCCAAAAGTAAAATGTCACACAGTTTTAATTCTCTGCCTAGTACTTAACACTATCTGATTGGTTGTGCCTGTAAAACTATCATGAGAACCAGGACCTGGACTGTCTTCTTTTTACCTATGTCCCACACATCTGGAGTAGGGATAGTGCATGGTAGGTATTCGATAAATTTGTTGAATAAAAAGGTGGTTTCAAGTCAGGGGGTTTTCTCTAACGTCTTGGATGTTGTATGTTTTGCATTTTAGTCCTGTCCAGTTTTTCATGTTTATGCAGTATGAGTCGTGAGCACATAGGCAGTGTCAAACCAGAACTTAAAATTTATAGTAGCATTTTTCAAAATTTTGGGTCTCAGGAACTCTTGACATGCTTAGAAATTTCTGAGGACCCCAAAGAACTTAGGTTTATGTGAGTTAGAACCATCTGTACTTACCTCATTAGAAATTAACACCAAGACAATTAACACTGAGACAACATGAAAAATAAGCCAATCGTATGTTAACACAGTAACGTATTTTTTTTTTTTTTTAATTTTTTTTTTTTTCAACGTTTTTTATTGATTTTTGGGACAGAGAGAGACAGAGCATGAACGGGGGAGGGGCAGAGAGAGAGGGAGACACAGAATCGGAAACAGGCTCCAGGCTCCGAGCCATCAGCCCAGAGCCTGACGCGGGGCTCGAACTCACGGACCGCGAGATCGTGACCTGGCTGAAGTCGGACGCTTAACCGACTGCGCCACCCAGGCGCCCCCACAGTAACGTATTTTTAATGAACAATAGCTATATTTTCCAAAAAAATTTTTGCAAGAGAGTGGCATTGTTTTACTTTTTTGCAAATTGATGAATATCTGGCTTAATAGAAGATAGCTGGAGTCCTGTATCTGATGTATTTCCACCTCCAGTCTCTTCTGACATCTCATGTCCTGCAGCCTCTGGAAAACTCAACCATGGTGTGAGAGATGGAGTAAAAAGGCAAATGGTGCGTTGGTGTTATTATGAAAATAGTTAGGACTTTGAAGAGCCTCTGAAAGGGTCTTGGGTTGAACTCCCAGGGGTCCTTGGGCGTCATGGAGAGCCACTAGCTTATAGAGTAGCCAGGTAATTTGAAAGGTGGGTGGTGCCATGGAACAACTCAGAGACTGAGAACCTGAAGGCTTAGGTAGCAGGATGCAATTGATTGTTCCTAAGTCCGGATATTGAATCAGAGCTTTTTTGTTTAGAAATACATGCATGGGGATACATTGAAGCTGTGTTTGCAAAACAAACACAAGAAAACAAAACAAAAAAAAACCCCTTCCCAGCTAAAGTGCTGAATTGCAAAGGACCCTGAAAACTTGGAAGCTAGTGGTACTTGTTTTAGGTTCATCTTTTTCAGATGAGCAAGATTATAGCAAGCATTCTAGAAGTTCTGCAGTGGGATGGGTCATTAAAAAATAATAAAGCGTGGGTTCTTCTCCATGTCTGAGAATAGTAGCTTCAAATATAACTCCCTTTATAGCTGTTACTCTAAACCCTTACTTGGTTCTCCTTGTAGCTTTTGGACTCAGATGAAGTTGTGTTCTATAATAGAAATTAGATTGGCTTAGTGCTTTATTGGTCTCAGATATTGTCACAACTGGTCTTAAAGATACCAACGTGGAGGCTGTTAAAAATAGAAGAGATAATCCCTGCTAGCCAGCCATTTAAGAAAGGCAAATGATTACAGTCCAGGCCTCTGGGGGGTATTTTGAACATCTCGGGTAATGTATATAAGATTGTGAAAGTTCAGGTAATTGGGTGGTAAAACACACAGGGACTTGGACCTCAGGAGATGATTGGTGCCCTGGAGGGCTGGTGTGGCAGGGAGGTCCTTAGTTTCTGACACCAGTGCTTGGAAGGATCTAATTTAAGGGCAGACTCTGTGGGGCTTTTCTCCTTCCCAATTACTGTTTAGCCCCAAGGCCCAAGCGGCTTCATCTTACTTAAATAAAGGAGGCTTCTTGCTTCTGTGTGTCCATAAAAATCTTCAGGTCAAAATATTTTGGTCCCTGGCTTTGGGGTCCGTTACCTGGTATAAATAAAGCTTCTGACTTCCTCCTTTGCCTGTCTAGGATTAAGTGATACCTTAGGTAACTTCTTGGTTAATGAAAGTGTTCTAATTTAGTCTCACTTCAGGAGTTGCTAACTTCTAAATTCTGAATTGTGTGTAGGCGAAAATTGAGATTTTTTTTTTTTTTTTTTTTAGAAAAATGAATATAATGCAATTAGTTAAGTGTGTGCAGGAGAAATAGATGGGAAAAATTATGATAAGTGAGTTTTCTGGCATAGTCAAAGCTTTTAGCAAAAAGGAAAAAAAAGGAAACTCAAAACCTATCTTAATGCTTAAAATGAAACGAATATACTTCTTTTTCAGTGAGGCTATGATTTAGCCTGTCTTCGCACCGAAGTGAAAGAGGTTCTAAATATTGAATTATTCCTTTGAAGATGTTTCCACCTCATCTCCTCCTTGCCTCCCACAGGGGCCTGATTTGATGTTAGAAGTGGGAATGGAGTTGAGGTCTGACTGTCTTGGGTATGGTGAGTTTGGGGGCTGAAAAGCAACAGTACCTTGGATGACCTGTGCAAGTACTGCCCACCTCCTAGGCTTACAGAGATTGAAACATTTCTGAGACATGTTTATTCGGATGTGTTTCCAACAGTGCTGACAAAGTAAGAAGCATATATCAAGTAGAAGAGTAAGTTATAGACAGAAGTGAGTGAAGGCTTTGGAGGAAGAAAAGTGAACTTTTCCATTTCAGTCTCATTCAAAAATACAAAAATGGGTGTTTACTAAAGGCCATATATTGGGCTGAGCACTTTGTGTGGATTATTTGTTTTACCTCTCTTGGTGACCCTGAGATAGGAAGAGTCCCTCCTCCTCTTTTATTTTTTTTTTTTAAATGTCTGTTTATTTTTGAGAGAGAGTGCACATGCATGCATGGGGGAGGGGCAGAGAGAGAGAAGCTGGGAGACAGAATCCCAAGCAGGCTCCACACCGCCAGTGCAGAGACTGAACTAGAACTCGAACCCATGGAACTGTGAGATCTTGACCTGAGCCGAATTCAAGAGTTGGATGCTGAACTGACTGAGCCACCCAGGCACTGCTCCTCTCTTCTTTTAATTGGTTGAGAGAGCTGAAATTCAGGAAACTTATGTCAGTTGTCTAAGCACAAGAAGATGGAATTCAGACTGAAGTGTTCTGTTTCTAGACTTTTTGGACACAGAGGGGATGGTCCCTGGGGGAGGGGTACTTTCTGCCAGAGACAGAAGTTAAAATTTTGTTTCTGGCTCCCAAATGTCCTAGAAATCTGTTGAAAAGGTCTAACAGACCTCTATTCCTTACCCTTGCTCCAACAGTGTCAACTTGATTTTCTTTAGTTTTAGGAAAACAATCACCTAAAAATAGTTTAAATTCTTTTAGGTAACAGATAAGATGACATGATTACATTGGACCCAGATGTGCTTGTCTTGTCCCAGGCACTGTACAAGGGAAGGAAGAACTCAGCTCCCTTGTCCTCATGAGCTTGATAGTCTAGAGGTGAAGACAAGTAAATAAGCAAACCAGTAAATAAGCAATTTTAGGACAGTGGTAGTGCCCAGATAGGGTAATTAGAGTACCGAGTAGAGAAGAATGTCAGGCAGCAGTTACAGCGTGTCCAAAGGCACAGGGCATGTTGGGGGATCCGGGAGAATGTTCATCATGGCCAGAGGGTAAAAGCTGGGTGGGCAGTACAGTGAGACAAAGAGGCGAAGGTAGGCAAGGACCAGATCATGAGGAGTCCCAAATCTCTTTGGAATGTTTTAAGCACAGGAATGACATGGTCTGATTTACGTTTCTAAAAGATCATGCTGGAAAAAAAAAAAAAAAAAAGATTTTGCTGACTTATGTGTAGAATAGATTGAGGGGCAAAGAAGGATTCCCAGAGAGTCTTGATGGAGCCCATTTGTCAATGATCCTGGCTGAGG
The DNA here is from genome assembly GCF_028018385.1 of Neofelis nebulosa. NCBI lineage: Eukaryota > Metazoa > Chordata > Mammalia > Carnivora > Felidae > Neofelis > Neofelis nebulosa. The sequence continues at coordinate 123,444,990 of NC_080785.1, read as the reverse complement.
TTTGGGCGGGAGTAAAAGAGTTACAAAGAATTGGAGGATTCAAGAGAGAGACTAAAACTTAAAATCAGTAAGATTAGATGCTCCTACTTCATTACTTGCTAAATATTTACTCAGCACCTACCATGTGCTAGGGATTGGTGAGAGGAATAAAGTAGTATGCAAAACAGATCCCTCAAACCGATGTTGGCTTAAACTAGGACAGGGTGTGGGATAAGGATGAATGTATTCTAGGCCTGAGTGAAGAGCATGGGCAAAGGCCTTGTGGCAGGGATAAGGCGAGGGAAGACTAGAGGTGCCACCAGGCGTTGTGGAGGTAGATGAAGTGGGTGGGGAGGAGGAGAAACAGATTGGGGAGATCGTTGAGTTCTTTCTGGTATATTGAGGTACTGTCAGTATCCAGGAGCTGAATCCCAGTAGTTGTTGGCCTTGAGGTACAGATTGAGGAATCCTAGAAGCCCCTGGAGCCAGCGGGGGTGGGGTGGGATGACCCAGGGTGGGTGTAGAAAAGGCAAAGAACAAGATTGTGAGACCACAGATGTGGAGGACTACGACCTCTGGTTTCTATTCCTAGGAGATCTCTGAATTTGTGTGTTTTTATTCCCACCTTTCTTTTGAGTGGAATCAAATGTACCTTTTCCTTATACATTACTCAGGTTTCAGTGGACAAAGAACTGAAGCTGAGCCAGTGGGCAGTGTAAGGCTCCTGAGCGTCTCACAGAGGCAGTGAGCCCCCTTTCTGTGCCCTGGTCCAGCCACCCTGGGAGAATCCTATTTTAAGAGGTGCATCAGCCTGTCAGAGCAGTGCTGGGAGGTGGCGGGGTAGGGGGGCACAGTAGTTGCCTGCATACATTGCACTTATTTCCTGCAGGTGTTTTGCTGACTTGTTGATGCACGTGATCTTACTGAACCTAGTTGAGGGAGCTACTCATATTATCCCCATTTTATGGATGAGGAAAGTGAGGTTTAGGAAGATGAGAGAGCTGGCCTGAAGTCCTAGAATGACGTGGTGGCAGAGCTGGAGGTGCCTGGCAATCTGACTCTGGAGCCTCAGCTCCTGTCTGCCCTTGGGTGAGGACTGCTCTGGAGACCAGGCCATGTCTGGAATCACCCAGGATGTTGATGCTCTGCAAACAGAAGCAAAGTCCTAAGGAGATCAGAGGGCGTTCACATTTTGAGAGGTTTCTGAGCATCGGGGAATAGACCAGTAGCAGATTTTCTAGGAGATTTTTTTGTGCAGGGGACACAGGAATATTTCCTAACTGGGCTTTTTGAACCTGGAACCATTTCTGGAACCATTTGAACCCTTGCCCAAACCATCTGAACCATGAAACATTGCCAGGTGTTTAAGCAGAAGCAAGGTCATCCTTAGGAGTCATGGTAGGGGGATTCCATTATTGGGCAAGAGATGGAATTACACACTTTATAGGTTCCCTCCAACCTTTATGCCATGATTCTGTTTATTTGGAAAGACCACAATGCTTTGTGATTGGGAACTGAGCATAATTCCATAGAGTTCAGGTTATTTTTAATAGGTGAATTAGGGAGGATAATTATTTTCCCTAAAGTGAAATATATTGTCACAGATCATCCAGGAGTGCATTTGTTAGGATACCCACCTGATTTTTTATACGGGGATCCTTTGCTTTGCTGAGTTTAAATTTTGAAGTCCTAGAATCTTTCAGTTCGACTTCATCTGACTAAAAAATAATAAATAGCCAGTCTTGAGTGAAAGTCTACCAGTCTCTGTATCAGGTACTTTTCAGGCACTGTTTCATCTGTTCCTTACCATAATCCCTTGCAGTTAAGTGTTATCCTCATTTTACAGATGAAACAAAAACAGGTTTAAGTGGGCCGGATGGCAGTGTTGAGATAATAATAATAGCTTGCACCCAGAAAGAAGATTGGAGCTCTGCACCTGACCATCTGAGCCTTTTCGAATATATCGTGGACCGACTCAAAGTTGATTAGCAAAGAGCCCTGGGTGTCGTTAGAGTGTTTCACCTATCAGGGTCTTGCAGATCAAGGTTGGCGCTGGCTGTTTTTGTATTAGGGGGTCCCCGGCCGGGAGCACTGGGTACTGCTGTGAGAAGTTGGCCGGCACAGATGGTCCAGGATCAGATAAAGAGACAGGTTCTCCCACCCTGTTATAAACAACAGGAAGTCTTCCAAAAGATTGCTCCCACGCCCATCACTCACTGGCTGACTTTCCCTCCAGGCTCCAGAGGCCTGTTCTGTTGACTTTCCTGGCCTTTGTTTTTCCTTCTAGGGTAGGGCTGATGATGGCCCCAGGACCTTTCCTCCCTCTCTCCCTTATCTTTCTCCTCTTCTTACACTTAACTAATGATAGATGAGGGGAGCCCTCCAAAGCTTTCCAGCCAGACCAGTCCTTTTTGAGGGGACCTACGTCTTGAGGCCCTTGGGGAAGACTCTGTAGCGCCTTCCACTTCCCGTTTTTGGTTGTTTCTTTAAATTGGGGACCCCTGGCAGATTTCCCAGTTGAGGATCATAAACTATGGTGGACATACTGATCATTGTTTTCTGGGAAAACTGTAAAATATGGCTAAAGTTGACTTAGTTGTCTGCTTAACAAACATGGTTGGGAAGAAGGTTAATTTCCTTTTTTCTGACTTACCAAAGTGTTGTGTGGCCATGGTAGAAAAATTGGGGAACACCGAGGTAGAAGAACTAGGAAACATAATTGTACAGAACACAGAAATTCAGGTCTTCATAATCTTTTTTTTTTTTTTTTTTAATTTTTTTTTTTTTAACATTTTTTTATTTTTGAGACAGAGAGAGACAGAGCATGAACAGGGGAGGGTCAGAGAGAGGGGGAGACACAGAATCGGAAGCAAGCTCCAGGCTCTGAGCCATCAGCCCAGAGCCCGACGCGGGGCTCGAACTCACGGACCGTGAGATCGTGACCTGAGCTGAAGTCGGACGCTTAACTGACTGAGCCACCCAGGCGCCCCATAGGTCTTCATAATCTTAATAAGGATGGCTGATGTTTTCGTCCATGTTCCAGGGGTCATTGTTGATGAGAAGCTCTGCTTAAGACTCTGATGTGACTTAAAACCCTGGCCTGGGGCATCTTCACATCTCTGGATCTTGGTTTCTCCAACAATAAAATGAGAATAATAGTTGTATCCACTTCATGTGGTGGTCGTGAGGATTCAGTAAGAGAACATGTGTAAAGCTCTTAAGCACCACCGTGAGCCTGATGATGCTTGATAAATGTTAGTCATTATTATTTGCAATGGTAGCACAGCAGAACTGTGCTAGAGAAACACTGTGTTCAGACATCTATTTCAATTATCAACTGCAGGCGATACTGAGTACATCATTCCAGAACACTGAATTATGTCTGCTTCTTTCCATTAGGGACCTGGAATCTTTCAGTAAGGTAACCAGGAGGTGAGGAAAGTTGAGAAAACAGGGGTCACACTGCTATTTACTGGCCTGATCTCCACGGGGGCCAATTTGAAGGGCAAGCCCAAAAGGACAGAGTTAGGCCCACTAGACAAGGCCTCCTTGACTGAGCACATCCCTGCTCTCCTGTATCCAGACTTCTCCTGTGTCCTTCTGGGAGGCCAGAGTGTGAAGACACAAATTTGGTCTGGCTCAAAATTCAAACAGAACTTGATTTCCAATAATCAGTCCCAGACGTATGTTGACTTGCTGACCCCTTATGATGAGGCTTTTAAATATAAGCACATAAGGGAAATATTAAAGTCCTTAGTGTTTTCCACTTGTGCAGCTTTTTCGGGTGTTGTTTAAAACACTGGTTTGCCTTTTAGGTATAAAATAACCAGTTAGGAAGAAATAACAGACTTGATTCTGGAGAGTGGGTCTTGGCTGGCAAATTGTCCCTCTACACATGACTTGTGTGTCTTTCCACAAGGTTTACAGATGTTGGCTGTTTTTTTGGAGAATGTGTTCTCACTTGCTGTCTTTCTCAATGCATAAGTTCATGTTCAGTGAAATGTTCCTTCTCTTGCTATATCTGGGTTGTTTGGAGGGATTAGTTTTTCCTTGTAGATTCTCAAGCAGTGAACTGAGGTTATTTAACAGTTCATTTTTAGCACCTGGCACTCCTGCTAAGTAGGAGAAATGCTTCCCTAGGTTTCCTGATGATCATTGCTCCATGATTTTAACCAAAAGAAAACTTGGTGCCCAGAAGGCAATTCCAGAAGAGAATACTTTTCCACGCCATTACAGGTCTTGTGGCTTTGCAGGTGAATGATTTCTAGCTGGGGAGCTGGAGTAAAGACATTGGAGAAGATGCTTAGGAGGCTCTGGGTTTGGAGGAGAGATTCTGGAATGACTCGGTTTACTCCATGCATCTACACCAGATGCCTGAGGAAGCCATGGGGTGTTAGCTGGGGTCCACACCAGCGCACTGTTTTCCCACATAAGTGAGCTTGTTTTTTAAATGTCAAAATTTTTATAATTGGCTCCCACTCCTCAATATTTATGGCCCTCATGAAAGCTGTGCCTATGAGTCATGTCAATATTTTTGTTGGTGTGTGTGTATGTGGTGTGTGTGTGTGTGTGTGTGTAATGATTTCTGGGCTGTGGAGAGATTTCCTGGAACTTAAGAGTCTTTTCTAGGACTGCCCCTAACTAGCTGTTAGGTATTCCTGACCAGGGTTGTTACCTGACCTGAGCCATCTTATTCTCACCTGCAGGGTTTGGACCAGGTGCTAAGATCCTTTCTCCCCAAGTGTTTGGGTGAGGGGTAAGAAGGGTAAGAAGGAAAGAAATTGAAATAGCATTTGGATGAAGTGGGTACAGTTGTTGAATTTTTAAAAGGCCACTAGAGGTTTGTGGTATTTGTTACTAGGTTTCCTTTTATTAATTTTGTTGCTTTGGTACCTCAGCACAGGCACAGCCAGACCCAAGTTTTATACCAGGTGTTTCCTTCTGACTTCACATTGCCTGAGGCAGATTGAATATGTTAATGTTTCATAAGTCAGACTTTCCAACTTCTTAATCACTGCAGAGTTGTTGGCTGACTTCCATGCAGTCTTTATATTCACTATTCATTATCGAGGGTCCTCAATTTGTAGAGTTGGATTTGGGTGTGGTTTTGTTAGAAACCAGCGTTATTGTGGTTGGAATATCTTGAAATAAATGATATATGGAAAAAAATGTTGTTGCATATGTCCTTGCTTGGCTCATTTAATTGCCTGCCTGTCACACTCTCGTTTAAATTTGACTTTTAAGTAGGGCGCTTCGGAAAGTTGAGCTAAGCCAACTCTCAGTGACTCTTTTCCCCCCTCTGAGCATTTCTTTCCTTCTAATAACGTTGCATATTTTACTTTGTCTAGGCTTTTCGAGAAAGACATGTCTGACAAGATGTCTAGTTTCCTACATATTGGAGACATTTGTTCTTTGTACGCGGAAGGATCGACAAATGGATTTATTAGCACCTTGGGGTAAGAGTGCCTGATTTCTTGTGTTGCAGGTTTTGTTTAAGACCTCATAATGCCAGCTTAAAAACTGATTTTTCTAAGATAAGAATGTTACTATTTGACTTGGCTTTTCTAGGAGCATTTGGAATCATAATACCAAATCTCAGGTTAGCCAAGTTTACCTCTTACACAAAAGTACTGTTTTCTTGTCAGTTCTGGAAGAGCAAAATCTGATTAATTAGGACTCTTACAATTCAGAATTTACGATAATTTCCTATTCACATACAAGGGGGAATCATAAGGGGAAAAGTGTGAAGTGTATGGGATAAAATTTTAATACTATTTTATACAGACCTGAAAGAAATGCTTTTTAGCTTTCATAAAAACTTATTTTCTTTGTTTTTTAAAGTTTATTTATTTATTTGTGAGAGAGAGTGCGCACGCACAAGCAGGGAGGGGCAGAAAGAGAGAGAGAGAGAGGGACAGAATCCAAAGCAGACTCCAGGCTCGAAGCTGTCAGCATAGAGCCCAAGAGGGGAGCCCAAGAGGGCAGCCCAAGAGGGCTCAGACTCATGAACTGTGAGATCATGACCTGAGCCAAAGTCGGATCCTTAACCAAAGCCATCCAGGCACCACACAGTTGTATTTTCAAATGTCATTTAAGCAAAGACTAGCACTTCTTGGATGCTTATCTCTTTTCTTTGAAGTAGAACCTTTTCCTAGTTTACTTATTTATTTATTTTCTTTTTAAATTTTTAAATGTTTATTTTTGAGAGAGAGAGCATGAATAGGCTAGGGGCAGAGAGAGGGGGAGACACAGGATCTGAAACAGGCTCTGGGCTCTGCCTAAAGCACAGGGGCCTGAACTCCCCAAGTGCAAAATCATGACCTGAGCAAAGTCAGACGCTTAAATGACTGAGCCACCCGGGTGCCCCTAACCTTTCCTATTTTAAATTGATGTACGCATTTGAGGGGCACCTGGGTGGCTTGGTTGGTTAAGCGTCTGACTTCAGCTCAGGTCATGATCTCACAGCTTGTGAGTTCAAGCCCTGCATTGGGCTGTGTGTTGACAGCTCAGAGCCTGGAACCTGCTTCAGATTCTTTGTCTCCCACTCTCTCTGTCCCTCCCCCGCTCGTACTCTCATCTCTCACAGATGAATAAATGCTAAAAAATTAAAAAAAAATAAATTGCTTGTACGCATTTGAAAATTACATATTGCACAAAGTTCTGTAAATAAGATTTTTGTTCTTTTGTGATTTCTTCAATTTTTACCCAACTTGTAAGAGTGTAACTACATTCCATAATGTCCTTATTGGATGATCTTCTCCCTTTTCCTCCTCCCATTGTCTGCAAGAGGAAATGAGAAGTGAAATAGCCCCAAAGGCAGAGAGAAGCAGAATGGAGAATCAAGATGGTTAACTCCAGAAGACAAAGGAATGGTCTTGATTGTCTTTGTGTAGAAAGTAGTTAGGCCCCAGGGTGGAATTGTTGAATTTGGCAGGAGCTGATCTCAAATGGGGGAAGGAAAGCCAACAGCTTCTCCAAGAACCTTATTCTTATAGCAGCCAGAACCTCTCTTTTAATAACAGCTATTATTGAAAGCATGCTTGTTCTCTGGTATTTGTGCAGAATGGATATTCTCAGGCTGTCATTCAGGTCACTCTAGCCTCAAGGAACAAGTTACTTTGGATGTAGAATCTTAGTTAGCTCAGTTGGACCTTGTTGTAGAAAATGTTTGTTTTCAAAAGTCATCTTGATCACCAAATTCACTAAGTGTTTGTCAGTTCTTACTTTTCTTAACCTCTCTACACCAGAGACCCACCCTTCACAACTTCTCTTCCGTGGCTTTTGGCTGAGAGGCCTTCCTGTTTGTGCGTCTCCAATTGCCCATTTTCTCTTCTTGGCTGAGTCCTTCCTTTTTCTGTTCCTCATGTTTGAATCTTGGATCCTCTGCTTATTTCCCAGCGATGGTAATAAATAGGAGTAACCCCTTACAGGAGTCCTATGGATGTTTATAGCACTGTGCTCCGTACTGTATATACATCTTGCCTTTAATCCCCAAACACCTCTTTAGAGTGAGCATTATTATTATTCCTCTTTATGGAGGCAAAAACCTCTGAGCTTCTGAGAGGTGAAGTCATCTGACCAAGGTTTCACAGCTGTGAACAACCTTGACTCCAGGACCAGTGCTCGTAGCAGTTGCCTTGAGAGGGGTAGACTTTGCATTCCCTACCTTTCCTGACAATCCGTGTTGTCAGGCAGAATCGGCTCATCACCTTCCTCGCTGTCTGCCCACAGCTCTTACTCCTGTGGATGCCTTATTAAACCCCCAACCCCACCTTATGCCTCATCTCTCTATGGCCCTGATTTCTTTTAATGGTGCCATTGCCCTTCCAGTCACCCAAGCTTACTTCCAGTTGATAGCTGAGCCCACTTGTGGCAGCCCCTGAAATCTTAGTGCTGCCTTTCCCTTTGTCCTCTTCTTCGAGAGTGTCCTTTCTTAGAATTTTTATGAGGTACGAATTCTTTGCTTTATAAGAGTTTCCCTCAAGTATTATAAACTAATTATAAGGTTCCTTCTCACTTTTTCTTAAAAAATTTTTTTTTTAGTATTCATTTTTGAGACAGAGACAGAGCACAGGTGGGGAAGGGGCAGAGAGAGAGGAAGACACAGAATCTGAAGTAGGCTCTAGGCTCTGAGCTGTCATCACAGAGCCCGACGCGGGGCTGGAACCCATGAACTGTGAGATCATGATGTGAGTGGAGGTCAGACACTTAACTGACTGAGCCACCCGGGTGCCCCTCCTTTCTTTTTCTCTAATGTGAAGATGGCCCATTTTGAATTTTGGTCTCTACTACTTACCTCAGATGAGTTTTTCCTTGGTTCAAAATGGACTTGGAAAATAAAGTTGGGCCGTCTTCTTCCTTTTAATATTTGTTAACATTTATGGGGTACTAGTTGTGAATGACAGTGAATGACCACCAGTTCTTGTAGAACTTGGCATTCTAACTCCCCAGTCACATTCCATTTATATAGATGGCAGTTATCTCCCACCTGGCTGTCTTGACTCACTGAGCTTTAGAACTTGAATCGGACCTTGGAGAGTCGGGGTGTGTGCACATGCTGTGTAGAGGTGTACTGCAGAATCACCTGAGGAACTTGTTAAAATTAGAAGTTCTTGGGTCCCATCCTGGAACACAGCTTTAGTAGGCCTGGGTATGATAGGGACCTGGTATCAATATATTTTATAAACAAATGGAAAGTCTGATGAACATATCCCTATTTGAGAATCCTTGAGCCCAACTCTTTGAGTTTTACAGATAAAGGAACTGAGACCAGGAGGAATCAAGTAATGTAGTCACAATCCAGCTGCTAGTAGATGGCAAAGTGCCATCTTCAATTCATTTGTCTTCTGGCTTAGCCTGGGGCCCTTTCTCCTACCCCTTGTCCTTGTTTGAGAACTCGATGAGTATTTAACCCAGCTGTACGTTAAATTCCAAGGCACTCCCCCAGTTCACACATTATATCAGTTCTGGTGGCATTACTGTATTTACATTCATAGGGGCTCCAGGTGGGAGTTGGAAATGTGCACATTCTGCTCGATTTTTGCATAAAAGCTCAAGCCATTGACCACACTGTTGCTCTTCTTGATGGAGAAAGGTCTTGCGTCTTAGAGTTGAGGCAAGCTGTTGGTGGGCTACTCCAGTCACTTTGATTCACCCACTTTGATGCACCGAGCACCTTGCCTGGGCAGGAAGATGTACTAGGCTTGGGCATCTTTTGGATCGCACACATTTCTCTGCCCCCAGGGAGCTCATAGCCTCCTGCACCATTTGTGCTTCAGTCCAGTGAGGTAGGGAAGACAGGAGGAGAGGCAGGGAATGCCTGGTCCAGGACAGGCTTGGCAGGGAGACCTTCATGGAGAAGATGAGGGCTCTGAGTCAGTCTTGAAAAACGGTCCAGGAGGGGAAGTGGAATTTTGGAGGAAGCAGTGGTAAGAGTAAAGGCTGGCTAATGGTACCTTGCTTTTGGGAAAAAGAGCAGCACAGACAAATGGAAGAAACCCTGGAAATCCATAGTATATTAGCTGGGAGCAAGTTCTGTAGTCACGTGGAAATGACCAATACTAGTGTTAGGAACTTGGATAAGTCATTTAAACTTCTCACTCTCAATTTGCTCATCTGTTCAAAACACACAGTATTTTAAATAGGTTCTTCTAAAACAATCGTGTAAGTTCGATTGGTCAGTCTGGATTTCTAAATACAGGGTCTGTATATAATTGCGGGCTGGTTATTTATAACTTTTTGTACTGTTCCCCACCTCTATTTCAATTTCCAGTAGTTCCATATGACTGTCTGCTAGCAGCTTCTCAGATGGCCTCAGGCACAGTTAGTTCCTGACTGAATTTTGTTGTCCTTTCTCTTAGAGCCCTTAGATTGGATTCTCTTCATTAGTTTGCTTTTGTGGCTCCTGTGCTAGCCTTGAGCTCCCTAAGAGCAGGGCCTGGTTCATATTTGTCCTCACACCCCAGAGCCCAGCACTGTGCCTGGCACCAAACGGGCCCCTCATCCACCATGAGTTGAATGCACTCACCCCTTGCTATCCCTCCCGACTTCAGCATTACTGCATGTTGTGCTCAAATCCATCATGGACGTGGTTAAGGGAAAAGAGCCATAGAAAATAGGAGGTTCATGTATGCATTGCAGAAGCACAACCTGGGATTGTGGATTAGGTTTAGCTCCCTGCATGGCAAACCTCTCGTGTAAACAGCTCCCTGGCAGGAGAACATGGCCATATAAGTTTTGCACAGGAGCAGCCCTGGATGTACAATTTTTGCATAGTGCTTAGGTTTTATTTTCTTAGACTTGGCCTCCTAGAATGTTTATCTTTGTCTTCACAGCCTGGTTGACGATCGTTGTGTTGTACAGCCAGAAGCTGGGGACCTTAATAATCCACCCAAGAAATTCAGAGGTAAGTTGATGACCTTCCTGGAATGGGTACCCTGCTTTAATTGAAAATTCATCAAGTGTGTTGCTGTGTGTGTGTGTGTGTGTGTGTGTGCGTGCGCGTGCGCGCACGATTGCTTATGCAGATGTGAGTTTAATAAGCAGTTGTAGGTTAATTTGCTTATATATTTTTTTAAAAGTATGATTTCAAGTCCAAGCTTTGTGACCTTTTGAAAATGCATAAATAAGTTGAACGTCAAGATTGGAATGACTTTTATTAGAGCCTTCATGTGTATATTGAATGCATGTTGGTCAGTGTAAATTTAGCTTAAACGTTTACATTTGTGCAAGTATGTCCCTGAACAAGATTTATCGATCTGGTCACAAGGAACGTGTCATTGAAGCAGATCTTGCTCTGCCTTAGGGGCTCTGGTATTTCTAGATGCTTCAACCTGGAGTGAGGAGTTCTTGATTATTGCACTTATTTTTTGAAGTAAAAGACCTCCACATGACAGCCTTACTACCAGTAGCTCCCCACCACTCCTGGCTTGCTTTTCTTTTCCTTTTCCTTTTCCTTTTCCTTTTCCTTTTCCTTTTCCTTTTCCTTTTCCTTTTCCTTTTCCTTTTCCTTTTCCTTTTCCTTTTCCTTTCCTTTCCTTTCCTTTCCTTTCCTTTCCTTTTCTTTTCTTTTCTTTTCTTTTCTTTCTGTTTTTGAATGTTTATTTTTGAGAGAGAGAGTGCGAGCAGGGGAAGGGCAGAGAGAGACTGAGACAAAGAATCCGAAGTAGGCTCCAGGCTCTGAGCTGTCAGCATAGAACCCAATGTGGGACTTGAAGTCATAAACCACGAGATCATGACCTGAGCCTAAATTAGACACTTAACTGATTGAGCCACCCAGGTACCCCCTGGCTTTTTAAGCCTCTTACATTTGTTATTTTCCTCCCAAGGTAGTTTACTTTTATTCCAGAAGGTGTTTAAAATATAATTGGTATGTTAAGATGATAAACATTTTGTTTTTCTTTCTTGTTTCTGTGGTTTGTAGTTCTCAACTCTAGCTGCATAGAAATATCTGGGAGAGATATACAATTAAATGGATACTTAGGGCCCTGCTCCATACCAATCAAATGAATCTTGGAAGGTTGTTGCCTGGGCACGGGCATTTTTTTAAGCTTCCCAAGTGATTTCTTTACATTTATTTTGAGAGAGAGAGCACACGCGTGCACGCATGAGAGCGTGTGTGAGTGTGTGTGTGTGTGTGTGTGAGAGAGAGAGAGAGAGAGAGCGAGCGCACGAGCGGGGGAGGGGAAGAGACAGAGATAGAGAGACTGACTACCAAGTAGGCTCCACACTGTCAGTGCAGAGTCTGATGCAGGGCTCGAACTCATGAACGGTGAGATGATGAGCTGAGATCAAGAGTCAGGTGCTTAACCGAATGAACCATCCAGGTGCCCCCACAAGTGTTTTGTTTTGTTTTGTTTTGTTTTAAATGATGAACTGGGGTTGGGGCTCCTGGATGGGTCAGTCGCTTGAGTGTCTAACTTCAGTACAGGTCATGATCCGAAGGCTTTTGAGTTCTAGCCCCACATCAGACTCTGTGCTGACAGCTCAGCTTGGAGCCTGCTTGGATTCTGTGTGTCCCTCTCTCTCTCTGCTCCTCTCCTGCTTGTGCTCTGTTGGTCTGTCTGTCTGTCTCTCTCAAAAATAAATAAACATTAAAAAAATACTGACCTGAGGTTGAGAACCCATTGGGTCACTATTTGACTCTTGGCCTTGATCCCAAAGGGCTCAGACCTTGCCATTTTCAGGTTGCATCATTTGAGTTATGAGTTCTTATTGTTGGTAGATGTAGAAACTGTAGTGATATAGCAACTGTTTGGATAAAAGCTAAAGGACTTAGAATAAAATAGAAGGCAGACGTTCAGATGGAGAGAAGGATTTAGAGATATTTAGTGTTGAGCTGCCTCCAGTTGGCATGAGACTATCAGGAGAATGTTTTCACCTGGGAGGTTGGGGGGCAGGAGGGAAGACTATTGAAAAAAAATTGTTGGTATATGCCCCTGTGACAGGATCCTGAGGCAGCTCTGGCCTCAGTGGCCTTTTATTTTCAACCCTTCATCCATGACTTTTTCAGAACAGAATCCTGAATGTAGCAAAAATGAAAGATATGATCTAATAGTCATAAGCCAGTTACTTATAGGAATAATTCTCTACACTGAATAATAAAATATGCCTCAGTTTATCTTTTAACAGGGTCAAGCTCAGTGGACTCAGTGCCAGGTGCTGTGCTAAGGGCTCTGCTAAATTTTTAGCTCCTGGATTGGTCTGTCCGCCCTGTGAGGGGACTGAAGCCCTCTATGGTTGACGTTAAGTATCTTGTCTGGGGTCACATACCTGGGGATGGATGGAGTAGGAGTTGTAGTTCTCAACTTTGGCCGCACAGTCAGTTGTGGGACTTTGAAAAGTAATAATGTCTGAGTCCCACACTCAGGGATTCTCATTTAATTTGGCATTATTATTATTATTATTTTTATTATTATTATTATTTTTTAAAAGCTTCCTGGGTGATTCTCCTGTGTAGCCAAGGTCTAGAACCACTGCTAACGTAGCCTAGGCTATAAACCACTGGCTTTATTACTTAAGGGTGAGCTGGTTGAAGTGTGGCTTTGCAGTTGGAGCCAAGTGCAGGGAGCTCATTGCTAGTGTGAGCTCTATCCCACTCTGCACGCAGGCCGTGATAGCTGGGAAAGGAACCTTGAGAAAGATGTTAATGCCCTGTACAAATTTAACCAGTGGCTATTTGAATATAGGTTTAGAATGTTAAATAGGACCATACCCACAGGAAGTCAGAAGACATATTTGTTTTCCTGGCACTAGGGTAAAAGTGCTTGTGCTTAGATGTGTATCTGGTGGCCGATTTGAAGGGGCTGTTTGGAGATAAAAATGACAATCTGATAGAGGCCTCTTGGAAAGAACCGAACTTTGTTTATGGCCTGGCCTGGTTCTACAGGTAGTCACATGACAGCAACTTGATAAGTTGACTCCTTTTCCTCATAAATTAAAAATAAAGGTTTCTAGGTTGTGAGGTGCTTTGCACTTGTGGGAAAATCTGGTTCAAAACAAGCTTTGCTGCAGGCTTTTCAAATGTGGGTCAGGACTGCCTGAATTCCTCTTGCTGCACTGGATGGCCCCTGCACGCAGGTGAGGGGCCCAGGCAGAGTGCCAGGAAGATCTCCTCCACCTTGGAATCTGGGAGAGGATTTAAACACTTTCCAAAGCAGCCCTTCAATTCTGGTGTAGCATTCTTTGAAAAAAGATTTTTTTTTTTTCCCCTAAAATGAAGAAACAGATTTCTCTTTTGGAAGGGATTATTGCCTTTCCAAATACAAGTGCTTTTTGAAGTTGAAGCCATTTTGATGTTTAGAAATCGTGCATAGGGCATTTGGGCAATTTGGAGGCATTTCTAGTCCATTTCCTTGCCGTGCCATTACACTGTGGAGTTTAACAAACACATATGGAAAAGTGAGATGCTGGCAAGCAGCCGGATGGGATGATGGAGTCTTTATCTGAGCAATCAGCAGAGCTACATTTAGTCATTCGGATTTGTTGTTGCTTCCATTGTTTCCTTGCCAAGTTATTTTCTATATTGAGAACCATCATAACCTGTTCTTAAGTAAATGGAAACCAAAGGCCTATTTATGTAATGCTCCCTGTGGCTTCTGACTTGGGGTTTTTAATTTTGTGGGCTCCTCTTAAAGTCTGCCACTCTAGTGATTAATAGCATAGGCCCTAGGATCAGGCTTTCTGGGTTCACATCCACATTCTAATTCTTAGCTGTGTGACCCTGGACAAAATGTTTAAGCTTGGTTTTCTGTGAAGCTTGGTTGTCTCATCTGTAAAATGGGAGATTATATGAGTCAGTACCTCATATGGTTACCGTGAAGATTAAGTGTGTGTTTCAAATTTAGCAGCGACGGAGCCTGCCCTTGAGTTAAGGACAGAGTAAGCTTTATTTACTCCTATCTTTTCATTCCTGGTACTTCTTACAGAGGTTACTGCTCATAAATGTTGGCAGAAGGGCATCCTATATATGAATCCTTTAATGATATGAAAATAATTATTGTTTGTCTTTTTGTGTTTAAATGCTTTTGTGAGTAGGGGTTTGCACAGGGACCCAATGGCTTAGGTTTGAGTCCCAGGGTTCCTGTATGCAAGCTAAGTGACCTTGATAGATTACTTAATTTTTCTAAGCTTGTTTCCTCACCTATAATATGGGGGAAGAGAATTCCTTCACTTTAAAGGTAATAGGATCGATGATAATAAGGGTAAAGAACCAATCAGAGTACTTGGTTGATACCTAAGACCTGCTCAGTGACTGATAGCTGTTATTTTTCATAGTAGATGGAAAAGAATTAAAGTCTTGATACACTTGCTTCTTCCTGATAGGTAAAAGTACATTACCAAGTATATTGCTTTTGTGGTGATTCCCTTGAATATATCTCCTGCCCGGAACTTCATCAGTAGGAAGAAAGGATTGGGTGCACATCTGTTTCACGAAAATTTCACAAGCTTCTTTGATTATCCAAAAGAATTTTGGACAATATCCCCTGTCCTCTAGGTGATGAGAAGAGCTGAGAAGTAGAATAATTCAGTTACTTTAGCCCTTTAGTTAATATAGTACCATTTTAAAGTGGAAGTGTCCATGGCAAGTAAGACAGAATCTCTTTTCTTGCTGGTTTGTGTTGGCTTTGCCTGTGTTCTTGAAAGAAGGAAGACAAACATTAGATTGAAACCGGCAATAGAAACTTTGTGGTTAGAGAATTCCTTTCTTGAGATGATGTTTTCCTCTTCCACCCCCACCCACCCCTTCCCCCTACTAAATATAACAGCATCTTCTCTAAAGAAAAGAAGGAAATTAACTACCATTCTTATTTTGATCCTACAATCTTTGCTGTTTTAAATGTAACCTCCAGGGGTGTTGGAGGAGCAACAAGGTCTGGGGTTTTCCGGAAATAAGATAGGCGTTAGTATTGAACACGCTGTTTATTGTGTAATCTGCTTTTTCAGAATGGGGCAGTGGTAAAGTTCTTACCCTCAAAACTTGATCTTCTCCATTCAGTTCAAGAGGCCAATCTTTTTTTTTTTTTTTTTTTTAATGTTTATTTATTTTCGAGAGAGAGAGAGACAGACAAAATGCAAGCAGGGGAGGGGCAGAGAGAGAGGGAGACACAGAATCTGAAGCAGGCTCCAGGCTCTGAGCTGTCAGCACAGAGCCCGATGAGGGGCTCGAACTGACAAACCGTGAGATCATGACCTGAGCCGAAGTTGGACACTTAACCAACTGAATCACCCAGGCGCCCCTTGACTTAATGTGTTTTTAACTACATCCAGGACAAGTTATCTTCGGGTATATTGTATATATGCATATGTGGGATATGCAAAATATTACCTACAGCTTGATGTGAGTTCTGTCTGTATTGAGAGCGAAGGTCTGGTCTGAGCGGGTATAACCTGATTCCTGGGGATCTCCAAGTTGACTGACAGCTCTAGGTTGCTCACCAAGTGTCCTGCTTAGCAGTGAAAGCCTGGAATCACAGTCTCCGGATCATACTGGGAAGAAGTCTATGTTGCTTGGCTACGACAAGCCAGTCTTGGACCTAAAGCTTGGCCATGAATTTGAAGGTCAGGCTTGTGGCCTTGTCACATTTACTGTTGTTTTCCACAGTCCCAGTGTGCTTGCACTGTGCCAGCCCACCTGTTAGGGGAGTTGTGGACTTAGGATGTCTTGATGGAGAGAAAGTGGTTTCATATCACACGCCACCCCCCAGTGGTTTTGAAAGGGGCTTCAGATAAGAATGGCATTTTTCATGGTCGGGTGATAAGTATTTAAGTAGCAGTGACCCGCTTACCTGGTCTTTGTTTGCCTGTGTTTAGGTGGAGGTAGGCAGTGGTTCTTAGCCCTTGTGGGAAAACTAAGACTGAAGTAAAGAGCATCATCTTATCTCAGAGCCAGTTTCCAGACCAGTATCTGCTGCCAACTGCTATGGTAACTTGAGACAGTCATTCCCTCTCTGCAGGCCTCAGTTTTCCTATCTGTTAAGTGGAATGTAGGCAAAGTGACTTCCAAGATCTCTTTCAGCTCAGAACTTTGTGATTGGTGCCAGAAACAAGCCAGTTAACATTTCACAAGAGAGCATTGATGTTCAGGAGTCTGGTGCTGTCCAGAAGTAGGTTTTTATTTCTTTGGAATTGCAGATATCCTTTGATAAGATACGACAAAAGGATGGAAACAGCTAGGCCTTACTCTAAGGCCAGATGGGGACACAGCCCGGTCTTGGGTCACAAAGGTCTCTGGACTAGGGTGACCATAACAAACTCACTGGCTTAGCTTTCTTTCAAACCACCCTCCTTTGCTGCACGTTGCCTTAATTGTTGCTAGGCAACATTTTTTTTTTTTCTTTTGGCAAAGCATTGAAGGAATGAACCCATAACTTAGTTTTAAATACCCACATGCAAAGGGGAAGGCCTAACTTAAAATTTGTTTGTTCTTTTGATTCTAATCCATGATGGGCCTCTCACAGTGGGGGTAAAGGACTTAGTTTCTGCCTGTCTTGTAAAATAAGGCAGAAAAACCCGTCTACTTGAGGTGCTTGTCAGGTATATATGCTTTGAGGCATATTGAAGGTTTTGGGTGTGCATGCGCCTGCGTGCAGCTGCTTTGTAGGAAAGTCGCTTTTGTGTTCACAAAATCAATTCAAATTTAATAAAAAGATTAGTAGGTTTTTTATAATCTTCATTTCAGATTTACCAGCTTATCTCAATCTTGCACCAACAGACTCCATTCAAAGGGAACAACACTGTAATTTAAATCCATTCCCCAGGCAACATAGAATGCTCACAGTGTGTCACACATTCACTGGGATGATGCCTGCTGCTTGATTATGCTGGAGTCCCACACACTGCTGCATGTGTCCCTCACTGGATTTCTGCCTACTTGCTCAAAGCTTTGAGCTGCTTGTCTGAAGGCTCTGGGGCATCTTGCACATGGGCACAAGAGAGCTTGTGCTTACTCTGATGCCCTGGATTGCTTCCTTTGTGACTGAGTGACGCATGGAAATTAGACCTCAGACCCCTGTTTTTATATTCGTTTACACGTAATAATTGATTTACTAATGGAGAACAGCTTTCAGCTCCAATGCAGAAAACACTTGCATTGCAATGGGAATGTTGACCTTGTCATGTAATTCAATCTCATTGCTGTTGTGGCTTCCTCCATTGAGGGCAAAATTGATTGGGACAGCAAGCAAGTGTAATGGGGTCATATTGTCACGCTGTTACATGGTTTTCCTGAAAGTACAACATAGTGGTTGATGAAAGACTTTTTCTTAAGGGAAAGGCTTTTATTATCCTGTCTTCAGAGCATTGATGAAGATATGTGGTGAATCACTTGAGCTTAAGATAACTCATTTTTCTTTCTTTCTTTCTTTCTTTCTTTCTTTTTTCTTTCTTTTTTTTGACAGATATGGAAATTAGATTTAGGAAAACTCCTGGGGTCAAAGAAAAATTCTGTATCAAAATTGGTATTGGGACACAGTCTGGGTTTCCACACACACTATCTTTTAGGCTGCTGTGTTTGGGCCATAGATTTAAGAAGCATTTTTTTTCCCCATTACCTTCTATATTTAATGGTATTGTCTTTTCTGTAAATAAGAGTGAATAGCTTGTATAGTGCATATGTACATTAAGTAGCTCAATCTGTTTAATTTATATACCTACCTTTATTTGCATTAATCTGTTTGACCCTCGTAATAACCCCATAAGGCAGCTATAGGTAACCTTCTACAGGTGAGGGAGCTGAAGCACAGTGTGTTGAATGTCTGGTCCAGGATTAGCTAGGTAGAAGTTCGCATACCCAGGCTTTGAACCCAGACAATCTGATATCAGAAACCCCCCCTAATACCTACCGTAAACTGCTTTTAGAAGGGAACCAGTCTTTGGGGCACGTGGGTGGCTCAGTCAGTTAAGTGTCCGACTTCGGTTTAGGTCATGATCTCACAGTTCCTGGGTTCGGGCCCCACATCGGGCTCTGTGCTGACAGCTCAGAACCTGGAGCCTGCTTCAGATTCTGTGTCTCCCTCTCTCTGCCCCTCCCCCCCTCAAGGTGTGCGCTTTCTCGCGCTCTCTCTCTCTCTCTCTCTCTCAAAAATAAATAAAATGTAAGGAAAAAAAATTTAGAAGGGGACCAGTCTTCAAATATTCCTTCACTAAATTGCTGGTTTCTTGCTCAGGTTCCTCCTCTATTACCCCAAAATAAGTCCTTCTGAGATGAGCTGACAGGAACAAATGTCTACATACTAGAGGTACTAGCTACCTGCCTGCTTAACAACCTGGACTATAATATTTATCACAGCTGTTTTCTATTTTTGTCTCCATAGCTAGATTTTGGAGCACCTGGAGGGACCACATCTTACCCTGCACTTCTGGCCCAGTGCCTGGTGTAATGTCGGTCCTTAGTTCAAAGCTTGTTGGGAAAGAATTCATGTTTTTTCCTGAAAAGGTTTTCACTTTTCCCATTGCTACCAGTGTTTCTGCTAGTGACATTTTAGGTCAACAAGTGATTTTTTTTTTTTTTTTTTTTTTTTTTTTTTTTTTTTTTTTTTTTACAGGGATGCCTTATACTGTTTTATCACCTCTCTCCACATTACCTGAGGCTGGCCTTCTGAAAAGATTTTTTTTTTTATAGTTGACTTGTCTTCTGGAGGAGTGGACTGGCCTTACCTTCTGAGCGTACTTCCTCTTTGACCCCCAGTGTTTGATCTCTTTTCTCTCTCTGATGCCTATGGTTTTGAGATTCATTGCCTTCACTAAATTTCATGATCAAGAAAAAGATGTGGTTAAAGATCTTCCTCTTTTGTGCCTGGCCTCTTGGTAGGCTCATGGCCTACTTTTCTTCTTGACTGTTGAAACACCCCTGTGGTGTGGTAGGTGGTATTTATCCCCATTTTACAGTTGGGCACCCCAAGCCCAGAAAGGATCTGTAATCAAGCTAGACTCAGGATTTGAACCCACGTCTGGAGGGCTAGAAAGTCTCCACTGAACCACTCCAGTGAATAGATCTGTGCTGCTCAGGAAACATTTGGGGCCTCTTACCAAGTCCTGGGTTCCACATTTAAGAGGCATATTGCTCAGTGGGAATAAAGCTCAAGGAGGAGTAACTAGGAGGAAGGGTCACAAAATGATTGCATTCATGTTGCCCAATGAGTAATGGAGGAAACTTAAGACATTTTAGACCAGCTTAAGAATTTCTCACCTAAGCTCCTACAATGACCTCCTTGCTTGTTGCTGCGTTTCCCTCTTTGCCTGTTTTGAATGTGGGGGCCCCCCACTCTGATGCAGTGTTGCCTGCAGCCAGAGGAATCTGTGCAAATCTGATGGTGTCATTGGCTGCGTGGAGCCCTGGGTTGTTCCCTAGTTGTGCTTAGGATATACAACGTACTTCCAGGGTTCACAGGGCCCTGCATGAGTCACTCTGCTTACCTCTCAGCCTCATCTGCAGTCCCACGCCACGTCCTGTGCTCCCGCCAAACTGATTTATTTCTTCCTGGCAGTCACTGTGCTTGCTCTACCCTCTGGGCCTTTGCATGCCCTTTTTCTTCTCGCTGAAATGATCTCCCCATCTGTGTCCTTCCTCTTGGGTTCCCCAGTCCCCCTAATGCCCACCCATCCTTCAGACCTCATACATTCCCTCTGAAGTATCTTCACTGGCTTCTTGTGTGCACTTAAGCTGCTCCTCCTTTTCAAAGACTCTGAAGGCAGACTTCTTGGGTTTGACTCTCACCTCTGCGTTTTGCTGATCATGTCCCCTTGGACCCATTACGTACCCTCTCAGTACCTCTGTTTCCTCATCTTGAAAATGGGGCTATGATTCTATGTGTCTCCTAGTGTATTGGGGAGGATCAAAGGAGCCAGTCCATGTTAAGTACTTAAAGGAGCAGCTGGCCTCTATTACATGCTATAAAACTCTTTGCTGTTATTGCTGGTTTATGACTTCACTCCTACCCAACTCTATCTTAACTGAGGTTAGAAATGAGGCCTGTCTCCCCTAAGGTTTTGCACAGGTCCTGGCCTATAGTAGGCTCTTAGATATTTGTAGAATAAATGAAAAGAGCCCTCTAAGGCACTGCTTCTGAAACTTGAATGTGTATAGAATCCACCAGGGGATCTTGTTAAAAATGCAGATTCTGATTGTGTAGGTCTGGGGTGAGGCCTGAGATTGTACCATTTCTGAGTGGCTGCCATTCTCTTGCAAGGCTCTAAGGACCAGTTGTCAATCTTCCCTTAATTTAGGGCTGTCATATGGAAGACGGATGTCCTGAGCTCAGAACAATAATAGAGAATTAGGGCCAGCAGATAAAAGTGACCAGAGTTAGAGTTTCGGATTTAAGGAACTTGCTTCTGATTATAAGTGCCAAACAATTGCTCAAGGAAGAGGCCTGCTTCAAATGATTGAGTTTCCTCTCATTCAAAGGGGACTAACCATTTGTCAGGGATTTTGAAGAGGGAATTTCATTTTGGGGACAGAGGTTAGGTAGATGATCCCATTTGACCATAAGTGTCTGTTTTCCCACCGAAGGACCCAGCTGTTTTTTCTGTTTTGCTTCCTGTGGAAACCTTGTGGTTGGGGGCGTTAGGTCAGCAAACAGCTGGGGAGAGGACAGATACACTCTCCAAGTGAGGAACTCTCAGGGATCCAATGTGTTCAGTCCAACCAGCAGATAACATTGCAAAGTAGTGGAAAGATGAAATTATTGAATATTGGAAAAGGTGAATGAATACAAAAACCAAAAATCTTTCTGAGTTACACTCCTGCAGAATCTGATTTTAATGACTGTGAGGTATGGTGGGGAGGCCATGGAAGGTAGTGGTTAGGAGGGCTGGCTCTGGAGTCAGAGGTGGGGTCAAGTTCCTACTCTACCTCTTAATTAGCTGAGTGACCATGGGCAATGACTTAATCTCTCTAAACCTTACTTCTCCAGCTGGTTACTATGGTTAATAATAGTATGGAACTGATTGAATTATTTTAGGCTGATGTGTGTGCATATAGCACAGTTAGCAACATGCTGAGCCCAACCTAAGCACTCTGGAAGTGGTTGTCAAGTAGCTGTCATGACTAAATCTGCAATTAGCAGCTCTCAGGACATTTTTTATGAAGATCACACCTAGCCCTTGCCTTGTTTAACCATGATATGTTTGTTTTAAAATTTGAGTATGTGGATTATACAAAGGTATCTACAACCACACTTTGACCTTTCTGAATTTCTTAGATTTTTGTTGACTTTGCCTCATAATCAAGAGGGAGCTCTAGAGCTTGTGACCTTTTGAAGGGAAGCCATGAGGCCTTTTTTTCCTACTTGCACAAGCCTTGACCAGAGCTTCGGTTACTGATGGCGCATTTGCTCCAGATGGTAATCCTGCCTTATGTATAAAATTACAAGGCTAGCTGGGAGAGGAAGTTGTGTTTATCTTAACCCAAGCAGCAGGCATTCCAGCCACTCTTGACAGACAGGAGGAAGATATTGCCAATCTGCTGTTTTCCTGAAAGTCCTCTACCCCCACCCCCATGTGTTGTAAGTTTGGAGGGGTTCTTGCCAGTTAGCCTGCAGAGTGACATTCTCCCTGTCTTTGAGGACAGTTTAATTCTGAGGAGAAGGGATGAACCACTGGCTGCTTCCTTGGTCCTGTCAGCCAAGGCAGAGGAACCTCTAAGGCGAGAGGCCAGCATGACTCCTATAGAAGGCAAAAACTGTGCTTGTGGGCACTGGTTTGGGGAAATAAGTAGAAAGTGGCCATAGGTGTGGGGAGAAGAATTTGTCCCTTCAAAGAGTCAGTGTTTTTTTCCTTTACAAAGCAATAGCTGGAGATCAGTGCAGGAAAAACTCCAATTTGAGCAGTTGTAATAATTGAGAAAATAAATTGGGCAATTATTCCTCTTTTTTTAAATTTTAAAAGTTCCTTTTTTCATCTGGTATTTTTCCGGGTACATTTGAGTTCCAATTTGGGTGCTTCTGAAATGTCTTGATGTTTTGTGCTGCTAAAATTACATGTGTCTAAAAATGTTATCAGTGATGACACTTCTATATAAGCTCACTTGGACTTATGCTAGCAAATTTCTGTGACTGAGGTCCTCCCCCCTCCCCCCAACCATTCCCAGGAACATAGCATTTCAGGTAGAAGTAAGAAATAGAATAATCCAGCCTAGGTCTAGCCATCTAGTGGAGGCCTGTCTCTGGAGAACTTTGCCTCAGTTTTGTCGACACAGAATACTGGAGTTGTGTTGCCATAGTTTCAGTGAAAAATTTGACCTTAGCTACAATAACATACAGTTAGAAAGAACTAGCTAATCGGTTTTCTAAAATTAGTGTTCTCTAGTACATAAACCAGTAGGAACAGAGTATTTAATTAAATAATATACAAGAATATAAAAGCCCGAGGGAATGCAGTCCCTTGATCTGGGCAGGGGGAGGGAGGAAACCCATAATCGTGCTTTACTGCTCTCTTATTAGCTAGAAGAACTTTTTTTTCTTTCTTGTTTTTTTTTAATGTTAGCTTTGACTTTATTTTCAGATCTCTTGGGGATGAATATATAATGCTTGTTGAGACAGCAAAACAACATTCAACATTATTTCCAGTTGTCCCCTACAGGGTACAGACTAACAAGGCAAGAGGGGAAAGTGATGTTGGCTGGGACCCTAACAAGGATACTTGTGGGTGATCTTGTAGTTTGTGCTTGTTGAGAAGGAGAGGCATTTCGAAAGTTATTTCCTGTCTGAAATCTGGATCTTTTTGAGCATGGAGAGTCTAGATTCTTGTTCCTTTGAACACTTAATGTGTGGATAAGGAAACAGTGCCTCCCTATTGGCCCCTTATCCCGAGTTCTGAGTATAATTGTATTCTTCCTGCAGCCCTACAGTCCATCAAATTGTTGAGCCCTGACTTAGCCCCAAGCAATGATCTGCATTTAGATTATGTAAAATTTGACCTCCCTTGTCACCCACCTATTAAGAATCCCTGTAATAGCTCATCATTTTGGTCATGGCTGAAAATGTTACCAATATTGTGCTTACTCAGAAAGTTGTGGTACTAGTTATTGAGTGAAGTAGGTTTCAGGTTTTGTGGTTTCAGGACTTGTATTCAAGTCTCTAGTTGACCTTCTTGTCTAATTTTTCATCACCTGCTGTGGATGCTGTGAAGGTACAATGGAGTTAATTTGTTTGCCAGGTGTTTTATTGATTAAGAACATTGCTAAGGCTCTTCTGGAACTTTCATCTTTCTCCTTGTCAATTACATCTTGATAAATGTTCTCTCTCAATTTCATTTTTATTTCAGGATTTTTTTTTCTTTTACCTTAAACGAATTAATTAGTTAAGAGAATTTGAAGTGTGGGGCATTACTTAAGGGAATACAGAGTTTCTCCACTTGACTTTTTTCACCATTTTGCGTGTTTCTGTACTGGCATCTTAACTATTCCGATGGAAAATATGTCCTTGGCAAGATTCTTAGAAACACAGTCCCAGAGGTCATTGGATTGTGCAAGCTTCTTGACTATTTATAAGGTCATCTACCTGAACAAATACAAATGGTCCCTGCCCTTAAGGAATTAGCAGTCCTATGAGGAGAGATGACTGAGAACTACTTTGAGGATTATCCTTGGAAAATGTTGAATCCTACACATGTTTTTATTGCCCTGATATTCATTGTTTTTGTCTATTCCGTCAGTTCACTGTGCCCAAATAATTTGAATTCATCTTAATAATAGATTAGGGGAAAAAAATGCAGTTAGAGAGCTTGCTGGAAAAGCAACAGCATGCATTTTAAAGTACTTCTGGTTGACCTGGCTTTCACTACCCATTTGTCCTCAGGCCCTTGCATTAGTATGGATAATTGAGTTGATGATACTTAGCAAATATCATTAAAGAGTTTGGATGTGGCAGGCTGGTTGGTGACAGAGTGAACTAGTCAGGACTGTATTCCAGGTGACAGCCAGCTTGAACTAGCTTTAACAAAAAGGGGACTTTTACTGGCTAAAACAGTCCTGACTGAACAACTGAATTGTATGAAGGGCAGGGATGCAGCAAGGGCCTAGGATAGACCCATTTTGGGCACTGAGTCCCTTCAGCAGCCTGTGTCTGTCTGTGGTTATTTCCTCTCTGCACATCTTCTAATTTGTTCTTGTCCTGTTCTCATCTAGTTTGGGTGTCAGGGTTATGCTACCCTCTTTAAACTAGTTGTCAAGTGTTTGCTATTTTTCTGTTCTCTGGGAGAGTTTCTGTAGTGTTGGAATTACCTGTTCCTATAGTGCTTGGTAAGTAAAGCAGTCTTGGCCATATGTTTTCTTTTTCTTTCTCTTTTTTTTTTTATTAAAAATTTTTTTAATGTTTATTCTAAAGAGAGAGAGAGAGCAGGGGAGGGCAGAGAGAGAGGGAGACACAGAATCCCATTTAGGCTCCAGGCTCTGAGCTGTCAGCACAGAGCCCAACATGGGGCTTGAACCCACGAACGGTGAAATCATGGCCTGAGCTGAAGTCAGGAGGCCCAAATGACTCAGCCACCAAGGTGCCCGCCGGCCTTACGTTTTCATTATGGCAAGATTAACTACTGATACAGTTTCTTTAAAGTGTTACTTATTCTTGGCTCAGTTTTGTAAGTTGTACGTGTCTAGAAATTTACCCAATGTTATTTAAGTTTTCTAATCTGTAATATCCTCCTATTATGTTGTTAATTCCTTACGTGTCTGGTTTGGTCCCTGTGGTAGGCTTAAGAATGGCCCCTTTTCACCCGCATGTCCACTTTGTAATCCCTACAACCTGTGTACATTACCTTAATTGGTAAAAGGGGCTTCACAGATGTGATTAAATTAAGGATCTTGGGAGGATTTTCCTGGATTTCCAGGTGTGGCTGATGTAATCACAAGGGTCCTTAAAGGAGGGAAGCAGGAGGATTAGAGTTAGTAGTGGGACACATGGGGATGGAAGCAGCAGGTTGGAGTGATGTGGCTCTGTGCCGAGCAGTGCAGGAAGTTGGAAAAGGCAAGGAAATGGATTTTCCCTCCGAAGACTCCAGAAAAAATACAGCCCTGGTGACACTTTGATTTCAGATGTCACGACATTAAGAGAAATGATTTGTGTTGCTTTAAGCCACCAAGTTTTTGGTAATGTGTTACAGCATCAATGGCAACATTACTATGATAATATTCCCAATATTGTTCATTTCTGTGTTCTTTTTTTCTGCGTAAGTATTGACACATGTTTTGCTGTCTTACTAGTCTTCAGATAACAAAATTTGGCTGTATTGATTTCATTGTAAGTTGGTTTTGAAGTTCCTTAATTACTGCCCATTATTATTTTCTTGCTCCTATCTTCTTTGGGTTTATTTTGCTCTTGCTTTACTACTCTCTTAAGCTGGAAAATCAACTTTGAGTCTTGAGCCCTTCTCAAATTGTAATGTAAACATCTAAAGCTTTAAGTTGCTTTTAAACATGGTTGTGTCCATGCACTTTGGTTGCGTCCTACATATATTGATAGGTATTTTTTACTCTATTGAGTTCTGAATATTATATTTGCCATCATTTCTTATATGTATGCGTTATTTAGAAGTGTTTTATATTTCCACTTACATGGAGTGTAAGTGTACATTCTAGTTCTTATTTAAAAAAATGTTTTACAAGTTCTATGTTGGTCAGACAATAACTGTATCAGATCAGTTTTTTATGGCTGGAGAGGCTTGCTTTATGGGTTTAGCATGTGACCAATTTTTATGCATGTTCCACTGTTTCAGAGAATATGAATTTTCCATTTCTGGGGTGTAGTAAATCTTCTATATGAATCCATTTGGTTTTTTGTTTGATCTATCAATTGTTGAAAGACATTTGTTAAAATTTCCCACTGTTAATTTTTGGGGGTTATGAAACTATTCTACATCCTCATTATGATGGTGGTTATATAGTATATGTATGTGTTAAAACTCATAGAACTGTATACCAAAGAAAAAAGTGAACTTTACTGTATGTAAAAAATTTTAAAACACTTAAAAATTTCCCGCCATGAAAGTGGATTTGCAATCTTGCCTTCTAGTTGGTGAGTTTTTTGTTTGTTTTTTGTTTTTAGCTTACCGAAGTTAGGTCACTAAAATAACTAACACCTGTAAAATTGTTAACTTACTGGTGAACTAAACATTCTGTAATTATGTAGGGAACATTTTTTTCTATTTTATGCCTTGGAGTCTCTTCTGTTTACTAGCATATGCACACCTGAATTGGTTTGTTTGTTAGTATTTATTTGGTGTAGTTTTTTCTTTACATTAACTTTTGAATTGTCATTATGTGTTAGAGATCTCTCACAAACAGATTTTTGAAACTATTCTGACCATTTGTGTTAATTAGAATCTCCAGTTCATATACATTTGTTGTAATTACTGATGGCATTGGATTTACAGTCTTAGTTTGTGTTTTTCTTTTTTACCTCAAAATTTTTTTCTATTTTTTCCCTTTTTTGCCTTCCTTATGTTTCATGGAAGCCTTTTGTTCTCCATTCCACTTTTTTCCTTTTCCTAGCTGGAGGGTTATACTTTATATGTTCATTATAGTACTTACTCTGATAGTTAAATGTGTATGTTTAATTAAGCCTAAAATTAATAACTATCATTCTTTTTCTGCTACACTATGAGGACCCTAGAACATTGTAAGGCCTTTTCACTCTCTGTTAGTATATGCTGTTTGTAATGTTAGTATTTTCTTTAAACTTGCATATTAGATATGATTTTGTTTTACATTGCCATTTTTTTGTATAGTTTTTTTAAATGTATGCATTTTGCAAGTGAGCGAGCATGAATGGGCATGGGGCAGAGAAAGAGGGAGAGAGGGAATCCCATGCAGGCTCTGTGCTGTTAGCTCTGAGCCTGATGTGGGTCTTGATCTCAAAGCAGTGAGATCATGACGAGAGCCAAAATCATGAGTTGGACAGTTAACTGACTGAGCCACCCAGTAGCCCCTACATTGTCATTTCTGAAATTGACTAATATATTAGTTACATTTACCAGACTTTTTATCTGGGATAGTTATCTTTCTGCCTGAAGAACATCTTAGATAACTTAGAATGTCTGTTAGTGGTAAATTCTCTTTATTTGAAAATACTCACTTGTTTGTGTGAAAATATCACTTTTATTCTCAAGTGATAGTTTTGCTTGGTATAGAATTTAGGTGGATAGGTACTTTCTCTCAACATCTCGGTTTTTTGTTTGTTTTTTTTTGTTGTTTGTTTTTTTAAGAGTTTCATTTTTGCTGTTAAAAAAAATTATTGACAGGGGCACCTGGGTGGCTCAGCTGGTTAAGCGGCCAACTCTTGATTTCAGCTCAGGTCATGATCTCATGGTTCATAAGGTCAAGCCCTGAGTCTGGCTCTGAGCTGACAGCATGGAGCCTGCTTGGGATTCTCTCTCTGCCCCTCCCACTTCATGCTCTTTCTCTCTCTCTGTCTCTCAAAAATAAGCATTAAAAAAAAAAATTAGTTGACAGAGACTGATTCTTGATCTCTGTGGTTGACTTTAGGACCTTCTGTTGGCCTTTGATTTTCTTCAGTTTTAATGGTGGGAGTCCAGGTAGTGATTTGTTGTGATGTATTTTAATATTTGTTAGATTCCTAAACTTGAGGTTGCTTTTTTGGCTAACAGTCATGGAAAATTTTGAGGCTTTATTGGAATACTCCTTTCCCTGGTCGGTTACCTTCTGGAACTTGTGGTAGGCTCTATGTTCCTTAACCTCATTATCTTTTCCATCTTTGCTCTTTATGCTGCACTCTGGGTGATTTCTTCTAATCTTTCATTCTTTATTCTGTTTTAATTTCTTCTTTGAGAGTTTAATTTCAGTTATATTTTTCATTTTTAAAAGTTCTATTTGTGTGTTCTAAAAATGTTTGTTCATTCTCATGCTTCCATATTTTGAAGTCTCTATTTTGTTTCCTGTTACATAAAAACTATAGTTTAAAAATAATCTCTAAAAATGCCAGTAGGTAAAATCTCTGCAGATGTTACTCTATTTTCTATAGTGACTTGTTCTAAAAATGGTGTCTTATTTCCCTGCTGTGTGTTTTGTAATTTTGATTATCAGCTTGTGTTTCTTGGAATGTCATCTGGGAATTCTTTGAGGCCTGTGTTAAAGCTGTATTCCTCCAGTGAAAAGTCATTTCTTTTTGTCAATTGTCTGAGGTGCTACAACTCAGGAACTTGAAGTCAAATTTTCTGCTGGAAGTTTTGTGGAATTTTGTTTTCTGCTTAAAGTTTAAGGATTTCCCACATAGCATTGAATGTGGGTGACAAACCAGTATGGGGGCCCACTTGTGGTTATGAATTATTAGAGTTTTTTTCTTCTGTAGCTAGTGCCAAATTCAAGATAGGTTACCCTACCCTCCCATCTTTCAAGGTTGGTTGGTTTTCATTCACCACTGTGTTGAAGGTGTAACTCCTTAGGGATTCAAGTTTTATGCGAGCGTTTCCTAGAAGACCTTGAGTAGGCTCAAAGCTTTATCCAACAAAATCACAGGGTGAATGCTGGCTTTAGGACTGACATAACTACTGGCGGTCTTGTTTTCACTTAATTATTGCCTCTCTGGATCCCCTACTAGCTAACTACTTCAGTACATGGTTCACACTTGTGTTTTAATACTTCATCCAGTGTTTTTTGTGTTTTTTTTTTATTTTTTTTTTATTAAAATTTTTTTTTCAACGTTTTTTATTTATTTTGGGGACAGAGAGAGACAGAGCATGAACGGGGGAGGGGCAGAGAGAGAGGGAGACACAGAATCGGAAACAGGCTCCAGGCTCCGAGCCATCGGCCCAGAGCCTGACGCGGGGCTCGAACTCACGGACCGCGAGATCGTGACCTGGCTGAAGTCGGCCGCTTAACCGACTGCGCCACCCAGGCGCCCCCAGTGTTTTTTGTGTTTTAATTGAGGATCTCATTCAGGATATCTAGTCTGTCATACTGTAAAAAATGGAAATACACACCTGCTACTTTTTGTCTCACTGCAAACTGTCATTTTCTTTTCTTTTTAATTAAAAAATTTTTTTAACGTTTATTTATTTTTGAGAGACAGAGAGACAGAGCATGAGCGGGGGAGGGGCAGAGAGCGAGGGACATAGAGAATCCAAAGGAGGCTCCGGGCTCTGAGCTGTAAGCACAGAGCCTGACACAGGCCTTGAACCTACGAACTGTGAGATAATGACCTGAGCCAAAGTTGGACACTTAACTGACTGAGCCACCCAGGCACCCCCTGTTTTTTTTTTTTTTTTTTTAATGTTTATTTATTTTTGAGAGAGAGACAGCGTGAGTGGGCGAGGAGCAGAGAGAAAGACAGGGAGACACAGAATCTGAAGCACCAGGCTCTGAGCTGTTAGCATAGAGCCCGACCCGGGGCTCGAACACATAAACGGTGAGATCACGACCTAAGCCGAGGTCGGATGCTCAACTTACTAAGCCATCCTGGTGCTCCCAAACTATCATTTTTTGTGTGATGGAAAACATGGCTGCCTGTAACTCCTAAATTTTATAATTTTGTAGCTTTAATAATTGGAGAGAGACTGATCTCTGTTGTTTTAATACTCAGAAGTCTTAAGAAGAGGACTGGTTGAGCTTGGGTCAGATTTCTTCGTCTGGATCAAGCCAGGGCAGGGAGTTAGGGTTGTATGTGTTAACTGGGAAGCCTCTAAGAAAACCATCTGTGCTAGGATTGGTTCTAAAAGAACAGGTATTGGATATACAATCCAGTTGTCTCCTGTGGTGATGATCAGGGGGAAAGGAATAACATCTGAGTCTGTTAGGAATGATTTTGACTGACAATAAGGGAAAAAGGCATCTCAACTTGGTGAAAGCAACTATATGTGTTCACCAGATGCTGGTGTCCACCATTAATAGTGTGACGATTGGTGAAACACATAATTAAATGAGTCATAGCCGCTTGTTTTATGTTATTGGCCTGCATGTGAGAAGTATGCCCCAAGCTTTTGGTTTGTAATTCCTTAGTTTGGCTGGATAAGCAGGGCTAGGTGAAGAGAGGCATTTCACACATGTGACTGGATATCCATTGACCAAGCCTGGGGGCTGTCCATTCAGTCATTTTGGAAAGACACTGCCAGCTCACACACGGAAGTGGATAGTCTTAGATTTTATCTTTATCTGTCATCTCTTGTATGTGATATTGATGTCGAAGGGTCATTCTGTGAGCTTGCCCTTAGGTTTGCTTTGATTGGAACCACTTCTTAAGAAACAAAAGCTCACTTGCGGCATCCAAAACAGTTTGGTTAATAACTTATCCTCAAAAAGATTAAGCTTGTGAGAAAAACCAAAAATAAGTTAGATGATCTATTTTAAATTCAGTATTTTTTTCTCTTAAGAAGGAAGTATTTTTCCTAGAAAGTGGCAGGGAAACCTTTCCATTCTTACTTCTAGTGTTTGTGTATGGAGGCTGTACATGTTATAGTGAAGAATTTGGCTCTGGAAGCATTTTTATTGGGTTCAAATCCTGACTGGTGTGTGATCTTGGGCAAAGTATTTAATTTTTTTTCTGTGTTGATTTGCTCATGACTAAAATGGTATCAACAACTTTATTATAGGGTTTAGGAGACTAAAGGATAGAAGAAATTATCTTAGAGCAATGCTAAGTGCATTGTAGGCATGTAGCTAATGCTGAACGTTATCGTTATGATAATGAGGTAAATTGTTTCGCTTTTTTAAAACTGAATTTTTTTTGAGTTTTGACTGAGTTGGAAGAGAATTATCCTTTTTTCGTTTGTTTTTTGTTTTTGTTTTGGAAGGATAGAGTGAAAGAGCAGAATGTGTATCCTCAAGGCACCATAACAAGACATTAGGATCGCTGGTGCATTAGAGTGTGTATATGCTCAAACCTTTCATTTACCTTTATACCATTTGGTCTTCATCTTAACTTTGTGAAGCTGGTGGGTTATAACCATTTTCTCATTGAGGGAAGATGACCATATAAGTTATGAAACTTGCCCAAACTTGACATTCTAGCAAATGGAAGAGCAAGGCTTGAAGCTAAGAAGAAGTAACCCCTGAACCTTTTCTTCTCTACAGAATTTCTTGCTTTGGAGCTCTTACATTGGCCTAAGCTCACTCTCATGGTGTTCTGACCCCTCAGTAGGAAATATGTGCTCTGCCTACAGGCCACAGAATCTAAAAGCTGTATTACACTTTTTGTTGTCTCTTCTTAAACTTCATCTACTTAAAAAGGTTGTGTATCTGTCTGTCGTAAGAGTGGGCAAATAATTTAAAGGCAGAAGAGGTGGGGTAATGCTTTAAAAAAATGCTAAGCATTATGAGAGTTGTGACTTTTTTCCCTTTTGGATTATGGTATACTGTATTCTGTAGTAAATATTGGAAGACCCTCCCCAGGTGAAGAAGTGTGTACATGGATGGTAGGACAAGGGGACAGAATGACTTAGAGCTTCCAGAAAGCATTTAAGGTTTAAGAACTGAAGGATCTGAGTCCCAGCCCTTGCTTTGTCCTTGACTAGCAATGTGACCTCCAAACGCTCTTCCATATCTGGGTCCTTGCTTCTTCCCCTGTGACAGGAGTATGTTGAATTGGATAATGAAACACAATGAAACTTTTATTGAATATCTGTACCATTCAAGGCCTGAGGTAGGCAGAGTTTATATTACAGTTGTATTTACAATCTCTTCTATCGCTCACACCTCCTCTGTATCTGATTTTTTTGAAGTTTATTTATTTTTGAGAGAGAGTGCACACAGCCTGGGGAGAGGCAGAGAGAGGGAGAGAGAGAACCCCAAGCAGGCTTTACACTGTCAGTGAAGAGCCTCATGCTGGGAGTTGAACCCACAAACCATGAGATTATAACCTGAGCTGAAATCAAGAGTCACATGCTCAACTGACTGAATCACCCAGGCGCTCCTGTGTCTGATTAATTTTAATCTCTGTTTTATGAAAGATTAGGTCTAACATTTTGTTCTTCTCATTTATAAGAGACCCATAAAAATCCCTTGAATTTGTCATTCACACTTACATAAATAAACACTATATATGCATTTATTAAAATCTTATGGCTAAGAATTTCTAATGGTGTCTGAACTTAGCCATAAGGAAAAGCTTTACAATGGAAAGACTGATCTTCAGCCATCCCTTGTGACTGCTTCTAGATTCCCTGCCTCCATTTCCCGTTAGGTAACATGGATTTGTCTCTTGTAACTGTACTCCTCTTCAGAATGTCTTCAAAGGACTTTGGCATGGTGGCAGTAACAAGGACTTTATAATACTACTTGTGTTGAAATATTAACTTTGCCATTTACAATGTGCTAATGTCTTTGAAGCTTACTTAAGCTGTAAAATAATAAGTCTATCAAAAAAAGACGGCCTGTTATGCATCTCCTAGGCACATGGTAAGAGTTAATTCCCAATCCCCTTCCTATCCAGTTACCTTTGGGGTAATAAGTCACTTACTCAAATCCAAGGGGTTGAGCCTTAAATGCATCAGAATCCTCTTCCTCCCTCCTACCCAAAAGGCAGAGTGGTAGTGTTATAGGTGGGGTATGAAACAGGATGCCAGCCCATTTCTTGGCAAGAAGGCCTTACATTCCATTTTTAGATCATTTTATTTTACTCTATTAAGTTTGCATTTTCTTCTGTACCCACTTAGAAACACAGCTATGAGATTGGCTCAGTCTGGCTACCTGCCTATGACAAAGCCATCCTACCTCCTTACTTCTCATGTGGAGTTAGTAAGAAACTCTCACTAAACTCCGATTGGCCAGGATTATGAAGGATGATTGGGTAAGGAATGGCAGAGAGGTTACTAGAAACCATCACTTAAAAAATTCCTGGGCGCACCCCAGGGGGCACCTGGGTGGCTCAGTCTGTTAAGCATCTGACTTTGGCTCAGGTCATGATCTCATGGTTCCTGAGTTCGAGCCCTGCATCAGGCTCTGTGCTGACAGCTCACAGCCTGGAACCTGTTTCAGATTCTGTGTCTTCCTTGCTCTCTGCCCCTCCCCTGCTCATGCTCGCGTGCTCGCTCTCTCTCTCTCTCTCAAAAATAAATATTTATTTATTTATTTATTTATTTATTTTTTTCAACATTTTTTATTTATTTTTGGGACAGAGAGAGACAGAGCATGAACGGGGGAGGGGCAGAGAGAGAGGGAGACACAGAATCGGAAACAGGCTCCAGGCTCCGAGCCATCGGCCCAGAGCCTGACGCGGGGCTCGAACTCACGGACCGCGAGATCGTGACCTGGCTGAAGTCGGACGCTTAACCGACTGCGCCACCCAGGCGCCCCTAAATATTTAAAAAAATTCCTCTAAATACAGTCTGTCCCCAGCTCTCTCAGGTTTGTTTTTAGTACTGAGTAAAGTTAATAAGACCTTAATCTGACTTCAGTGGATAGACACTGCCAATATTAAATTGCTGTTGAATTAAAACCAATGGTATTGAATTTGGCTAATAAAAATTGAGAATTATGTCTCAGCATTCATCTTCTGTTTTTTGCTTTTGTTTGTGCTGCCCTTGGACACCAAGTTTGAGTTGTTTACACATTTGGATTTCCTTTTCCATGATGTTTTTAGCCACATTACCCAATAACTTGTAAAGTAAAAAAAGGGGTATGCATGTGTGAGAGAGCAGGTTATTCTTCACTTCACAGCAAATACTCAGTCGTTTATTTCACATTTTTCGGATGGCACTTAAGTTCTGTTCAGCTCATCAAATTTAGCAGCTGTTCAATTTACCTCATGCAGAAAGGAAATTTCAGCACCTTTCCTGAAGCCCGCATGCCTCCTAACAAAATGTACAGGTAGTGATGAATGAACCCTTTGTCCTGTTGATGAGCGCTGTGTCAGTGACCCTTTCCCCTGGTCACGTCAGTTATTTCAAGGTGGCATGAAGGACATTTTATTGTGTGAAGAAGGAGCAAGGAATGTCTCATTCAAGTCCTGGGTTGTATTTTGAGGCCACATTTTGGGTCTAAGGGCTAAGTGGTCTTTTAATCTAAAATGTAGAACCCCACATTCTCTGTCAGAAAAACAAGTTTCAAGTAAGTGTTTGCATTTTACACGTGGGAGTAAAACTGTTGTAATTCTCACCTAATCTGTAAACCTTGTTAAGAAAATCTGGGTTGTTAACTCTGTCTTCTCAGCAAAAAATGACTTAATTGAACAGAATGCTGATGGGTGTTACCATGTTACTAAGGAATCACCTCAGGAGAGCACAGCACCTTCCAAATTCTAATTTACTCTATAATAGTTCAAATAGATGTGAGGTTTTGCTTCTTCATAGTTGGCAAATGGACTGACAGAGCTATTTAGTAATCCTCCTTCCCATGTTGTCACAAAAATACTTAAAATGGAAGTCACAGAAACTGAATCCATAGAGCTATTTAAAGCAGAAGGACTTGAAATTATTTTTTTCATGCAAAAAAAAATTTTTAAAAAGGACTTCCAAGCTTCTAAAATCCAGACAACTTTCACCATGAATGAAATATTAAAGTGTTTGTTCATTTCTTATAAATATGTCTTGAAGTTTGAATTTTTTTTTTTAACACGGAACATTTTGGAATCTGTGAACAGGTCGTTTGCCCCGTGTGTGTTTGATGCTGATTCCATCTGAAAAGTGCAGCTGCTGTACCCCATTGTGGGCAGTGGGAACTCTTCAGAGGCATAAACCAGCAAATGGATTCTCCCATCCCTGATGTTGTGTTTTCATCAGTAGCCTTTGGCTTCACCCCTGCCCCCCCCCCCCCCCCCCCAATCATAACTGTAACCTGGAGGGCTGAGAAGTAGCAGGGTGTCCGTGGAAACTGTTGCTTTTTTCCTTTTGTCCATGTTTGTTTTCTACTATGGGGTTTATGCTGGTCTAATAAATCCTCTACACCTTGTGAGCCCTTCAAGGTAGGAAAGAGGAATAAATGAGGAACCTGGATATTTCTACTAACTCAAGGGTGGGGTTATTCCCTCACCCCTGAGAAAACAAAACACGGTTATCTTCTTGAGACAACTCTTCATTACCCCTGTTTTCTTTGGAGGGCTTTACTTTTATTTTTATTTTATTTTTTTGCTGATGAAATCAGTGTCTGCAGCATTTCCTGTGCTTTCCATCTCTTTCAGAAAGGTGTAACATTCACCTGTCATTGAATCTGCTAACAACTTGGCATGTACCAGAAAGAAAGCCATTCTTGGCGGTGTTGGCTTCTTGCTATTAAAAATTCCCTATAACTCTGATCAGGGCCAGATTGGAGATTTTGAGTACATGTGCTGTTTAGATTCTACTCCAAAGGGCCACAGCAAGCCACCTCCATATGGTAGGAACGCTATTGGTGCAGATGCTCCCATCACACAGGACAGCAAAAGGGCAGAGACTTGGCTGCTGTCAGAATGCACAGAACCCATCTCACCCACCTACTGACAAGGTGGCATCTACCTGACAGTGTTGTGGTGATGGTTTTAATTTTTTTTAAGTTTTATTTATTTATTTTGAGTGAGAGAGAGAACATGAGCAGGGGAGCGGCAGAAAGAGGAAGAGAGAGAATCCCAAGCAGGCTTCATACTGTCAGTGCAGAGCCCAATGCGGGGCTTGAACTCATGAACTGCAAGATCATGACCTGAGCTGAAATCAAAAGTCCTGTGCCTAGCCAACTGAGCCACCGAGGTTCCCCTCTGGTGATGATTTTATTGGCTGTTTCATAGAAACCATTTACTGCCTGCTGTGTAATAAATGATTGTAAATTTTGGTTTTCCTTGTGCCTGGCATATTATAAATGCTCCTAAACTGTTTAAAAAAAAAAAAAAACAAACAAACCCCTGAGTGCATAATTAAAGCAATTATCTTTAAGTTAGATTTCATCCATGATACTAGTGACACGCATTCCTGACCATGGCTTGAAGGAATAAATAGGAAACACTGATCTCTTGAAGATGATTCCATGAGGAACCAAAATGGCTGGAGGAAGAGAGGACTAAGGATAGAATAATGCTGTCTGGCTTTGTGTTTACATCTTACGTGGAGCTGTTTTCTCCCCTGCATGGAGCAGACAGCTGAAATGTTCACATGTCTGTATGTAAGAAGGGGGGTGACTGGGAAAAGAGGATGCCAGCTGTGGCTT
Source organism: Neofelis nebulosa (assembly GCF_028018385.1). Classification (NCBI taxonomy): domain Eukaryota; kingdom Metazoa; phylum Chordata; class Mammalia; order Carnivora; family Felidae; genus Neofelis; species Neofelis nebulosa. The sequence goes on along the minus strand of NC_080785.1, from coordinate 123,408,455 downwards.
GTCACAGCGGAGGTTTGGAGGCCAAAGATTGGGATACAGGGAAGTACCTCTTGTACAACATGTGTTTTGTTGGTTTTATTCTAGTCTTAATGTGCATGTAACAGACTGGGGGGGGGGATGGGCGGGAACACGCACGGGAGAGCCCAGCTGGAGTCTAGAAGGAAAATGTAATGAGAATGGGGAGAGTGTGTTAGAATTGCCTCAGCATCATTGGATTTAGGGGATGAACTCTCTTACTTACCTCTTGCTCTTCGTGCTGAGATTGAGAGATATGAAATCATGAAATGATTCAGAAATGTTTCCATAGAAAAACACTGTCTTCTGATAGCTTTGGCATACAGAGCTTTTATGAGGGCAGATACTTCTAATTTCTCATCATTGCCAAGAAATGCCTATGCTTCTTATCTAGAGAGTTTATTCCGTGTCTTAATTATAAAGGGTTGAGCAGATTTTTCAGGGTTGACATTGGTCCTTGATTGTAAAACAAGGTCGTAGCAGAGCTAGCCCCTGGCCTTAGTGATTTATTTACCCATTCAGTAAATATTTCCCAAATTTGTGCAATATTGGGGTAGAGACAAAGATTATATTCCATGTGCAGTGCTCTGAACAGTTTCTTAAAGCTTATTCTGTTAAAAACAATGAGGAATTTGAAAATGGGAGAGGACAGTTTAAAGTTAAATTGTTGGCAAGTCAAAGAGCTATACTTGCAATTGACCCGATCTTGTTCTTTTTCTCCTGTTCATTTTCTTTACTCTCTAAGACATGGTTTCTCCTCTCAGCCAATTCTACTTTTAATGTTTTCTACATAATTTAGTTGACTCCAATGAACATAGTTTCTAAGTACATTCTGGAGGTTTTATGTTGAAACAGACTTTCTAAGTGTCAAGATCACAGAAGTAATCCTATTTGTAGGAATTTGAAACCACTGATTGACTACATAAGACATTGGGGTTTTGTTCATACTGTTAATGTTGAAGAAAGAACATGTATTACTCTTGCGGTGCTGGAAAAGTTACATACATGACCTCATTTAGCAGTTGAATCAGTCCATGGGGTGGACTGATGATGATAGTGGTCATCAGTGATAGTGATGATACCACATCTTACAGACATGGGAACTGACGCCCACAGAGCTTAACTCGACCGAAATCACAAAGTCATTGTCTTCAGGCTACTGTAATAACAGCACCACAAACTGGGTTACAAAAGAAATTAATTTCTCACAGTTGTGGAGACTAGGAAGTCCATGATCAAGGTGTCGGCAGTCTTGGTACCTGGCGAGAGCTCACTTTCTGGTTTATAAGTGCCTTTTAGCTGTGTCCTCATGTGGTAGAAGGGGCTAGCTCCCTCAAATCTCTTTCATAAGGGCACTAATCCGTTTATGGGGCCTCCGCCCTCATAACATAATCAACTTCTAAAAGCCCCACTTTCTAATACTATCACATTAGGGATTAGGTTGGAACATAAAATTTTGGAGGGTGGGGGACACAAACATTCAGATCATATCTATCACTGAGTAGAAGAGTCGGTGATAAGTATTATCTGTCACTGAAATCTGTGAGCCTAGCATTTTTTTTTTTTTTTTGCAGGTGGGAGCAATATATCATTCTTTATAACATCAGAAATGAGCACATTATATGCACTTATAGGGTGTGAGAAAATGAATTTTTGCCCATTCACAGATAGGATCATTATTTTCCTTTAGGAAGATTAGTTGTAATAGTTAACTTTCCTGATGGCATGAATATATTGAGTTAATATTTTGAATTTTAAGTTTATTTATTAATCTCTACACCCAACATGGGGCTCACACTCATGACTCCGAGATCAAGAGTCCCTTGCTCTTCTGACTGAGCATTCCTATTGAATTAATAATTTGATGCTTGCTTTGTGCTAGGTGGTGACATAGGGGCTGGGGACCAGTGGTGGTGAGCTCAGTGGTAGGTTGGGCTGGATGCAGGTTGTAGGGGGGGCAGGAGGCCAGGCAGGAAGGCATGCGGGTGAAGTGACAGGCCTCAGCAACAACACGATGAGTGGACCTGGATGAGGATGGACCGTAAAGGAGATTGAGAACCGAGTTGCTGGTTCACGCACTCGTGACCAAGAGTCATAATGGGTGTTAGTGACAGAAGGTGTGACTCTCAGTGTCCATTGGAAGATGATGGGAAGATAACCCTGATTTTGAAAGAGCGATTTCTTGTCTTCCTGCTTGTGGGTAGACAAACTGGGTTACATATATTTGTGATTGATGGTATAAATATATTTCTGATGACAATCCAGAGAAAAAGCAAAAAAAAGGCAATAAAGGAATTGTTGCTCATATATTAATTGATAAAGCAACTCTCTTCTGTAAGAACACATGGCATGAATGTGGGGGCTGGGAGCAAGGAAAGATTTTGTTACTGAGAGCATGATCTGGGGATGGAACTGTACCCACACGGAATGTTTTCCATCTGGCACCGGCTGTGCTTTTGAAACAATGCACCCTGTTCCATAGCGTTTCTAATAAATACTGAGCAGCATGAAGCTTTGTAGAATGTGGTGTTTTTTATTTATAGAAAACACCAGAATCCTATAATCTAAATCAGGGTATTTGGAGGATTGGAATTGATTGGAGGGATTACTGAATGCAGCGGCCATCTCTAACTTCCCCATCTTTTCGGATGAGGAAACTCTCCGTGGGTGTTTCCTAAGTTAGGTGACTTAGCCAGAGTTGTATAGCTAGGTGTTACAGAGGACCAGAACCTACATCTTCAGCGATAACTGATGGTTTTTAGCACTTGGGTATGTATCTTTTTAGAATGTTTTCCATTTATTTGAAGCCTTATAGAAGACTATGAAAATAATATTTTCTGACTTTTCTTGACCTTGTAATTATTCTTCTACAACTTGCTTTTTGCACAGCATTTCTTTAACGTTTCTCTGAATGATAAGCCTAAGTTGCTGCTTTTTACTGTCGTGAACAATACCACAATTTATCAAGGACTCGTACAGTCACTACTTTGTGCCAGGTGCTGTGCACATAGTATGTAATGTGTTGCTTGTAACTGCCTACTGAGGCTTATCTGCCTTACAAATGAAGAAAGTGAGACAGAAAGGTTAAATACTTAATGCCACATGGTTTGGAGTCAGGATTTGAACCCCGTGGTCCAGCTTGAGAGCCCGTGTTCTTAACCACTGCACTGAGCTGCCTTTCATCAATGAGTATATCTTACATAGCTCTGCATCCACACATGCAAACATTTCTATATGATGGGTAGCATAGAAAGGGAATTCTTAAAGACCCTTTTTTGTGGTGTAATGGCCAACCATTCAGATGCAAGATGGCTTCTGAGTGTTGATAATGATGTCAGTGACTGGCCTTTATTTCACATGGTGCTAAGTGCTTCATATGCTTTCCCACATTTGGTCCTCACTTGGCCAGATGGAATCTCTTACTTCTAAGGAAATTACAGTGTGGGAGGGTTTTTATGACCCCAGATCATTCATTCATTTATTTAGTTTTTTTAATCTTTATTGAGATATAATTGACATGTAACATTGTGTAAGTTTAAGGGGTACTGTGTGTTGATTTGATACATTTTTGTATTACAAAATGATTACCACCATAAGTTTTAACAGCTGCACCACATGGTTACTATATGTGCGTGTATGTGGTGAGAACATTTAAGGTTTACTCTCTTAGCAACTTTCCAGTATATAATATTGTTAACTATAATGACCATGTTGTACATTAGGTCCCCAGAACTCCTTCATCTTATAATTGAAAGTTTGTACTCTCGAACCAACATCTGTCCTTTTCTTCCATCCCCCATCCCATAATAACCACTATTCTGGTCTGTTTCTAGGAGTTTGGCTTTTTTGGATTCCACATAAAAGTGATAGCATGCAGTATTTGTCCTTGTCTGACTTACTTCATTTAACATAATGCCTTCAAGGTCCATCCAGGTTGTTGCAAATGACAGTGTCTTTTTTTCTCAAGAATGAATAATATCCTGTTGTATATACATGCTGTATCATCTTTATCCATTCATCTCTGATGAACACTTAGGTTGTTTCCATATCTTGGCTATTGTGAATAACGTTGCAGTGAACGTGGGAGATACTGTTTAAAGATATTGATTTCGTTTCCTTTGGAAACGTACTCAGAAGTGGGATTGCTGGGTTAGATGGTAGTTGTATTTTTAATTTTTTGAGGAACCTCCATACTGTTTTCCATAGTGGCTGCCAGTTTACATTTCCACCAGTAGAGATTACACATTTAATGAATGACAGGTGGTGACTTGAACCCAGGTTTCTTTAGTTCCAGAGCCTCAACTCTTAATACAGTGTAATTTCCTTTTGACTAGGTTCAGTTGGGTTTCCATTTGATGAAATATTTTGGCTAAGACTTTGGACTTCTAAATAGTTACTTGTGGCTTTCTAACTTAAGAATAGTATCTCTTTAAGAGTATTTGGAAGTCAGCTTACAAAGTAATTTATTTTTGAGATTTTTCTTTCAGATTATTTCTGAAGATTTGGTATTTTCCCCCTTGATCAAAGTTAAAGTGTAGGGATATGACTCTGAAGCCCAGCTAAGAATAGGGGTGTTTGCACTTAGTCTAAATATAAATGTGAATCATGTGGATGCATATCCCCCTTCTATAATTAATTATTTCAGCATTCATTGTAAATTCACTGAAGTTCATAAATTTATGGACAAATCCCCTGAGTTAAAAATTTTTTTTTTCACGTTTATTTATTATTGAGAGACAGAGAGCGTGAGCAGGGGAGGGGCAGAGGGAGAGGGAGACACAGAATCTGAAGCAGGCTCCAGGCTCTGAGCTGTCAGCACAGAACCCGACGTGGCGCTCAAACTCATGAACCCTGAGATCGTGACCTGAGCCGAAGGTGGATGCTTAACCGACTGAGCCACCCAGCACCCTTACTGAGTTTTAAAAGTAAGCATTATTACAACCACATAAGCTGCTCCATACAGCCTCCCACTGCTTTCCTGTAAGAACATTGCCTGTCCATTCTGAGTAAGTTTATAACAGTGTTTAGACAGTCTCCAAACTAGTCAACTTCACAATTGAGTTTAAAAACTGGGGAAATATGCTTTAGAAGAGATAATCTGGGAATTTCTTCTGTCAGCTGACAGATGGAGGATGAGTAAAACCTAGGAGGAGAAAAATATTTTTTTAAGTTCATTTATTTTGAAAGAGAGTGAGAGACAGACCATGTGAGTGGGGGAGGGGCAGATAGGGAGAGAGAGAATCCCAAGCAGGCTTTGCACTCTCCTTGCACTCTGAGAGCACAGAGCCTGGTATTGGGCTTGAACTGATGAACCACGTGATCGTGACCTGAGCCAAAATTAAGAGTTGGAGGTTTAACTGACTGAGCTACCCAGGTGCCCCCCAAAAAATCCTAATTGGAAATAAAGTCATCCAGTATAGTGCCTGATAGGATGAAAAATTTGAAGAAAGTTGAGGATATTCTAAAGGCAAGTAGTGCAAGAAAAAAATCATTAGACTGCAGAAAACACTGAAACTGAACTAAAATGGAAATTTATTCATATTATTTCATGTGTTTTGGACAGTAGTTACATGATCATAATAATTTAAACACAGAATCTCAAAATAAAAAGACATCTTAGATAATGACAGTGCCATTATCACACGTCTTAAAACTAACAATTCCTATCATTACCATTTTGATTTTTCTCTGATGATGTGAAAAAATTAGTACGTTCAAATGAGGTTCCCAATCATGCCTATATATGAACATTATGTGTCTTTAGGCTCTTTTAAGTCCCTTTAATCTAGAATAGTTCCTTTTTCCTTTTTACCCTGCCATTGACTTACTGAACAATATTTGATATTAAAAATACGTGCTCGTAGTAATTTGATTAAAACCTTTAAAGGGTTAAAAACAAAAGTGCAGGTAACTTTATTTTTAAAAGTTTTATGTTCTCCTTAAGTATATTGTAATAAAAAAAATTCCTTTTTAGTGCCTGAGTTCAAATATCTCCAATGTAGCAGTGTTTATTTATCAGCTCTTTGGCCAGGATTCTTAGCATATGAAGGTGAATAAAAATAATTGTTTTCCTCAAGGATTTTTGAACATCCCTGATGAGGCATTTTGCCATATGGAATTGTAATTATTTTTTAAGGTAACAGTTAATGAATTCCTTATTAGGTGCTGGCCACTAAGTGCTTTAAGTATATTATTTAATCTTTACCCTTCCTTATGAGTGAATCCTCAGTGTGTAGGACAAGAATCTTGAGACCCGAGGAGATTATGTAACTTGCTGGAAGGTCACCGAGCCAGTAAGGGACTCGGCCTGTATATGAGCAAGGTCTTTTTGATGCTGGACCCTGAGCCCTCATTTCTAAACAACATTGGGCTTTCCAGTTTTGACTTGCTAGCTATCCCTCCTAATAGGCAGCATCATATTCTGGTTCAAACTATGAACTATGGAGTCAGACTACCTGGTTTTAGTCCTGGCTATGACGCTTGATAGCTTTGTGGCCTTGGGTGAATTACTTAATCTTTCTGTGTCTCAGTTTCTCCATCTTTTATATTTTTTAAAAAAGTTTTTTTAATGTTTATTATTGAGAGAGAGAGATCAGGGGAGGGCCAGAGAGAGAAGGAGACACAGAATCTGAAACTGGCTCCAGGCTCTGAGCTGTCAGCACAGAGCCCAACACAGGGCTCGAACTCATGAATTGTGAGATCATGACCTGAGCTGAATTCAGATGCTTAACTGACTGAACCACCCAGGCACCCCAGTTTCTCCATCTTTAAAATGAGGATAACAGTGGGATGCCTGGGTGGCTCAGTCGGTTAAGAGGCTGACTTCTGCCCGGGTCATGATCTCACAGTTTGTGGGTTTGAGCCCGGAGTCGGGCTCTGTGCTGACAGCTCAGAGCCTGCAACCTGCTTTGGATTCTATCTCCCTCTCTCTCTCTCTGTCTCTCCCCAACTTGTGATCTGTGTATGTGTCTTTCAAATAAATGAATGAATGAATGAATAAATAAATAAATAAATAAATAAATAAACATAAAAAAATTTTTAAATGAGGATAATAGTCCTGTCTCATAGGTTGTTATGAGTTTTAAATGACTTTGTAATTTTAAGGACCTTGGAACAGCACCTGGCACATACATAAATAGAAAAATAACTGTCACCTGGAAACCCTGTGATTGGCATATATGTGGACGGATGGATGATGGACAGAAGGACAAATAAGAAAAAGTGGAAGCAACTTGTAGGTTGTTTTTTCTTCTATTTCATCAGTGAAAGGACTCCTTGATGTAGTAAGATGCTTTGTCAGCGTCATTATATTTTGTTGATGGATTTCTTGGTGTTTAGTGTTCATGTCAAGTTTCTGACTATTTCTTTTCATTTTTTTTTCAAATCCTATGAATAATCAGGAAATGTAAGGGTGACTATCATGTTAAGCTTTCTGTGGGAGGAGAGAGAACTGGCTTTGGGTTTTTCTCTCAAGGAGAAAGAAAAAAATGTTAGTCACATTAGAGTATTGAAAAAAATCTCAAAAGGTTCTGGAAGAACAGATTAACTTTAGGTGTGGGTAGTAGATGCAGTAATGAACCTCTGCTGTAATGTGTCCTCAAGGTCTCAAGGAAGAGCAAGTACAGGTGACAGTAGATTATGATAATGTGACTGAGCAGTTAATGATGACACAGAACTTCTCACTTGGTTTGACCAACTTTTTTTTTTTTAACCTTTTCAACTTGCTAACACATAAATGGTTATGATGTAGGAGTCTAGAGCAATCTGGAGACCAGTTCAAGATGGCACTTTGCAGGCTGATCTGACTGTAGATCCTGTATTGAATTTGTGGGAGATAGATGTAGAATGAGGTGGAGAATCTTGTAGTTAATTCCTCCTGATGTATTTCCAGCAGCTGACCTTGTTGATTGTAATTTGCTGATTACTCGTGTATAATAGGTGTTAGTAAGTGTCAGGTAGTTTGGGATATGTGGTCTTAGATGAAAGAAGGTGATCTGGTCTGCCTAGTAAATTGTTCCTGGAGTTGGTAAATAAAGTGAACGAAATTCTGTCTTAACAGACGCAACAACTTCTCTGATTGAGAAGGACAAGGTGGAATTTTCCATTGTGTACCTTTATTCTGTGAATAACATACAGTGAGTTCCAGGGACCATAACAATAATGTGACTGAGTCGTTAATGATGGCTCCAGAAATCTTGTTTAGTTAGTTAGTTTGTTTAACCTTTTGAACTTTGCTAATACATAGTTGTTTAGAATTTGTGTATTAACCAAAACTCATTAAAGCACATTTCTAGTTTCAGGCTTACTGATGCATTTTGGTGCCTTGTGATAAACTGACCAAAAGAAAAAAAAAAAGAGTAAGAAAGAATGTGTTTTAGTTAATTTTATGTCCAATTTTTGAATCTGAAATGGATTGTGGCACAGCATTACATTTTCCTACGTACCTCTCTCCCCCTTCCCCAGTGTTGGCTTGTTGTATTCATGGTTGCCCTACATGACTTAAAGGGTTTTTTGTTTTGTTTTGTTTTTTGTTTTTTTAATGTGGGACAAAAGAACATGAGTAATAGACCTGCCAATCACTATTTTAAAATATAAACAGATAGCTGTTTGTTTTCCTTTAAAGGTCACATTCAGGATTCAGAGCTCATGACTCTTAGGGTAGCTGTTTTTCTTAAAGGAATTTTTTAGGCAAGTTGAATTTAGTGTGTATCTCCTGGGTCATTGACATCTATTCACTTTGATTTTAATGCTTGTTAACTTTCCAAACATGTAAAACATGAGAATTGAGATACTTTTTAACAAAATACCTTGATACTCTAAAAAAAAATTAATTTCTATCTTTTATAAGAAAAAAATTGTTAGATGGAAACGTTAAGTTGCATGAGTGGGTGAAGCAGACTAATTGTTTAAGCTGATTACTTAGGAAAGGATATCTGACATGTTTATATTACACTGAGGAAATTGTTTATAGTAGCGATCATTTAAATATGCATTACCAATATCTGAGGTTTGAGATTTGCCAACTCTGTATGTTGAGACTTTCCAGAATCTTACAATTGCACAAACTCATGGTTGTTCTCCCTTCCCTTTGAATAAACTGCAGAACTTTGCAACTAGCTGAACATAGTTCACCTTTGAAGGCAGTACTCATTCATTTATTCATTAAAAAAAAAAAAACTTACATGCCTGCAGTGCACTATGCATCATGCTAAGCTTCAAAATCATAGTACTGAATGAGACAAGAGAAGTGTTTACTGTCATAGAGTTTCCATTCTGATAGGGTAAGACAGACACCAGGCAAGTAAACAGTAATAAATAAGGTGCATCAGAGTGATGAATGCTGTGAAGAATATAATATCAGATGGTGATATGCAGTGTGATTGGGACAAAATGGTGTGGCCAGCACTAAATTTGGCGCTGAGGGAATCTTCCAGAGAAGGTAACATAGGAGTTGATACTTAAAAGTCTATAAGGAATGAGTCATGTGAGCCTGTGGGGCATGGTGTGGTAGGCCCCTGGAATATCAAGGGTAAATGCTATCATGTGGGTGCATGGAGTATTGGAAGAATAGGAAGAAAAGAGGGCACCAGGGAGCCCATCATTGTGTCCTAACTCATCCTCACTATATGGAGTGGTTAAGACCATATAAGAAGTGATTTGACCTCTTCGTATGGATACCGAGAAGTATTATGTAAATCAGGTTTTGATAAGCCATATAAAGTTGAGGTGACACGAGTTTGATTTCTCAACTGGTTGTAGGGCCACTTGTCCCCAGTCCTTCAGGTTGTGTAGATTTCCAGTTTCCCCTTTCCTCTTTTGCCTACTCTTTTCTTGGCAAGGGGGTGGGACCGTACTGGATTTGTTCATTCAGGATGCTAGGAGAACTTGTAAATCCACAGACCAGTATACTTGTGCTTGGTATTTGGTAGGTTCTTGGTTGTTGATTAAACAAAATTGACTTTATATTTAGAGGTTGTATTAGTTTGCGACAGCTGCTGTAACAAAGCACCGCAAGTTCGGTGGCTTAAACAACAGAAATTTATTTTCTCAACTAAATTAAGGTGTTGGCAGCATTCTGACAGTGGCAAACAAGAAATATATCCGCCGCATCTCTCTCCTGGCTTTCGGTGGCTTGCTGGCCATCTTTGGCCGCTTTCTGCTTATGCTGCATCACCCTGATCTTTGTCTGTGTCCTCACAGGGCATTCTACAGGGGTGTGTGTCCAGATACCCTTTTTATAAGGGAGCAGCATATTGGATTAGGACTCACCCTGTTCCATTGTGACTTCATCTTAACTAATTACATGTGCAGTCACCCTCTTTCCAAATAACATCATATTCAGAGCTACAGGGGGTTAGGACTTCAGCATCTGAATTTGGTCAGAACACAGTTCAACTCATTGTATATAATTTGGCTAAATTGTCTCTCACAAATGGAAAAATGGACACTGCCTGAAAATGTGTGAAGCTGTTAACCCATTTTCAGCTTAGATACATGGAAGCCATGGCCCAGGGTTTATTGAGCTCTTCTTACTAGGCACTCGTTTCTCTGTGCAAAGATCTTGACAGGTGTTACCCTGTTGAATCCTTAGAAGCACCCTTTCAGGATGGTTTTGGAATCAGCCTCCCTTGCAGTTGAGGACCCTGAGGCTTTCTATTCTATAACAAACCCTTGGTCTTGTTACCTCGTCAGGTCTAGTTTCAATGCTGCTCTTCAAATGGATTTTAAACTGCTAGACTTGGTAGGGTATGAGGGTCCTGCCTTTGCCACACTAACAGCACCTCTAGGCAAAAGGAGTTTCTTACCTTCTGAACTGTATATACCCTTGCATTTGGCACCTCCTCCCTTGGTCTTTATCCTTGTAAGATCTTACGTCTTTGTGCAGCAGTACTGTGAAGATTAATTAGTTAATATTTGTGAAGCACTTTGAACACGAAAAGCTCATGGACACTAAGTAAAATTAAATTTGGTCTCGTGGTGCCAAGAAATAGTTTTTTTTCTTCCTGCTTGGGGTCAAAATCTTCCCCTTAGTTTGCAGGAGAGCACATACGTCCTGGCGGGGAGCGGGCTTTGTTGATTATCTCCCTGAGGGGATGATCTGAATTGGTGACCAGTTCTCTTTTACCCTAGAATGGATCCTGCAAACTATTGAACAGTTGACTCACTGCTAAATAGAAGTGTGGTTGATACTGAAACATGTTTTAAATCTAACTTCGAGGGAATTAAATTGAGTGCAACCCCATAAATTCGGAGATGAATGTCACTGTAGTTTGGAAAGTGATTCTGATGTTCAGCTGAGTGCATGAATGCCAGAAGGGATATCGAGGTTTCAGAACATTAGGTTGTAGTTGTTTCCTTGTCTTCTACATTTGTTACCATTTTGTCCTGAGACTTGTGCCAGGAAGTTCAGATGTGTCACTCTTAATGAATCTGAGCGGCGTGGTGTTGGCTCAGTCTTGTCCACTGCTCTTCTTGGTAGCCAAATCCCTAAACAGTGTGCTGTGACACATCCTCAAATGAACTTCATAAAAGTGCTTTGGAGATGGGGGAGAAGATAAATTCACAGGACAAATAAATGTAAAAAGTTATGACTTGTAAGAATGCATAAGCCAAATTGGGAGCCAAGTTGGAGATTGAATCTTGGATTTTTAAAAGACTGTATTCTTGCCTTCTCCTCTTGGGTAGATCTTCTTTTTTTTTTTTTTTTTTTTTTTTTAATTTTTTTTTTTTTCAACATTTTTTATTTTTTTTTGGGACAGAGAGAGACAGAGCATGAACGGGGGAGGGGCAGAGAGAGAGGGAGACACAGAATCGGAAACAGGCTCCAGGCTCCGAGCCATCAGCCCAGAGCCTGACGCGGGGCTCGAACTCACGGACCGCGAGATCGTGACCTGGCTGAAGTCGGACGCTTAACCGACTGCGCCACCCAGGCGCCCCTTGGGTAGATCTTCTATACAGTACCCTCAACTCATGAGTTTAACAGTTGCTTTTTTAAAAGAGCAATATGTCTCTGCAGTATTTTATTATGCAGGAATTGTTTTCCGAACATATATAGACCTTTACTTCAAGTCTCACCTGTGAGCAAGCTTCTGTTGGACTTAGCTCCTAGAACCTGAGCTGTGAATGAATAGGCAAGGTAAGGAGTAGGTGACTAATTTCAGCCAGGAGTGAGGCCAGGTGAGCCAAGTTCAGAGCCAAGTCAGAGTTGGGGTGGAAAGAAGTGGCTAGCACTATTTGGCTTTAGAGATAGACACAAACATTCCTACCCTGCAAATGTAGGGTTCCTGAATGCAATACAGATGCCTCCCTGCTTGCCTTCCTTTGTTACGCTACCTGTCTAACCCGTATGGCTCTGGACAATAACCAACCAGTCATGGGTCTTGGCCACTACTAGATAATCTCCTGGCACCAAGGGCAGTCAAGACCAGTTTGCTTTGTCTTCATTTCTCCTCAGGAGAGTTGAATGTTTATGTGGTTCTCTTCCTTGCCTCTGCTTCCTCCATTCCTCATTTAGGCAATCCTTCTTTAGCTCTCTCTCCTGGGTGTGTGTCTTGACTGGTGCTGCTGGGTAGGTTAAGATGGCCTGAGTGTGAATTCTGGTCGTGCCACTTAGAACCTATATGACCTTGGGAAAGTTAGTCTCTCTTTGCCTCAGTTTCTCCATCAGTGAAATGGGTATATTAGTAATACCTATTTGATCACAATGTTTTCAGAATTAAATGTGTTAATGTATGTTAAGCTTTTGGGGTGTAACCTGTAATGTTTCAACTGGTAGTAATGGAAGAGGAAGTGAACTTTCCTCTTTATCCCTTTCAGTTCTTACCTGGCTAACATTGGATAATCACTCTCTATTTTTCTTTAGTTCTTGCTTTTATTCATTCTTACAGCACTAATGAGAAGAAGAAAAGATCTGATTGCTGTTAGATCAAGTCCTTGTTGAATGCTCCAAGTCAGAGGTGAAACAATAAAGCTCAAGAAGATACATTCCTTTTTTCATAGAACTTAGAGTGAAGTGGGAGAGGGGACATGCCAGGAAGGGATTCCAATATAGTACAGAAGGTGCTAGACCCCAAGAACAAACCAAAATTAGAGGACAAAAGAAAGCAATAGTCAACCATATAGATTAGGCTTGGGGACAGGGGTTAGTCTTGGAGGGCTTCACAGAGGAGGTGACACTTGAGCTAGTTTTTATTTTTTTTAATTGTTTTTTAATGTTTATTTATTTATTTTTGAGACAGAGAGAGAGAGCAAGCAGGGGAGAGGCAGAGAGAGAGGGAGACAGAATCCCAAGCAGGCTCCACACTGTCAGCACAGAGCCCAACATGGGGCTCGAACCCATGAACCGTGAGATCATGACCTGAGCTGAAACCAAGAGTTGGACGCTTAACCGACTGAGCCCGCCCCCCCCCCCCCCAGGTGTCCCTGAGCTAGTTTTTAAAGGATGAGGAGGCATTTTCTAGGCACACATGATAGGAAGCAGAATTCCAGAAAGAAATAACTTTACATGTGAAAGAATGGAGATAGAAACAGTATTGGGAAGACTGTGTAAGAGGTTTACCATGGCCAGAAGGAGCAGGGGGTTGTCATGCTGTAGGGAAGGTGAGGCTGGATGAACAGGCACCAGGGTCAGGGGGAGTCCTGTGGGCAGTGAAGCAACTGGGATTTGACCTTTAGGCAGGAGTGCCATTGACGGTCTCTAGCAAAGGAGTGAGTCTGGTACCCTTGCATTTTGGGTACAGCTCTGTTAGCACTGTGTGTAAGATGTGTGGAGAGGGAATTCTTCAGAAAACCAAAGACCAGATATTCTACAGTATGGGTGAGAGATGGCAAGGAGCCCAGGCTGTGGGGGTGGTTGGAAGAGAAATCCAGGAAGTACAGTGATGGCCCTTGGTATCCGGTGGGATATGGATGCTGATGGAGAGGGAGGCTCTGGGAACATGTTTCTGCTGTGGGAGCTTGCTGGTATGGTGGTGCAGCTAACCATGATAGGGGGTGTATGAGGGAAAGGTTGATATGCTGATTGCAGTATAGGGTGTGTTCAGTATTCAATGGGTAGCTGGAAAAAAGGGTCTAGGAGTGAGATGTGGCTGAAGGTAGATTCATGTTTAGAAGTCACTGACAAGTAGATGGCAGGTTAGAAGTGTGGGAATGGAAGAGATGGCATAGAAAAAAAGAAAGTCAAAAGAGTAAAAGCTAGTAATTCAGGGAACACCAGTGTTTGGAGGAGAAGTAAAGGGAAGGGAGAAAGCACAGGGGCAAAGACAGTTGGGGGAGAATAGCAGAACATGTGGGAAAGGATACTGTTCTGGATGCCAAGTGGGACAAGAGGTTCAGTGATGGGATAGTTAACACCCCCAACACCCCTAATGAAACAGGTTGAGGCAAGAGAGCCATTCATTGGATTTAACAGACGTGGTCACTAAGAGTCTATGCCAGAGTCATAGCAGGAGATGGGGTGGGGGAGCCTGAATGCAGGAACTGAGGAGAGGAGCAGGTTAAAAAAATACTTTTTTATTTATAAATAAATATTTTTTTATAGAGAGCACACATGAGCAGAGGGGAGGGGCAGAGAGAGGGAGAGAGAATCCTAAGTAGGCTTCATGCTCAGTGTGGAGCCAGACATGGGTCTTGATCTCACAACCCTGGCATCATGACATGAGCTGATGTCAAGAGTCAGACACTCAACTGACTGAGCCACCCAGGTCCCCTTACCCCCAAAAGTATTCTCATTACAAAGTTAGGCCATGAAGGTGATGGTTGTTACTGTAGAGTTTTATGATAGAACTTCCTGGTGCTAGTGATGTTTTAGAGAAATACAGAAGACAAAAATTCAGGATGTGAACTGAGACATAGTAAAAATAAGTCATACTCACCTGCTAGGAAACTTACTGTCCTTCAGGACACTTGTATGCTTACATCTGTTTCTATTTTAATTTCACTTCTCTTTCCTTCCCAATCACTCCCACAGAACTTTGCTACACACCTATTACCTGCCAGGCAGTAGGGGATAGGAAGCTGGGTGAAGACAGTATCCCTGCCCTGGAGGTGATTTCACCTATGGGAGGCAGATAGCCTCCAGATAGTGTGAAGAGCTAATGATAATGTCAGGTGTGGCTGGTGGGGTATAGAGAATGTATGTGCTCAGGTGGGAGCTTGTCCTTAGTGTGTTGTGGGGATGGCTTCAAGTTGAGGTAGGTCTTGAACCATGGATTGACACTGACCAGGTAGAAAAAGGCATTTAAGCACATGGAACAGAGCCTCCAAAATCAAGGAGATAGGAAAGGCTAGAGCTTGAGTTAAGGATGGGCGGAGTTGTGTAGCTGATGTGGAGAGCAGGAGTGGTTCTGGATGAGGCTAGAAATGCTCATGAGGGCAAGTATATGGGACGCATTTTTATGCTCTTTTCAGGGCATGTGCATTTTATCTGGTAGAATCCACAGATTCCAAGAAATTCCAAGCCAGTTTCTGGCTTAAAAATCATTAAAAATGACTTTTTTTTTTTAAAGTTAATTCTGGTGATAGTGTAGAAGATATGTTTGCTTCCACCCATTTAAATTAAAATTTAATTTTTAAAACATTAATTTCTAGCATTATAACAGTATATATATATTGTATGCATATATATAAACTGTTCTGACAATATAATAATATAGCTGTGCTTTTTTTTTTTTTTTAAGTTTATTTCCAGTGAGCGAGAGAGAGAGAGAGAGCGCACACAAGCGGGGGAGGGGTAGAGAGAGGGGGATAATCTCAAGCAGGCTCTGGGCTGCCACAGAGCTTGACCTGGGCTCAAACACGTGCAACTGTGAGATCACGACCTGAGTCGAAATCGAGTCAGACGCTTAACCGGCTGAGCCACCCAGGTGCTGCTGCATGTATAGCAATACTTTTACAAATTTTAAAGCAAATCATATTTTAGGTTCCTATAAATGAAGTCATTTTTGTGACCATGCTTTTTATGGAAAAATGAATTTGAGTGTCAAAGAACAAAACTTAGTTTGTGGGAACCACGAGATAAAGGAACTTAAGCCACATCTCTGGCACCTTTTTGAAATGCTTTGCTTTCTTTTTGTGTATTATGAGAGATCCCAGAACCCCGATCTGAAAACTAGGAACCAGTGATTCCATGTTTTTACCAGCATAGGTAACAAACCTGTTTTGTAGAGGTCTTGAAAAGGGTGCATGAATATTTTGATATTTAAGGAATAGGTCTTTGAGCTTGTTGTGGGAGTTGCATAGTTTTGGAAACCATTTTAACCTTAAACTTTGTTCACATTGAACTCGAGAATAACTGTGGTTTTTGAAGACCAGCTGTTGAATGCATTCATGCATATTTAATTAAGTTTTTTTTTTTTTTGAATCACTATTAAGGATCTGAAGACAATTATATTCAGGTTCAAGGAAAGGACTTCCTTTGGGAATTTAATATTTTTAAACTGTTGGCTCACCAAGGACTGGTATTTACTGATATTCTTGACTTCAGGAGTACCAAGTATAACAGTTGAGGATTATATTGCTATTCATTGCCTCTTTCCTCCCAACTCTACAATTGAGCTACCCTTCAATTTGGAGCCTTACATAGTTTCACATTCCAGCTTTGAGGCTCACTGTTTCATTGTATAATACAAGTATAGTTGCTGGGAGAAAATGACCAGATTTCAAGCTTGGTCAGAGGCAAATATGAGGTTGTTGTCTTCTTTCAAAATTCTTAAACCCTTAAGCCTCACGATAGTATCAAATTAAAAGTATGGACTATTGACAGAGAAAGACAAATACTGTATGTTTTCTTTTATATGTAGAATCTAAAAAACAAAACAAATGAACAAAGAAACAAAAAAGCAGAACAGACACGTAAATACAGAGAACAAACTGATGGTTGCCGGAAAGCAGAGGTGGGGGATGGGCAAAATGGGTGAAGGGGAGTGGAAGATACAGACTTGTAGTTACAGAATAAGTCATGGGGATGAAAGGTACAGAGTAGGGAATACAGTCAATGGTATTGTAATAGGGTTGTATGGGACAGATGGTAGCCACACTTGTGGTGAGCACTGGGTAATGTATAGACTAGCAGAATCACTATGTTGTACACCTGAAACTAATGTGACATTGTGTGCCAACCATACTTAAGTCAAAAAAAAAGAAAAAAAAAACAGCTCTAAAAGGATCCTCACAGTGGGCAAATAAAAGACTTAGTAAAAGACTTCAGCTACCTGAGCAGCTTAGTTTAACTTAGTTCATCTGCCAAAAATATTATTTGTTTTCTACTATTTTGTGTTTTGTCCTTGATTGATGGCATGAATTTTAAAATGAAACTAAGGTTTCTGTTTCTGTTTTTCTGTATGTTATATATGTCTATGTATATGTCACAGATCTGTCATATTTTCTACCTCTAGATGGTATTGACAAAATTAATTTGTAAAACAACTCTATTTAATTTGGCTTAAAGAAAATGAATCACTTATATGAATTAAGTATTCCAAATATTCTCAGAAATATAATAGGAACTAAAGGTTTCTTGGGTTCACATAATCTAAGATAATCTTTGATTAATAAACCCTGGTTTTTAGTTTGTTTAATAAAAACAAGCATGTGTTCAGAGTTATCAGCATTACATAGTGCAGATCAACACCTTTGTCTACATGTGTTTACTAATCATAAAAGCTCTTGCTATGTATGTATTACAAAATTTGCCAATGAGAGAAATAAGATGATGGCTGTTTAATTTATAATCCAAGTATAATTGTTAAAAGCAAGTAATTTAAATGTAAATGGGATCAAAGCTTATGCTGTTACACTGGATATTGGATATTCTTTGAATGCCTAGATTATTTCCAAATAAGATAATACGCTGAGATGTTGATTGCTAAACAAAAACTAGACTGTTGAAATATTTATTTCAGTTCACTGAGAACTTTTGCGCTTCTCATAAAATATCCAGCTCTATGTTCACAATTTTTTATAATCTATGAATAGCATTTATAAGAGCTATGCTAACTTGAGTTCATGTAAAATCATTCTCTAAGTAATGCTTTCGACTGTATAACCACTCATTGAAGATGAATGAGGTTTTTATGCTGAAAGAATAAAAGACTGGTTCTTAAAAAGAGACTGCTTTTTCAGGTTTTGTTTTTTTTTTTTTAACCACATGTATAGCAAATTGTGAATAGAAGACTCTGAATGCCTGATAGACAACCAAGCAAATAAGACAATATGGAAGTCTATTTGCTTATTTATTTAATAATAAGCCTTACAATTGTAGTTACTTCTACAGTAGTTATGGATAACTGTATCATCTAGATATTTTTGAAACTCTCTTTTTTGCTCTATCAATTACTTTTTGTTTATATTGGGCCATTTTGGGGGGCCAAGTTTGTCCTTACTTACCAGTGGTGATAACCAAGTGGGAAATAAATTGATGAAATCCACTCCATGTTTTGATACATGATGTATCAGTTAATCTTAGCTACATGGCAATTACAAAACATTGGGGGGCACACAACAATGAGGGTTTATTGCTCGTGTCTGGGATCACTGAAGTTCTGTTGATGGATCGTGGGTGAGTGTACCCACGTGTCTGGGGATTGGCTGGCTGTCCAATGGGTTGAGGTGACTTGGCTCTGCTCCATGTGTCTCTCATTGTCCTGCATTCACCGCAGTGGCTCCACAGACCAAGCCTCAGAGCACGAGCTGATGATTGCTTGCATCATGTCTCCTGACCAAAGCATGTCACTCTGGGCTGAGGTCAAAGTCAAGATGCAGAGCAGGCCACCCGACCCAGCGTATATTGGCAGTGCAAATTACATGGCAAAGGACATGGGTATGGGGGGAGCAGAGAACTAGGGCCAAATATTACAACCCACGACGTAGGATTAGGGGTTTTACCAAGAACACTTTATTGCACTTCGTATCCACTGTGTGTATTTTCTCCTCTCTTTAGGATTTCATTAGTATTATTTAGTGATAAGGAATAGAAACCCATTCAAGTTGGCTTCAGGGTTACTGTAAACACAACAGGCAAGCTCACTCACATGTAAAAGTAGAAAACCAAGAATAGGCAGGTCTCATGGGGACTGCTAGATGTTAGACTTGGAGACCATTCTCTTTTATCTGGAAGAGTCCATGTGGCTTCTCTCGGTGCTCCTCCTATTTCTTCTTTTTTTAAAGGTTTGTTTATTTGTGAGAGGGCATGAGAAGGGGGGGTCAGAGGATCCAAAGGGGGCTCTGCACTGACAGAGCGCCGGATGTGGGGCTTGAACTCACAAACCGTGAGATTATGACCTGAGCCGAAGTGAGGTGTTCAACCAGCTGAGCAACCCAGGTGCCCCTTTTTCTTCTCCCTTGCCTGTGACCCTGCATGGCCCCCTCATTCCCAACTTTGTGTGGACTTTGAGCTCAAGCATCCACCATGTCTCTCTGTGTGAATTCTGTCGGTCTCAAATTCAGGTACCCAAATCCTATTTGGGTTATTCTCAGGTCTGCTCTTTGAGGCTCCTAGGGCTGAGTTCTCAGACTTCATCTTTCTTTTTACTCTCTTCACTTGGGCCAGTGCCATCACTTTAAATTCTGTCATGATGCTAGTGACTCATAAATTTCTGTCTCCAGCTTAGTGTTCTCCCTTGAACTCCAGACTCACATATTCTACATCTTATTCCACATTTCCACTTGGCTGTATCTCTTAGGAATCTCACGCTTATATCCCACACGGACGACTTGATTTCCTCTTTATAATCCTGCACTTCCCAGTCTTTTTTCAGTTATTGGCAGTTCCAATGTCCCATTTGTTTAAGCTTTGGAATCTTTTTAAACATTTGGTTATGTATATATTTTTACTTATTATTTGTTTTAGATTTATTTTTAAATTACAAACCTGTACTACAGCTCTAATATAGTGCACATATTATAAAAGAAAACAAATTTGCAAGCCTAACATGATATAGATGAAATAAAATCATAAAATTCTTGCTAAGTTTCATTTTCCTTTATGAATATCTTAAACACAGTAAATGCTTAAATGTGCCTTAAATGTGAGTTTCAGGTGCCTGGGTGGCTCAGTCAGTTAAGCGTTTAACTTCAGCTCAGGTCATGATCTCGCAGTTTGTGAGTTTGAGCCCTGTGTTGGACTCTGCTGACATCTGAGAGCTTGGAGCCTGCTTTGGATTCTGAGTGTCCCTCTCTCTCTTCCCCTTGCCTGCTCATGCTCTGTCTCTGTCTCTCTCAAAAATAAATTAAAAAAAATTTAAAATGTAGGTTTCATTTTTTTATTGTGGTAAAAACACTTAACATAACATTTACCATCTTAACCTTTTTTTTAAGTGTACAAGTCAGTAATGTTAAGTATATTCACATTGTTATGAAACAGACCTCCCAGAACTTCTTTATTTTGCACGTCTGACACTCTATACCCATTAAACTACGACTCTTTTCCCCCTCGCCTCAGCCTTTGGTAACCAGCATTCTGCTGTTCCTCTGAATTTTACTGCTTGAGATATTTCATATAAGTGGAGCCATACAGTATTTGTCTTTTTGTGACTGGTTTATTTCACTTAGCATAATACCCTCTAAGTTGATTCCTGTTGTAGCATGTGGCAGGAATTCCTTACTTTTTTAGGGCTAAATAATTGTTTGGATCACGTGGTAGTTGTGTTATTAATTTTTTGAAGAACTCCATACTGTTTTCCGTAGCTGTTGCACAGTTTTACAATCCTATCAACAGTACGCAGGGATTCTAATTTCCTCATATCCAAGATTTAGAGTCTTGGTAACTTTTCTCTCAATTTAGATTACGTTGCCCGTGGAATCCATCAGCAAATCCTCTTGGTTTATGTTTAAAACATGTCCCCCATCTGCTTCTCGGCTTGTTCATCACTGTCACCCTTTTCCTAATCAACATTGGCTCTTGTCCTGACCACTGCACTTGCCTCCTTCAGTCTGTTCTCCACAGAGTAACCAGAACTCTAATTTAAAAACATAAGCCAGACCTTATCACTCTGCTCAATTCCTTCTAATGGCTCCCATCACACTGAGGCTAAAAATCCAAAGTCTCTCCCTTGGTTTTAGTGTCTGAAAAATTCTCATCCCTTTACATATTGGCTTCAGACACACTGATGTCCATCTGTGTCTTAAACACACTAAGATCGTTCCTGCCTCAGGGCCTTTGTACTTGATGTACCCTCAATCTGGGCTGCTGTTTTCATAGACACCTTGATTGACTTCTTCCCTTAATTTGGTGTCTGCTCAATTGTGACCTGTTTAGAAAGGCCTTCCCAAATTATCTTATCCAAAAGGTCATTCACTGTCGAACTTCTTTGAGCTGTCAAACTTCTTACCATTCTTCGACATCATAGCATGTTTGCTTGTGACTTTATTTTTGCCTTTCTTTTCCAAGAGAATGTAAGCCCCATGAATTCTATCTCAGCGTCTGGAAGACCATCCTGAAGCACTTCAGAGATGCTCTACCAATATTTGTTGAATGAACGAATAAAAGAATAATTTGTACTCTTGAATCTAAAACAGCTTTGGCCATGGTGACATAGATACCTTGTGCACACATGGTGTCTTAGGTAGGTTAACTTCCAAGGAAAATGACTATGGTGTATCTTCCTGCTCCATCTGGTTTCTCCAGCTCTTACTCACTTGTGGGCTGTTGTTAGGAGATCTCTGGGAAAATAGAGATGCCTCATCCAATCTCGTATTGAAAAAAATAATCCAAAGATTGATGGGAGTTGTTTGCCTCTGTCCTCTTGGCCCTAGATTACCCTTCTAAATGAGTTTTGGCTGTTCTTTCTACCCGGCAAGCGCATTTCCTTTTGTAATGTGAAGGCGATGCTTCATTGGCACAGTGAATGCTGGAAATGGGTTTTAAAGCAAAAAGCAGAGCCAGAAATTCCTCCTGCAGGGGGGTTGATAGCTTGACAAGTCTGTGAATTAAGTAATGGGATCTTCCCTTACCTGTCTTATAAAAGATACCAAAATATCCAAAACAATGGGCTTTTCTTCCCATTTCTTTTGGGACATTCCTGTCACTCTGCTACCTGCTATCTATACTTAAGGGGCTCTGGGAGTCGAATTTCATGTATTAGCTTTGTTTCCCTCCAGCTGGGTTTGTGATGAAGTTATTCTGATGGAAACATTCAGTTAATTCTGAAGGATCTGCGCGCACTTGCTAAGCAGAACGTTGCTACCTTAAATGGTCTTCCATGCTGTGCAAGAGTGAACTTCTGACACGTCAGTCACTGTGATAATGTCATAGGATTGGAACATTGTCTTTGTCTGCTCACGCCTCCTCATGGCCTAGCGAAGGCTTTTTCACTTTTACTAGTCTGTTAGAAACAAGGATCTTTAAAAATGGTCTTGTGGACTCCTGGGGTCTTTGGATATTAATCAAGGTTTATCAATTTCAAGAGATTAAAAGATGATTGCAGCATAGTTTTTGGTTGCTCCATTTGGGTGCTGTTGACACCAGGGTGTTCACTTTGTGAAAATTCAGGTTCTCTACTTATGGTTTGGATACTTTTGTGTACGTATGTTACCCTTCGGTAAAAAAGCTCTCCAAAGAAAACCAATCAACCATAATTGCTACCTGCAAGAAAATCTCCTCCTTGTGGAGATATGTTCAGATAAATTACATACTCAGATTAGTGCTGGGATTAGAGAACGAGTATTATAGGAGCACAAATAAAAGGGATTGAGCTCATCTTTTAAGGGGAGGGCGGAGAAACATTGAAGAGACAATTTAAGTGGAATTTATCACCTTTTCCTGGTTTCCTCTGTACATGATCAGGATTTATATAGAGGAAACCAGGATAAGTAGGTTAGATTCTAGTTCTGTGATTAGCATGCTTGGAAGATAAAATATCCTTTTTAAAAAAGCAAATATTCATTAAAAATATCATTGCCCTCAGGGAGCTTGTCTCCCCAGACCTACTTCTGTTTTGTCATGGATATCTAGATGGGTGAATGAATAGAATTGAAAACATGACTTGAGGTTGTCCATTGAAGTGTTTTGTTAATGTGAAATATTTGTTATTATTGATGGCTGGCCTTGATCCTGTTTTGGAGGAGACTGGTATTGGTGTGGTGTGTGTTAGGAGTGCTGGGGTAGTAATTCTTTTCAAACAAAATTGACATCACTGTTTAAAAAAAAATGTTGCTGTGAAAGGTTCTAACGAGACACAAAAGGTTTAGCTTTTTCTTTTTATCATAATGATTGAACAAAATTGTAATAGGCAGTAATTAGCTAGCATCACAAGGTAGTAAAAAGCTATTTTGTCTAAAATAAATGCACTGAGCTCATAGAAGGAACTGATGGGTAAGGAATGGTTGGACATGTAGAGTCATTAAGACCCAAATTGATCTCTGAACAGTGGGTTCCAGACTTGCAGGCACCTAAGAAATACCTCAGTAAAAAGTTGAAAATGTAGATTCCTAGGTCTTGTCCCCAGATTCTGTGGGTCTAGGGGAAGCCTAGCATTATGCAGGTGTGGGTGGTTCACAGACTATGTTGTGAGAGATGATGGTTGGAAATGATGATAGAGAGAGAGAGGATTGGTGGAAGGCAAATGCTTGGAAGTAAAAAAACGATGACATTCAGTAAGGAGGCAGGCTAGTTCCCAAGATAGAAACATAAAAAAAAAAAAAAAGTCTAGAAGGAGCAAATGAGGCAGCAGTCTCTTGTACTGGAAGGTCTGATGTTGGAACAGATAACAGCAATTGAACCTGTATTCTTCAAACGCTATGGTCTATATTTAATATTTTTATTTGAAGGTGGCTTAAAAATGAAGTTAATATTTAAATGAAAATGTCATTTTAGATGAGTTTGTGTCTTTACATATTAGAGCTGGAACTAGTCTCAGAGAGGAGCTTCTTGATCTAACCTGTCATGTGAGAGAGCAGACTTGGAGTTCCAGAGTCAGGGAAGTAACTCGTGAGTCCTAGCCAAGCTTTGGCTCCAAGTCCGAGCTCTCCAATAGGTAATCATTTCACTTACTGGTTTGTTCATCACTTACTAAGCCATTATGATGTACTTAGTCCTGGGCTAGGCTCTGAGATTCTATGGGGAAAAAAAAATTGATGGAGTCCTTGCCCTTAAGGAGTTTATAGTCTAATGAACATGTCAGCTGTAGGACAAGTACAGGAAATTCTCCTACTGCTAGTTCTTTTTCCCATGGGTCACTTAAATACAGCCGGGTTGTTTTACTAGGAAACTGTGCATTACCCTGACCCCTAGTGATTGTTTTTTTTCCTTTCTACAAATAATTTATTTAAAATATTAAAAAAAATTTTTTTTTACATTTATTTATTTTTGAGAAACAGAGGGAGACAAAGCGTGAGTGGGGGAGGGGCAGAGAGAGAAGGAGACACAGAACCTGAAGCAGTCTCCAGGCTCTGAGCAAGAGGTCAGCACAGAGCCTGATGCGGGGCTCTAACCCACAAATTGTGAGATCATGACCTGAGCCAAAGTCAGACACTCAACTGACTGAGCCACCCAGGTGCCCCTAAAATATTTATTTTAATTCCCATAGTTAACATACTGTAAAATTAATTTCAGATGTACAGTATAGAAATTCAACATTTCCATACATCATTCTGTGCTTTCGACGAGAATGCCCTCCTTAATCCCCATCACCTATTTCACTCATTCTCTCACTTCCCTCCCATCTGGTAACCATCAGTTCTCTGTAATTAAGAGTCTGTTGCTTGCTTTGTCTCTCTCTGTCTCCCTTTTTTCCCCCCTTTGCTCATTTGTTTTTTTTTATTAAGTTCCACATATGAGTGAAATCATATGGTATTTGTATTTCTCTGGCTGATTTATTTTGCTTAGGATTGTACTCTAGCTCCATACACGTCATTGCAAATGTCAAGATTTCATTCTTTTTGATGGCTGAGTAATATTCTCTCTCTCTGTGTGTGTGTGTGTGTGTGTGTGTGTGTGTGTGTGTGTGTGTGTGTATACTGTATCATCTTTATCCGTTCGTCAGTCACTGGATACTTGGGCTGCTTCCAGGTCTTGTCTATTGTAGATAATGCTGCTATAAACATAGGGGTGCCTATATCCCTTTGAATTCGTGTTCTTGTATTCATTGAGTAAATACCCAGTAGTGCAATTGCTAGTTTTATTTTTCACTTATGAGGAGACTTCATACTATTTTCCACAGTGGCTGCACCAGTTTGCATTCCCACCAACAGTGCACAAGTGTTTATTTTTCTCCACATCCTTGCCAACACCTGTTGTTTCTTGTGTTGTTGATTTTAGCCATTCTGACTAAATGATGTCTCATTGTAGGTGTGAGGTGATGACTCATTGTAGTTTTGATTTGCATTTCCCTGATGAAAGGGATGATGAGTATCTTTTCATGTGTCCATTGGCCATATGTAGGTCTTTGGAGAAATGTCTGTTCATGTCTTCTGTACATTTTTTAATTGACTTGTTTTATGGGTGTTGTGAGTTAAAATTTTGTATATATTTTGGATACTTATCTTTTATCGGATATGTCATTTGGAAATATCTTTTCCCATTCTATAGGTAGTCTTTCAGTTTTGTTGATTGTTTCCTTGACTGTGCAGAAGTTTTTTATTTTGATACAGTTTCAATAGTTTGTTTTTGTTTGTTTCCCTTGCCTCAGGAGACATATCTAGAAAAAGTTACTACAGCTGATGTCAGAGAAGTTACTGCCTGTGTTCTTTTCAAGAGTTTTATGGTTTCAGGTCTCACATTTAGAATTTGGAATTTATTTTTGTGTATGGTGTAAGAAAGTGGTCCATATTCATTCTTGTGCATGTTGCTGTCCAGTTTTCCCAACACCATTTGTTGAAGAGACTGTCTTTTTCCTGTTGGATACTCTTTCCTCCTTTGTGGAAGATTAATTGACCATGTAATTGTGGGTTTGTGTTGCAGGGAGTATGACCAGAGTTGCAAAAGATGAGTCCGCAAAGTGCAGTTAAGTGAAGGTCCTCACACTTGAGTTGGAATGAGGCCCCGACTCCAGAATGAAGCTTCTTTTTATTAGGATAATTGCTAAAGACTAAGTGTGTAAAGTCAGCTAAGCAAGTGTGTTAATCAGTTTAATGGTTTAGCTTTTTAAGGTTGAATTTCGAGTTAATTGGTTTCTGTAATACTAGGAAGGGTCAAGTGTGAAGGAGGATCTGGCTCTGGACAATGTTAATGGCTCTAGGCGTTCCTTACAAGCCGCAGCCATGTTCAGGTGTGTAAACATGTCCTAAGTCCTTGCACCTTCTCCAGCCTTTCCCTTTTGAAGTCTTTTCCTTTGATGCTTCTCTCCTGCATCTCCCGCAGCTTTGTTTCTGAATTTTCTATTCTGTTCCATTGATCTGTTTTTGTGCCGGTACTGTACTGTTTTGATTACTACAGCTTTGTAATATAACTTGAAGTCCTTAATTGTGATGCTTCCAGCTTTGCTTTTCTTTTTCAAGATTGTTTTGGCTATTCAGGGTCTTTTGTGGTTCCATACAAATTCTAGGATTGTTGGTTCTAGTTCTGTGAAACATGCTGTTGGTATTTTAATAGGGATTGCTTTGAATGTGTAGATTGCTTTGGGTCATGTTTGCAAGTCCTCTCCTCTCTAAGCCCTTTCTACCTCAGAAAAAATTGTGAGTTTATTTTGGATGAAAGATTTCATGAATTCACAGCTATCACATGAGAGCAGGAAAGGCTATAATGGCAAATGTGACCAGTGTTACAAAGGAAATGGAAAGGACACTGGGGATGTCGTATCGGGCTGTTCTAACTTCAGAACGCTTGGGTAGAAGCCATATTGGTTTCTTGTCTCCCATGTCCCCATCTTAGTGCATAAGATAGCATATCCTGGCACAGAAAATCTTGGAGGATAATGATACTACCTGAAGCTGATCCAACAACCAGTTGTTAGTGAAACTGCATATTCCATTATGTGTCTTGAAATAATAGCTGTTTTACTTCTGGCTCATAGTTTGTTTATAGCAAGCAGAAGTAGAAAAAATATTACTTTCAGATTGCTATAATGCTTAACATTATTGGGCTTTTTAAAGGTCGTAGGTGAATAAATTGAGCTTTTGTGTAGGAATGTTTCTTTTTTTTTAAGTTATTTGATGTGAGGTTAGAAACTTAATTACATAAGATTCTGTAGAAAATAGATTTTTCTCTGCCATTTTTTTTAAAGAGTGATTTTTCCATTTTTTCAATGATACTATCAGAGACTATAACATATCACAGGAGAGAGAAACTGTTTGGCCTTCTTAGTGAATTTCCTTCTATTGTGTATTAGCACCCATGTTCAAATTAGAAATTTCCATGGCTGACAACAAGGGTGTTCATCGAGTTGCTCCAGGATCCTTTGCCACTTAAAATTGTGGAACTGGCTGTGTTTGTAGGGTGAAAATTGATCTTGGTACTTCTCAGCCCAGTAATCCTGTATTGTATGGTAGAATTTCTCAGTGTGTGTGTTTCTTTTGCTGACGTGCCTGTCCCCTAAGTGCCTCTGTTTATATTGAGTAATTGTTCAGTTGACATTTGTGCAGGAGACTTGACCGTGGAGGGCTCTTCTGATAGCTATAATGAAGTATTTAGTTTCCAAGGAACAACAAAATTATTATAAATGACCAAATCTCAAAAAAAAAAATTGTTTTAATTGTAGATTTTTTTTAACTCCCTTCACATTTTTGTCTGTGTACACAGAGTTTTTATTGCTGGTCTTTGTAGAGATAGAAGTCATAGCAGTGATCTTTGTGGTATCATCAGGAGGGTAGGACTCAAGGGATCAAGGCATCTTTTGTTTTTTATATTGTAATTTTGAGCATTCTACAATTCTTACTAGAACAAAAATTTGACCTGTGTGATACTTCCAATTTCGACCTACCAAAGTGTTTTATTTGATTCTACCTACCTAGTTGTGTGAGTTAACTACAGCTGTCAAGACGTGAACAGTAAGA
The DNA here is from genome assembly GCF_028018385.1 of Neofelis nebulosa. Classification (NCBI taxonomy): domain Eukaryota; kingdom Metazoa; phylum Chordata; class Mammalia; order Carnivora; family Felidae; genus Neofelis; species Neofelis nebulosa. Next base: position 123,380,516 of record NC_080785.1, on the reverse strand, counting down.
AACTCCATTTGGGCATTTGACTTCCTGTGGTGGGCTTGGGATCACGTGGCCTGGGTTTGATTTCCATCCTGAAAGCTCATTAGCTGTGGCATGTTGGGAAGAATACTTAACCTCTCCCAACCTTGGTTTCTTGTTCTAAGAGATACGTTGGCTCTGATGAGGAAATGACATGGTACTGTAAAGTAGTTACATACTACATAGAACATTAGAAGCTTTTTTTTTTCTTTCAATATATGAAATTTATTGTCAAATTGGTTTCCATACAACACCCAGTGCTCATCCCAAAAGCTGCCCTCCTCAATACCCATCACCCACCCTCCCACCCCCCATCAACCCTCAGTTTGTTCTCAGTTTTTAAGAGTCTCTTATGAGAAGCTTTTAATAATAATACAGTTGAGAATTTGTTGAGCTCTATAATTACTAGTTATATAATAATGATCATGCCTCATTAATATAAGTATACATATTTATATTTTTATTTTAGAGAGAGTGAGCAGGGGAGGGGGTAGAGTGTGAGAGAAAGAATTTTAAGCAGGCTCCACATTCAGCACGGAGCCCAACCTAGAGCTTGATCCCACAACCCTGGGATCCTGATCTGAGCCAAAATCAAGAGTCACTTAGCCAACTGAGCCGCCCAGGCACCCCAATATATATTTCTAAATACTTGTTTGACATAGTTTTTGTATGTAAATCATATATATAATATAAATATAAATATATATGTATGGCTTAGAATAATAAATTAGAGGGAGCATCATGTAGATCATGTAACTTGACCAAGTGCTATTTTCATTGAAATTTATTCTTTTCAGGATAAATGGTTGTGAGATGGTTGGTTCCTGGCTTAGATGTGCTTAGAGGAAATGATGGTCACTCATCCACTCAATGCATACATCTTTGGTGGTTTCCCTTGATAGACAAAAAGTCTATCCTGGCCAACAGGCACATGAAAAGATGTTCAACGTCGCTCCTTATCAGGGAAATACAAATCAAAACCACACTCAGATATCACCTCACGCCAGTCAGAGTGGCCAAAATGAAGAAATCAGGAGACTATAGATGCTGGAGAGGATGTGGAGAAACAGGAACCCTCTTGCACTGTTGGTGGGAATGCAAATTGGTGCAGCCGCTCTGGAAAGCAGTGTGGAGGTTCCTCAGAAAATTAAAAATAGACCTACCCTATGACCCAGCAATAGCACTGCTAGGAATTTACCCAAGGGATACAGGAGTACTGATGCATCGGGGCACTTGTACCCCAATGTTTAGAGCAGCACTCTCAACAATAGCCAAATTATGGAAAGAGCCTAAATGTCCATCAGCTGATGAATGGATAAAGAAATTGTGGTTTATATACACAATGGAATACTACGTGGCAATGAGAAAAAATGAAATATGGCCTTTTGTAGCAACGTGGATGGAACTGGAGAGTGTGATGCTAAGTGAAATAAGCCATACAGAGAAAGACAGATACCATATGGTTTCACTCTTATGTGGATCCTGAGAAACGTAACAGAAACCCATGGGGGAGGGGAAGGAAAAAAAAAAAAAGAGGTTAGAGTGGGAGAGAGCCAAAGCATAAGAGACTGTTAAAAACTGAGAACAAACTGAGGGTTGATGGGGGGTGGGAGGGAGGGCAGGGTGGGTGATGGGTATTGAGGAGGGCACCTTTTGGGATGAGCACTGGGTGTTTTATGGAAACCAATTTGACAGTAAATTTCATCTATTAAAAAAAAAGAGTATCTTAACTTTGTTTTAAATTAAAAAAAAAAAGTCTATCCTGATTTGGTTCCTTTTTATAGGAAAATCTATATTAAACAATGACACTAAACTAGAGTTTTTGTTTTAATGATAGAGAATTGAAAAGTGGCATTCTCAGATGACATAGTGGATTTTTTTTGGTCCTGTATGAAAAGAAGTTGGACATAGACTTTATGGGTAACTGTTTTCTTTTATTGCTTTTTTTTTTTTCAAAAAGCATATCCTAGTCTCAGATTATAGTTATGTTTCATCTAGATTGGATAGTTAGATATAATTGCATTTTGAATGTTAAAGACTTCTTTGTAAACCATGTGATTTGTTCAAGGGACCCCTTGATGGAGAATCTCTTTTTTTTTTTTTTTTTTAACGTTTATTTATTTTTTGAGACAGAGAGAGACAGAGCATGAACGGGGGAGGGTCAGAGAGAGGGAGACACAGAATCTGAAGCAGGCTCCAGGCTGTGAGCTGTCAGCACAGAGCCCGACGTGGGGCTCGAACTCACGGACCGTGAGATCATGACCTGAGCCGAAGTCGGCCGCTTAACCGACTGAGCCACCCAGGCGCCCCTTGATGGAGAATCTTAACTCACTAAGCATTCAGGAGACAGAACAAGAGAATCCCACAGATTCTCCTTATTTTGCTTTATAGAAACTACCTTGTCAATTATTCAAATCAGCATAGTTCTTCAATCTCCTTATATCCCTGGCAGGAAGAACAAGTGTTACAGGGAAGTCATAGATGAGCACAGTGGAGAGCTTTTTGCTCCTGTGTTTTATAGCTCACTGATAAAGCACATGAAGGATGTGGCTTTAGCTCTGCTATCCCACATGCTTGCTAATACTCCCCCACACGTGTCCTTATCCCCAACCCCTTGCAGGGAGAGTTTGCATGGCTGAGCTGATCAGAACAAACTCTGTGGGCAAGCCACAGGGGCTGAACTAAGCATGCCTAGCCTTTTCCAAGCCCTCCAATCATGGAATGGTACTTCTTCCCACCGGGAGGAGGGATTGAGGGGGACTGATGAGAGGCTAGGTATGTCATCCTTGGGTAGATTCCCCTACCAAGGGAAACATTAGGGAAGAGGCATGAAGGTAGGAACCTTGTCCCCACAAATATTTATTGTTTCTATAAACACCAAACAGTGTGTTAGGTGGCAGAGTAGTTAATTAAACTCTGTACCTCTGGACTTTATGGCCCTTAGGACTTAGCTGTATTGACCCTAGGATATGAACCTGTTTCAAGTACTGGTAAAATTTCAAAGTAATTCTCCAAAGAAGTGACCCAGAACTGACCTGATAGCCCAGTCATCTTGGAGAGTGTTTTTGCTGAAGCAGCATTAGGGTAGAGGAAGAATGTCAAATGGTACACTCCTGTGTTACTGGGAGGCCCAAGAGATGCTTGAGCAAGAGAGTTGCTTGTGTGGATGAAACCCACCTACTGTGATGCTATGGGCTCATGTCCCAAGTATATCTCCTTTTTGGAGGGCTCACAACTCCCAGGAAAGGCTTCTTTGTTGTTCCCAGACCAGTGTTGTGTATGTTGGTTACTTTTACATAACTTTCAGTTGCTTGCCATATTCTATATAAACCTCTTTTAGGAAAATTTAGCCTGGTAGTGGTAGTCTATCTTGGGAACCATCCCTCTTCGCTATTAAATGAGTCTAGGACAACCAGCAACGCCCACTCTATTACAAGTTTCATATGAAGTAAACATCTATTTTTGCTTTGTGCAGACTCCACTGTATAAAGTGCTAAAAATAACCAAAATGCTCAGAAACCATTTGTGATACAGAAAAGGACTGTAGGGGGAACCGTGTTGTTTTCTGCCCTGGTTAATGACTAAATAGTATAGGCCAGAAATTGTGCCCTAGAACTGGTTTTGTTAGGTCATTCCAAGGCTTTTCTGGTGTTGAAGGGCTCTATGGTTTTCCCTGTGGACTTGAAATGTCTTCTTGCCCACTCAAACTGTTAAAGAAACTTAAAATAACTTAGACTTTTTTTTTTTAATTGCCTAAAGGAAATGGCCTATTTGGGTTTTGAAGACTTAGTTGTTTTTATTTTTTTTAATAGGGCTTAAAAAGAGAGAGAAATGGAAACAAACAGACCACAGGTTAGAGTAACCAAAAGACAGAGTTGTTAGGCCTTTTAAAATCTTAGCCATGTTTCCTAATGTTGACGTTGTTTTATAAGCTACGCTAGCATGACACTTGAATATCCTTGTACTTCCGTACTAGCCTGAGTCCTCCTACCAAATAGTGTATTTGCCAATGTTGTCAACGTGACATCAGAAATGCAGCTCTGAGCTTCTAGGTTAGACGCCTCTGATTTTTATCAAGTAGGCAATTTCCCTCTCTCCCTAGCAAATAAACAGGCTTGCAGGTCCAGAAATGTTAGAGTGTGCCAAAGGAACAGCTGGTTGTTTTAATGCCTAAAGACTGTGTTCCTGCTGCATCTGTAGGAAAATGCTCTTCTCCTAGTCTGAGTATGTCCAAGATGAGCCCCGCTGACCCGCTTCTCAGTGTGCTAGGAAGAATGGGTAGTGACCAGGTCCTTGCCCCAGCAGCCAGCAGATGTTCATTGAGAGATGCATGCAGTCATGTCAACCTCTCGATACAATTTCACTTTGTGTTCTTATGTCCAAACTTCAAGGGAAAAAAAAGATCCAAGGTGTAAGTGATTGGCCATGTTGCATCAAAAGGCAATGGACAGAGAGGACACACATTGGATTTGAAGGGATTAGCATTTGACTGGGCAGTGCGTTTTTTCCGAGCCTCTTAACTCTGTGAATGCATCCCATCATGTCTATGAAAATTTCTTACCCTTTGTTTGATTTTTCTGTGAGATGATGAGCTTTCAGGAACCTCCATGTCTCAAGGGAAGTAAAAGCAATACTAGACTTTCTGGAAAAGTTTATGGGATGTGCCCTCTTCTCACAGTGATGTGTGTGCTTAAGTGAAGCTGTCTTCTCTTCTGTAAGATGTCCATACTCTGTGGGTTGGTGACATGTCTGAAAACCTGCCGAAGACAGTGGCAAGGTGTAAATCCTGCACCTACGGAGAATTTTTTTCTCTCTTTCCATTTTTTTAGCAATCTTTCTTTCCAATATTTATTTAAATTAATCTTCAGCATGTGGCTTTTACATGAGTCTTTTAGGGGAAAAAAGAGGGAAGACTTTTTTTGAGGGTAGAAAGATGTTTTAAATAATTAGGCCATTTTTCCTATGAGAGATTTGCTAAAACAGGAAATTGGATTTGGAGCTGCTTTGGAAGCAAAAAAAAAAAAAAAACCCAAAACCAAAAAGCTCTTAAATAGATGTTTAAACACAAGTAGTCTCATAAATAATTTCATTTTAAAAATGAAAATTCATTAGGTAAGCTCATCTGTAATAGCGCATAACTATGTTATATCGCAACCTTATGATATTAAACTACATACATGACATTGAGGGAAAAAAAGGGTCGGAATCATGGTATTGACTTGTTTCAGTTTGAGTTAACGTGTTTCACAAGAGAATGTTCGGAAGCTCAGTGGGTTTGAAACTTCCTGATAGTTTCAGGGGTTGGAAGCAGTACATCGCAGGCCTCTCCTTGGCAAAGTATTCTTTCTTTTGTAGTTCCTTTGCATTTTTCATTCCATTTGCAATCCTCGCTAGTAGAATCAGGATACTCACATTTCTGTCATCCAGCTGGCTAGTTTTAGGAAAGATAGAGCTGGAGCCTGCTCTTCCTTGGCTTTTCGCTTTCACTTGCCTTATTTGGTAAAGCTGTGGGCTTCGTTGTTCTTGGAAAGGGCTGCTTCAAGGACTATTTCCCACTTTCATCTAGTTCTGAGCTAGAAACCAGAGCTTGCTTGCAGCTCTGTAGCGTCTGTTTTTAACGGGGACAATTCCAGGGTTGGAGTATCCTTAAGAATTCTCAGTGTATACAGGGCTGATGGTGATCTATCCCTCACTAATGAGATGTTTACATAGAATATATATAATGCAGTGTAAGCTTCCCCTTGAAGCTAGGACTCATGAAAGAGGCCAGCTTTTTTTGCTTTGCCTGGAAGGAGCATGTCCTTATTGCTTTGCCAATATCTTGCTATCTAGATTGCCATTCCCAAGTTACAACTTCCGGTTTTGATTTCTCTCTGCCTCTTTTGGAGCTTTTTCCTGTCATTTTAGCGAATAGATACTTTTTTTCGCATGAGAGCTCTACATCCCAGGTTTTAGTAGAGATCAGGGTTTATTATTCTCTAAGTACCTCTTTTGATATTATTTATAGGAAAACTTATTCTTAACATACTACATGATATAGGAAATCATATTCTTAGAATCCCTTCAGCTCCCCACACCTTCCCTTAACCAAGTGAAATCTAGAATTCTGACAACATACCCTTCCTTTGTCTCTAAGTGGTATTGTTTTTAAAAATAATTGGCATAAGTTTTAGATAGATGAGAAGGTGTGGCTTATTTCTTGGAGCTTAGATTTGTTTTGTGTTTTACCCTAAAAAGGAAGTTTGTAGACCCCTAGTCCTCAGAAAGATAGTTATATTCTTTCTGGTGAAAGAGAAGTATGCAGAAGAGGAGGAGGAGAGGAAGTGAGGTTGATGTAAGCTAATCCTCAACTCATTGCCAAAAGGACAGTCATTTTTTGTTTCTTGGGTTTTGTTTTTGTTTTTGGTTTTTTTGTTTGCTTGTTTAAGTTGAAGGAAGTTGGATTTATTAAGGGTTTGGAAGGAGGGGGCTGAAGGAAATGTTTTCACCTCCCAGAATGCAGAGGCTGCCTGCCACTTGGTGGGAGAAGCAGCAAAGCTCCCAAACTCACTTTCATTTTCAAGAACCTGTTGGTGGAGCGTTTTTTTTAAATCTTTGCTGCACTTCTCTCTTCTAGCTCTGCCTGTCACAGAAAGACTTGCTGTTCTTTTTTCTTCCTTTGTACTTCGTGTTTGGTGTATATGTGGAGTTAGGGGATGCTATCACCATGGGGCATCCCAAAGGCTAAAGAGGCCTATGTGTGACATCTAGAAATTTACTGGAATGGAAGACCAGAGGGAGAAAAACAGAAGGGCAGCCTCAGGGTGTTTAATACCAGAATTAAACTCACCTTAACACTGTCAGAATGTATTACCCACCTAACCAAGCCAGTTAGGGGACACCCCTCCCCCCTGGGGTACTAACTCTGTGCCATTCTGTGACCAGGCAGCTGTTTTGACACCCGGCTGCTCAGTTCAGTCCTGTCAGGTTTGGGTATTTCTGTTTTCATCTTTAGGAAATAACAAGCAAGTCTGCAAAGATGCTATGTTATGAATGTTTGCCTAATGCTGGGTTAAGTGAATAAATCCAACCAATTATCTGTCTATATATGATAAATAGGAATATTTTGATTTAACTATCTGTGGTCCTTCTGCACTAGAGATTAATGTCTCTTGGCTGGAGTTACTTCCTCAATTCTGTTTATTTCTTGTTATCTGTCCTGAGGCACATAATTCTTTGTCACGCTTATAATAATCAAACACAGTGTACCTGGTCTGTACTGAAAGCTTTACCCACAGTTTGCCATTTCTTCTGCACAGCAACACTCGGAAGCTGGTGCTGGTTTTATCTTTGCCTGATGGTCGAGGAAACCGAAGCTTAGGGAATTAACACGCCCAAAGCAACACAGCTAAAAATGTACTTCTTGCCAACTGCTTTACTCTACTGCCTCCTAACACAGTTTAAGTCACTATCTGGCCACCCAGAGCCTCGAGTGCTTTTTGGTTGAACTAGTATCTGGACCCCGTGGTGCAAGAACTCCAACCTAGATTAAATGCACATAGGTTATTTGTTGTGATTGCTGTTACTTCAATAAGGTCACCCCTTTGCCCTGCTTTATTGCCATGGTGTCTTTTAAACTTCATGTCCCTTGTTCCCTTATTACGGTTTTTCTCTGTTTCAGGTTCATTTACATCCAGGTAGCTCTCAGAACTTTGGGTCCTCCAAAGCATTAGCTTATGAACTTTAACTGTGCCTCAGAATCACCTGAGAGAATAAAGAAGTTAAGATTCCCGGGCTTCATTCCTTCAGTTGAGAGAGGGCATGGAAATACTTTTTTTTTTTTTTCTTTTTCTTTTAAATGTTTCAGTGGAGATTTTCATGACCAACTAGCCAGGCTTTAAGACAGAATTTCTGAAACTTTACTGGTGAAACGACACAGTGATCTTGTTAAAACGGAGATTCTGCGTCAGTCTGCTGATTGCTGTCTATGTGGCCAAGATCCTGCATTTCTAATGAGCACTCGGAGATGCTGAAGCTACTGATTCACAGTCTTTGTTTCAAGTAGCTAGCACCTAGACTGTGAATCTTGACTGTACTTTCTTTACTTTCCAAATCACTTTAATGACTAGTATCTCCCAGTGGCTGGATTTTGTGGCTTCCCACAACTTACTGTAAGTACTTGCTTCTGGGCTAAAGTGAGAAAAAGGGGCATAATGGAAGGGTATTGAAAGAGAAACGGTCTTGATTTGGAAAGGACTTGTTAAAAAGGCAGGCATTCTTAATTACTAGCTTAGTATCTAATCTTTGTCACTGAGAGCTGCAAATCAAGCTGCCTAGGGTCTTCTTGAAGACAGTTTCTAGCTGCAGACGTTTTTTAACACTTCTCATCTGACTCTGCTAAATAGCCTACTGGAATCTGAAATAGAAGCTGTGTAGGGAGATTCTCTCTTAGCACATATTTCAGCTGCCAAGCATGCTCTGTTAAGGTTGTATTGATTTTTTTTTTTCCTGGTATGAAATCAGTCATACAACATTTCAAAGCCCTCAAAGACATTTCATTCAGTCTGATATTTGATCCTGGACTGTGTCCCCTTGAGCATCCCCATCTAGTGACACTTAGACTTGGGCTGTCTGTCAGAATCATTTATGAGCTTTAAAAAATTTTTTTTCATTATGGAAGAAATGCAGTCTTCTCATAAAACAATGAATTATTGGTGCAAAGGCTTGTCTCCTTTTGTTCCATTCCTAGTTGACCGCTATTATCAGATTGCTCTGTAACTCCAGATGTTGTTTTCTCTGCATTTACTCCTTCTTAATCCTATTATTGAGAGTGTATTTTAGCCTTACTGTGGGTTTAAACCTGTTATTGAAAGCACTGACGACATCTTTTTTTTCACTTGGCTTTGCAGAGACTTTACTCTGCTGGTTCTCCAGAACCAGGGTCTCCCTCAATGTCTCTTCCTCTTTATCACTGTAAATCTTGGTCTGGTCCAGGGCTTGGTTCCTGGCTCTCATTTCTTCTCTGTGTTCACTGTCTAGATGCTCTTATCCAGTCCTTCAAGGTGCTAACAAATGTGTTTCTCCAGCCCACATCTGTCTCCCAAGAGCTAACCACTCATACATCCAACTTTCCATTTGAATGGCCCTCAGAGGCATCTTAAACTTTGAATCTGGCTCAAATTGGCAGGTTCCCCTTGCCCCAAACCTCATCCATCACTGCTTTCCCCTGTCTTGGTGAATGGTCACTCTTGTTGCCCAAGTCAGAACCTTAAATTTTCTGATAGCTCTCCATCGTTGACCCACATCTTAGTCAGCTGAGGCCTTCCTCTCCCATCCTTATGCTCCACATCTGCCTACTTCTCACCTAGTCTGTAGCCACCATCATGTGTTGTCAAGGCCAGTGCTTCTCAGCCCTGGACCTCTTTACAAGAAATATATTTCATATTGCAACCCAGCGGGCATACTCATACGTGTATAGGTACATGTGTAGATGTTATATTTATATGATTATGTGACTAAAACACAAGGTTCACAAAACAGTATTTACCTTTATTGCTTATAGCATACCCTGATATTTCACCTTTTTTTTTTTTTTATTTTTTATTTTGTGGGGAAAAAAATATTAGTTGAGACCCACTAAAGTGATTTCTTTGACCCAATTTCAGTCATGAGCTGCAGTTTCAAAAACACTGGTCTGGATCCTTACTATTTAAGCTGACCTGTAGAGCCAAGAGCCTTTCCGTAACTGGGGGCTTTTTAGAAATGGAAATCTCAGCTCTTCTGATGGCCTATTGAATCGAACTCTGCATGGAAGGAGATCCCAGGTGATTTGTCTGCACTTGAACTTGGAGTGGCACTAGTCTGGAATGGTTACTGTGGTTGTCCAGTAGCTCTTTTTTTTTTTTTTTTTTCCAGCCATGTCCCCAGCAGTCCTCTGCACTGTGCCCGGAGCTGCTTACAGGGCTTCCCATGTCACTTAGAATAAAATCCTCCAGGGCACTGTATCAAGCCAGGTTCTCAACCTTGGCTGGCTGCACATGAAGATCACCTGGAGGAACTGAAAAACATACAAAAAAACAGTACCTGGAATGCATCACAGAATGGATCAGAGTATCTGCGTGTGCAACCAGAATTGAGAGCTACTGATTGATGCGAACTGACTCCTGCTTACTGCTCAGAATTTACCTAGTGTGGCTCTCCTGGCTCACTCAGCTCAAACCACATTGGCTGCTCTAGTGCGACTTGCACATGGGGAGCTAATTTATGCCCCAGAGCCTTTGTGCTGCCTGGAATTCTCTTCTGTATTAGTGCAGAGTTCCCACCCTCACTTCCTGCATGTGCTTGCGTAGATGACCGCATCTCTCACAGCTTTATCCGTTTTGTTTGTCTGCCTTGCTTTATTCTTCTCCTTAGCGGTTGTTACTCCCAGTACTATATTTTGCATTGTTGCCTGTTGACTCTTTTATCTCCCCCTCTAAAACTGAAGCTATGTGAGGACAGCTACCATATTTGTCTTGCTCACTGTTGTATGCTTCGTAGCTGGGCTATGATCCTGGCCCTCAGGAGATGCTGAATTAGCATTTATGAATGAATGGGAGTCAGTAGAATAAGTACATGACAGTGTCATGGTTTTTCTGGACTTTTACCAAGGAATCTGCCCATGCTGTTTCAAGACCACGAGGCAGGAAGAATTGCTTCATCCCCAGTAAACTGTAACTCTGATCCTGCGTATATGTTTTGATTCTGGACAGTATTCTTTGTCTGAATAGCAGGATAGCCTACCTACTTCAGTTGAGTGTCTTCAGATCACCAGATCTTCACCTTGAGCTGGTTTTGCCTTTTTGGTTTTTTTTGGTAGCGTTTGGAAGACTTTTTCATTTAACCTGGGCATTTTCTTTTTCTTTCTCAAGAGAAGCTTAAAACTGAGTAACAGAAACCTATAGCATTTAGGACTGATATCGGAGTGTTAAATGTCAGAGGTTATTTTGGCTTTGATTTGGCGTTGATGTACTTAAATGATAGCTTGCTTTATCTTAGTCAATTTCTTTTTAAGTCCTCATTTGGAACAGTGTCAGTTTAACAGCTCTGACATAACTGCAATTACATAATCAGACTCTTTAAGGATGCAAATTGAAAAGTCATTGCAGTTCGGTTTTAGAACTTCTTTTATTTTATATGCTTTGAGGGTTGATCTTCCTGCTTTTGATCTGATAGCCTTGATCCCTCCTTCAGTAGGTTAATTCAGAGCCAAGGTTCTAAAGGATTCTTCAACCAAAAAAAGAACACAGTGAGTGAGGGCAGGGGACAGCATCAGTCTTGTATCACTAGTACCTGCCTGCTCTACCTCAGAATGCCAGGAAGGTGATCGAGCCACCATGGTTATGATGCAAGAGTCAGTCTTTGTACCCAATGTTGGTTGACTGGCCTGTTTTAGGTTATGTGTTTAATCCCTGTTGGTCTCAGGCACCTTATTTTGTAGTTTCAACACTTAGGTGATAATCATTGTACGTTAACTGTTGGCATCAAATTTTGCTCATAACTTATAAAGTGTATATAGTCTTTCATCTACTGTGAGATCCATATCTGGCTATTTAATCAAAGCAGTTCTTGTTATTTTCATGACCTTTATATTTATCATGATTCTTTAGGGTACAAACTGAAAACCTAGCTGATAGAGGAATTTATTGGCTCATGTAGCTGACTGGCATGTAGAGGCTGAAATGCTATCATTGTGTCTTCATGGGCTATACTCTGCCATTTTCTCCTTGTTTTCATCTCTGCTTCTCTGTGGCTGGGCCTCCTTCTCAGGCCTCCCCTGGTGGTGTCCAGACTTTGGTGTGCAGGTCTGGATTTGCATGCTCTTGAGCCATGCCAGGAGAGGGGAGATGTTCCCTCCCAGTTTCTCCAGCTGAGTAAATCCCACCGGACTCTTCTTAGTACTGTGGCCAGGGGACGTGATCCCTTTTTCAAACAGGGCTCTGTCACAATCCCACCTTTGGAGCAGGAGGGTTGAGTGAACTCCAGCCAAATACGGGACTCTGGGAGGAGGCTGGTTCTTTGGGGAAAATCCTGAGTAGTATTGGGAGAGCCGGGGGTTGGTCGTGCTGGGAACAAGCAATTGGCATCTCTGGTGTAATCGTTGGAAAGTAACCCATGTTCTGATAGTTCAGGACATGCTCTGTGCTAAGATGCAAACTTGCTCAGTCAGGAGACTTGCTCTGTCACTCGGTGCTACATCTAACAATAACTCATTGATGCTTTCCTCATAGCTTCCATGGTTAGTATTTATTTGCATGTTTTCTGAACTTAGACACATCATTCCCCCTCTCCGTGTAACTGTTAAAATTATTTGTAAGTGGGAGGCCTAGGTAAGGGGACTTTTAGCTCTAAAACTTGATGATGTCATTCAGGCCACTCTCCTATTTTCAGAAAAGGAATGTGAGACTATAAGTGACCACTGCCAGTGGCAGAGTCTGGGTTGCATGTTATATTTTATCTAAGGGCCAAGTTTACAAAGAAGTGAAGACAACAGCAAGTGGGCTGGTGATGGATTTTTTTCCCCCTTACAGCCTTGAGGTCGATGCAGCAATAAAAACTGAATAACTGTGTGCAGAGTTCTGATGTTGGTTGCTTTGGGGAATACCAAAGTGAATTAGATGTTTGCCTCCAGTCATGTAGAACACTATAGGAGAAAAAGGCAACTTTATTGTATTACAATTCTATTACAAGATATGAGAAAATAAACACTAAACAGACGCATGTCCTACACCAGGAGAGCCCAGAACAGAAGAAAGTTGAAGACGTGTTGTTAAAGATGTGCAGGATATGGTGGAAACTGGAAATGTGGAGTGGAGCCCCTTGAACTTGGGTCCTGGTTTGAGGAGGTCAGGCCTTTATTTTGGCAATGAGAGGCTTTAAAGATGTCTGCTTAGGAAGGATATGGTCAACAAGTGTTTAAGAAAACCACTTCTAGTGGAGAGGTGGAAGATAGGAACCAAAGAGATTTTGGGGAGGGTTCCTATGGGAGACAGTGGGACCAAAAACCAAGGCAGAGGCAGCACGAAAGGTGGAGTGGCCATACGTGGAAGGTAGATTCACTAGAGCCTGTATACTGGCTTTGGAAGATGTGTAGGAGAAAGATAAAATAATTTAAGCGTTCTTTCCTGATTTATGAGGAGGTTAGTGATGCCATTAAGCAAGACAGATGTTTGAAGAAAGGAAGGATTTAGGGTGGGGACAGGGACACAGAATGATTTGACACTGGTTCAGGTCATGTTGCCCTGGCCATGGGACAGGTGTCAGCTGCTCATATCTTTGAAGAAGCCAGTGAGGTATGAACAAATGTGGAAATGTGGAGACACACAACAGACAATTAAATTCTGGTCTGGAGTTCTGGAGAGCCATTGGAGTTAGAGATGCAAGTGTACATGTCTTCAGCCAAGAAGCTGCATCGCTCAGGATTCGGTCTGGCTGTTACCAGACAGAAAGAGAAATCATAGGGACTTAAACCAAACAGACAATAGTAGTGGCTGGTGTCCTTGCTCTGCTGATCCCCTAACACTTCCATGTGTTCCTACTGGGTTTTGTGAGCATTTGCATCCTACAGCCTGAGCTCCTGCCTCATCATCAGAAGATTGTCCTTGGGATCTGGAAGATACTTTAAAACATGGAGAGCTAAAAGTGTCATTCTTCACCCTAACCAGGGACTGACTGATACAGAAGAATGGGAACCCAGCCTCAGGTCGGGATAATAAGAGGCATCATTTATACTTCAGGGTTCTTCATAGGATGGTCTTCTAGAAATCCTGCCATAAAGTCCACCCTGATGGGCTTCTCTCTTCTCTATTCTGCTTTCTTCACCTCCCTGTAGGTTTATCCTGGGAGCACTTCCTTAATAAATCATTGGTGCCTGAATTCTTGTCCCCACTTTCCCCTTCTGGGGGACCCAGCCCAAGATAGGTCTTTACCTGAGATAAATGAAGTCCAGATACAGGTGTCCTGGGTCTCGTGTGGCACCTGCATGATTAATGAGAGCTGGGCCTCTTGTCCCTTCTGCTCTCCTATCCCTAGTGTGTGCCTATCCTTAGGTTGTGTCTTTACCATAAGATGGCTGGTTTTGCTCTAGCCATCATGTTCACATTCCAGGCTGTGGAAATAGGGAGGGGGCGCAAGGATGCACCTACCTAGTTATTGAACCTCCTTTAAAAGCCTTTGGCCAAAAGCCCTTCCCCATGGGTATCTTACTGGGAGGCTGGGAAATGTGTGTGTGTGTGTGTGTGTGTGTGTGTGTGTGTGTGTGTGTGTGTGTGTAAATCTGGGCCCATTGCCACCACCAATGATAAAGTGTTTGGTTAGGATGAAGGGGAATGGGTACTGAGTAAGCCGCAAACAATGTCTGCTTGGGAAGTTAAAATCAAAACTAAGCATTCAGATGGTGTTGCTCATTGAAGCCTGAGTGAGGTGGAGAAAGTTGGGCATGGTGTTAAGGAAGTGGTCTCTGGACTTAGACCTGGTTTTAAAACCCCTCCCCTGCTAAGGCTCAGTTTTTTCATCTGAAAAATGAGGATGTTAATGGGACCTAGCTCAAAAAGGAGTAAGGTAGAGGGGCGCCTGGGTGGCGCAGTCGGTTAAGCGTCCGACTTCAGCCAGGTCACGATCTCGCGGTCCGTGAGTTTGAGCCCCGCGTCAGGCTCTGGGCTGATGGCTCGGAGCCTGGAGCCTGTTTCCGATTCTGTGTCTCCCTCTCTCTGCACCTCCCCTGTTCATGCTCTGTCTCTCTCTGTCCCAAAAATAAAAATAAAAAACGTTGAAAAAAAAAAAAAATTAAAAAAAAAAAAGGAGTAAGGTAGAAGTTGTATATAAAACTAAGTATAATACTGAGTAATAGTATAATGTAATAGATATGATAGTTTGGGCCATTACAGATGAGGAATAGGGACATTGGCTCAAGGATGTTTTCTTAGGTTAATGTTTATTTGTTTCGTGTTTTTTTAATTTTCTTTAAACGTTTATTTATTTTTGAGACAGAGAGAGACAGAGCATGAACGGGGGAGGGTCAGAGAGAGAGGGAGACACAGAATCTGAAACATGCTCCAGGCTCTAGGCCATCAGCCCAGAGCCTGACGCGGGGCTGGAACTCACGGACCGTGAGATCATGACCTGAGCCGAAGTCGGCCGCTTAACCGACTGAGCCACCCAGGTGCCCCAAAGTTTATTTGCTTTTAAGAAAGAAAAAGAATTTGAGCAAGCATGGGGCTGGGGGTGGGGGTGGGAGGGTGGAGGGACAGAGAGAGAGGGGGACAGAGGATCGGTTGAGTGAGGCACCCAGGCACCCCTCAAGGATGTTTTCAGGAGCAGAGACAGAGGAGGTAATGAGGAGGCCTCAAGAGGGAAGTGAGGCAGAGAGTGGGAGGTTGGAAACTGCCATGAAGGTAACTGCTTCGGGGGAGGGTCATGGTAGGGTGTCATAGAGCACCAAGATTGGGGAGAATGCCATCTGGAAAGTAAGTTCACTTTTCGGCGTTTAGGTCACTGATGACCTTTGAGAGAATTTTGATAGCATGGCTGGGGCAGAATGTTCTTACGAAATCAGAAGGCCAGGTGTGACTGCCATTTCATAGATGGAGAACTATGGCATATGTTTGTTTTTCTCTTTGGAGTTTTCCTAAGCATGTTCCGCCCTGCCACCACCACCCGCACCCAATTGATTAAGGTGAAACCAGAAATTAAATCCAGATCCCCTGCTTATGAAGGCCTTGCTATGGATGCCAGCAGCATTTACAAAATAGTGGTAAGCTCCAGTTACAGACAAATCGTGTTGTAAAAGGCCCCCATATTTCAGAAAGCTCACTAAGCTTCATATCAAAAACATATATATATATAAATATATATATATAAAAATATATATATATTTTTTTTTTGAAACTCACTAAGCTTAAATTGGTTTGTGTATTTCAGGTAAGCCTCTAACAGTAAAACTCCCTATCAGCCAAGAATTGAGAAAAAATGCTTTAGGATGTTGTAAGGGGTCTGTCTGCCTTTATGGTTGAAAACTAAGGTCCTAAACAGATAAACTCTGTGAGTTTTCTTTCCTGCTTGTAAAGTATTTTTAATAATGTTTATGCCTGCCCTGTATTTTATCATCTTTAGTTCCAAATCTTAGACTTCGTAGCTAAGTGGAAGAAGTCTGTTATGTTGTGTAAAGTGGTGTTGGTGCTCTGCTGCTCCCTTGTTTACAGGAGGCACAGGTGGAACGTGGGGGTTATTTATGGTCTGCAGGGTTTAGTAAGTGGTCACAGTCGGGTTTTTAGCTCTCAACAACCAGGTTGTTATTGTGATAAAGGTGTGAAGTGTTACCTTTCCAGTTTGGTGACTACCTTTTTGCTAGAATCCTTTTCATTCTCGTACATGGAAATCTCTCTCCTCCCTAAAATCTTAGGCCACTTCTTATGATCAGAACTCCTCACTAGCTGCTCACTCTTGTCATAATCCCCTTCATTTATTTACCTTGTTAGTGTTTCATTGCAGCAACTACTCCATGCTTATTACACAGGAAAAGACAAAAGTCACCCTATGGCGGAATAGGAATATGTTTGTAATTCACATTAAAACTAGTTGACTTTAGGGGCACCTGGGT
Source organism: Neofelis nebulosa (assembly GCF_028018385.1). Classification (NCBI taxonomy): domain Eukaryota; kingdom Metazoa; phylum Chordata; class Mammalia; order Carnivora; family Felidae; genus Neofelis; species Neofelis nebulosa. Next base: position 123,363,886 of record NC_080785.1, on the reverse strand, counting down.
GGCTCAGTCAGTTAAGTGTCCGACTTCGGCTCAGGTCATGATCTCACAGTTTGTGGGTACGAGCCCCACGTCGGGCTCTGTGCTGACAGCTCAGAACCTGGAGCCTGCTTCGAATTCTGTGTCTCCCTCTCTCTCTGCCCCTACCCTGCTCATGCTCTGTCTCTCTCTCTCAAAAATAAATAAACATTAAAAATAAAACTTTATTTTTTTCTCTGGGTCAATAAAAGGGTGTAATCTCTTAGGGGCTGATATTCCCAGTGTATTGATATGTCAGCAGTGGTTAGAGGCTTACTCATACTCAGTAAACATGGGTTAGGACAGTAGAGTAATAAGTAATTTAGCTCAGAGGCAACTGGGTAGATGAGGGAATAAGTATCTGTTCTGTCTGAAGGGGTCCTCTTACTCGTTTCCAGGCTCTTTGCTGCCATGCACGAATAAGAGTCAGTATTGCCAATTCTGTTTTTGTTTGTCATTTAATGAAAAACTGGAGAGCTGGATTTTAATGTGAAATTGCCTTTTAAATAGCGGCAATTAGTATCAGTCTGTTCAAAACATTGAGCAGGCCAGAAAGAACATTGTCTATGCGCTGGGTTTGGCCTTAAGCCCACCAGCTGGCAACTCTTGGTTGAGGTAACAAGCGTTTTGAGTGAAGCTGCTATTGCTATTCATTCACTGCATGTGTCTGTGTTTACAGAGGAAGGTTTTATGGAGCTGGGGGTCTGCACAGGTGATGATGATGTCCCCTGAGCCCCAACGGAGCTGCTGTCTACAGTGCGGTACACAAATGAGAGAGCAATCCAGGGCCGTCCCCCAACACTTTTGTAAGAGAGCAAGCACAGAAGTGATGAGGGATTTCCAGGTTGGAGAGGTGACTTGTGGCTGGTGCATTGAGTTGCCCTGTGAAGGCAGTAGGGCACAAAAGATCACACGGAGAAGCACAGCGAAGTTGTAGAAGTGAGACAGAGCACATGCGTTCAGATAACGGTCCGTGACTTGGTTTGGTTCAAAGTAAAGTTCCACTTAACTTTTGCCTGGAGATTCTGATCTGGTGTGTTGTGTGGGCCTGTTTAGCTGCTACTCCTCCCACACCACCCCTCCTAACTTGGCAGGCCATTCCTAGCTGTCTGGTTGGTCTCTAAAGTACACAGAGTCATAGTTGTCTCCTCTCTTGTGTTAATCCTGGCACTTGGATTTGCAAACAACTACAGAGACTCTTGCATTGAGAGTCTAAGACTCTTAGAAGACTGCCAGAGTCAGAGAGCTGGGTTGATAAACCATCCTGGAGCTTCCCAGCTGTGCAGTTCTCTGAGTTCCCTTGAATCTACCTATTAGGGAGGGGAGTGTGACTGGGCATGGGCCTTGGGCACCTATCCAGGGTCTCCATGGCCTTGCACAGCTCTGGATAGCGAGTCGGCTGAGCTTAAGTCCTCCTCCCTGTCTTCTCATCCCTCCTGGTTGCAAGGAAGCAGGTCTTCCTTTCTGTGACCACTCGTGCTCTTTTTCTGGATGTGTCATGTAGCAGTCAAATCTCTAACTGTGGCATGATTATTGACAGCAGTGAGGAGGTCTTCCCTTTACTCTCCTGGGTGTGTTTCAGGAAACCTTAGTTTGACCAGAGAATTGAAAAATGAAAGCAGAAAACTTTGAGGAAACACAATTAATGCATCTACCATTAAGATGGTCATAAAATGTGGGAGTTACATTAAAGGCTCCATCAAGTCTTAGGGTAAAGAAACTGTTTTAGCTTTGTCTAAACGAACTTTTCCAGAAGTGTACTAACAGTCTGTTGATTGGGAGTAACCCAGTCAAGGTGTGATCTCATGTAACTTACCTAACTTCCCTGAGCCTCCCTTTCCTCTGAGAACATTGTGAAGTGTCCTGGTTCCTCTGTCTGGCTGGGATGCAGTTTGCTCATGTCTCCTAGTGTGGCTTTCAAAACTAAAGGGCATGTTCTAGGTGTGGTCTAATCATTGCACTGGATCATTACTAATTTTTTTTTTTTTCCTGGCCATCATGTTGTGGTGCCACATAACACTGGCACATTCTACTCCCATCACTCAAACTCCTTCCCAAGACAATTTTCCTTGTGTCTTACTTGCGACATTAGAGTTTGCTCTGTGTTTGAGTGTGACGAGCCTTGTTTTGTCCCCTTCCTCTTGCTTGTTGCAGCGCACTTGCTGCTATCCGGTACTTGTATGAGCACTGGCAGCCACGAGCCATCTGCAGTGTCAACACAAAAGAAAAATGTATATTTGGAGAAACCTATTAAAAGTGAGGCATGCTCTAATTTGGAGAATACTACCGATAATGTTTACTGTAGGTTTTCCATGTGTAAAACATCTCATTTTTATCTGCAACCCTCAGATGTGGACCTCTTTTGTTAGCCTATTTGGCTGGTGAGGATATGGCATCTTAGAGAGGCTGAGTCTGTTACCTAACCTCCCAGAGCAAGAAGGGATAAAGTTGGTACTAGAACCCAGAGCCTGTGTTCATAGCTCTGCCTGTAGTTGCAGATCTGCAACTCATAGGCTGGCTCCTGCTCACACTTGTTTTTTGTTTAACTTACACAGTATTTGAAAAATTGAGTTACTGGCTTCACCCTTAAAAATTTCAGATTTTACATGAAAACACCAAATTTTGGCTTTTCTGTAAAATTCAGATCTAGCCACATTGGATTAGCATTCCCAGATGGCAGCATTTATTAGAAATTGAGTAGCATCTTTCTCCTTTTCACCAGGGGAAACACTCAACGGTTTGCTCCTGTTCCTTGATTTCCTATGGCCTCACCTTCTAATTCTTGATTGGCTCCTGCAGGCAGTTGGGTTTGTGATGTTGTGCTGGATTAATGAAAACTGGAGATAAGAGAAGTAGTTAACTCTAAAAGTGAAAATTGTTGAACAAAATTAATTGAATAAAGTCCTCACCCATCTAGACAGTGGTGGCAGGTTTTCAGTTGGATTCCTTAGGGGTCTTGGCTTTACTTTCCTAGCTCTAGCACGAGTCAGATTTACTCTGCATCGAATCAGTCTTGGACTAGAGAGTGTCAGGTTGGCATGTCAGTGCCTAAAGTTGCAAAGTGGTGATGTAATTTTGTGGGGATTTTAATATCTTTGTTGAGGTGTCATTGACATACAGTATATTTCATATTTTGAAAATGTACAGTTTGGTAAGTTTTGATACATGTGTATTCTCGTAAAACTATCACCACAGTTATGATAATGAATATAGTTACTACCCCCAAAAGTTTCATCCTACCCCTTGGTAATCCCTATTCCCCCTTCCCTACAATCACTGCCACCCACTCCCCTCCCTGCCCAAGTAGCCTGATCTGCTTGATGACTAAGGATTAGTTTGCATTTCCTAGAATTTTATGTTTAAATGGAGCCATACAGTATATACTCTCTGTTGTTTGACCTCTATCATGCAGTATACTTATGTTAAGATTCATTCGTATAGTTGAGTCTGTCAGTAGTCTTTTTTTTTTTTACTCCTGAGCATGGTCCCTTGCATACCTCAGTATGTTTATCCACTCAAGGCAGATTTTTGGACATTATGGGCCTGGTTTCTGCCCACTCATCATGCTCCCTCAAATTCTTCCCATGGTTAGAATTATAGTTGAGGATTTCTAAGGTCTTAAATTATTCTTTGATTCTAAGGAGATGCCATCCATGGGTCGTATTGTATATGGCTTTACTAGGGAGTGTGCAGATGGGCTGTTTGAAGGTCCCCAGCTTGGAGCTCAGAAAGAATGCCATCTCTCCATACCTTCCTGTTGTGTGTTTCTTTGTTTGTTTTGTGAAGAGTTTAAAAAGCTTTAATTTTTAATCTCGCGGTCCGTGAGTTCGAGCCCCGCGTCAGGCTCTGGGCTGATGGCTCGGAGCCTGGAGCCTGTTTCCGATTCTGTGTCTCCGTCTCTCTCTGCCCCTCCCCCGTTCATGCTCTGTCTCTCTCTGTCCCAAAAAAATAAATAAAAAACGTTGAAAAAAAAATTAAAAAAAAAAAAAGCTTTAATTTTTAGCTTCAAAATTGAGAACACTTTCCTGGCATTTGTGAAATACATGTGAATGTTTACGTGTCTTCTATGTAAAAGGATAGTCTGTGGGCTGTTTGGAAATGATAATGTGGAGATTATGGTGTGAAGGGTGGTATTCTGGGAATTTGAAGTTAATGGTGGTAGACACATTCCTTGGAAAAAGGTCAAGATTGTGTCATACAAGCTAATTTCTGTGGCTTTCCCTCTATAGAAGACTGGTTTGCTCCCTAAAAATGGGTTCTACAGAATATTGATAGCCTTCATAATGCAGGAATAGAGAAATAAAAATATGAGTTCCACTTAATTTCTTGGTTGGATGGTACAGTTCATGAAACCACATCATAATTTTGTGGTTTTCAGAGAAATTCAGTGTTATAAGTTGCAGTTATTCCTGGAAGAGAACCTGGTCAAAGCTAACTTGACCAAATATGGTGTCATATGCATAGTTTAAAAAATATTGATAGTAAAGAGAAATGTCCTGGCAAATCGTCTCCTACTTTTATGTCAACAAGACCCATTTTGAAAACTTTCTTTCCTCTTTCTATAATTGAAAAGCTGGGTTTTTATGACACAAGTGTATCCCTTCACATTCTCACATGCTAGAGTGTGTTATAAGTGGTGGGTTTTTTTGTTTGTTTCTGAATGCTATGGCTAACTTTTAGAGAAATTATGCTAATTTTACATTTCAAATGTCCTTAATTATATTTGTAGCTTTCTTGTGAAATTCTAGAACAACTTTTTTGAATAAATAAAGTTCTTTCCTTCTGTTGGTAACAAGTGAGTGTCGAAAGGTTTAGTGGACATTAATTACCTGTGAAAAGTGAAAGGGAACAAAACCCCTAATTTTTAAATTTTTTTTCGGGTGCCTGAGTGGCTCAGTTGTTTAAGCGTCCGACTTCATCTCAGGTCATGATCTCACAGTTTGTGAGTTGGAGCACCACGTCGGGCTCTGGGCTGACAGCTTGGAGCCTGGAGCCTGCTTTGGATTCTGTCCCTCGTTTTCTCTCTGCCCCTCCCTCACTTGTGCTCTGTCTCTCTCTATCAAAAATAAATAAATGTAAAAAAAATTTTTTTAATTTTTTTCAATTTATTTTTTATTTTTTAATTTTTAAAATTAATTTTTAATTAATTTTTAAATGTTTGTTTATCTTAGAGAGAGAGAGAGAAAGAGAAAGAGTGAACGAGCAGGAGTGAAGGAAGGGCAGAGAGAGAAGGAGACACAGAATCCGAAGCAGGCTCCAGGCTCCAAGCTGTCAGCACAGAGCCCGATGTGGGGCTTGAACCCATGAACTGTGAAATCATGACCTGAGCTGAAGTCGATGCTTAACCGACTGAGTCACTCAGGTGCCCCAAGAAACCCATAATTTATACTCAGCTGGTTTTCCACATGTATCCAAGACAATAGTAAATTCAACAGGTGGTGCTTGGACAAATAGATTTTCACATGTAAAAGTTGGACCCCTAGGGACCTCACATCATAAACAAAAGCGAATATTTAGATCAAAGTTGTAAATGTAAGAGCTGAAACTATACAAATCCTAGAAGAAAACATAGCTATAAATCTTGATGGTCTTGGATCAAGCCATAGTTTCCTGATAGGACACAAAAAGCATAGGCAGTAAAAGAAAGAAAAATAAATTGGACTTCATGAAGCATAAAACTTTTTCTTCTTCAAAGGATAATATCAAGAAAGTGAAGAGATAGTTCATGGAAAGGGGTAAACATCATTTTTCTAATCATGGGGTAGGATATAGGGTGTATGAAGTAGTCTTACAACTCCACAATTAAAAAAATAATCCAATTAAAAATGGACAAAGGCTCTAAATAGACCTTTTTTCAATGGAAGTATATAGTTGGCCAATAAGCACATGAAAAGATGTTCCGTATCATCCATAATTAGGGAAATACAGAGAGAAACTATTAGGATGACCAGAATCAAAAGGTGGAGAATAGCATGTGTTGGTGAGGACTGGGGAAATTGGAGCTCTCCTGCTGTTGGGGTCATGAAATGATGCAACCACTTTGGAAAACAGTTGGGTAGTTCATCAAAAGGTTGAACATAGTTACAATATGACCCAGCAATTTCACTCTTAGTATATCCCCAGGAGAATTGAAAACATGTCTGCACAGAAACTCATACACACATGTTCATAGCAGCATTATTCATAAGAGCTAAAAAATGGAAACCACTTAAATGTCCATCAGCTGATGAATGGATAAATGAAATGTCTCTCCACACAATGGGATATTATTCAGTCATAAAAAGGAACATCACAATGAGGATGAACCTTGAAATCACTGTGCTAAATGTAAGAAGCCAGTCACAATAGGCCATGTATTCTGTGATTCCATTTATGTGAAATGTCCAGGATCCATCGAGGCAGAAAGTAGAGTTGTAGTTGCTAGGTGCTAAGGGGAGGAGAGATTGGGGAGTGACTGCTAATCAGCCTGGGTGTCTTTTTGGGATGATGCAGGTGTTGTGGGATAAGTGGTGATAGTTACACCAACCCTAAATTTCCAAAAACCCCTACTGAATTGTTTACTTTGAAAGTGTGAATTTTGTTGGGTATGAATGAAATCTCAATTAAAAAAATGGGTACGTATAGAAAAATTTGAAGCTTACTGGAACAAAACCCGAAAATGAAACATTCCTGTAAAATAAAATGAAATACCAACTTTTGACCAAAAAAAACAGTGAAAAAGAAGTAAAAGGCAAGGAAATAAAGCAAGACCTCTTGTTTAGATGGCCATGTTTGAATGTGTTTGTGGATATATTCCAAGTGGCAGGTACATTATAGTTCACTGAACAAAGGTTATGGAAGGCTTATGTACTGGATAGGCCCTTTGGAACACAGTGATGAATAAGACCCAGGGCCTGCATTTGCAGGCCTTTGCAGAATTCAGGAGGTAGGAGGTAGGAGGAGATCAGGTAGGTAGGGTAGAAGTTAGATGTCTCTGCTGTGGCACCAAGGCTCAAAGGATAACACATTCATGTGGATAGGTTCCGAGTATTTATAAAGGCATTGAGTTACAACGGGATTATTTAGAAAGCTGAGTATGTGTCCCCTCTGCTTGGGGAGAGTTGAGGGTGTCTGATTCCAACTAGAAAATATCTAGGGGAGGAAAGTGGCTGTCTAGATGTGTTAATAGCAAAGCAAAAAAGCATTTCTGTTATGTTGGTGTCTTTTTGCCCAAGCAAAGAATTCACAATTTTTCCATTGGGCATATATGGGCCATGTGTGAGGGAGCTGGTATGGAGGTCGTCTTCGCTAGAAAGGGACTCTCTGCAGAGGAGAACCTGGGTGCACGATGCTGGATCTTCAGTGACTGAGGAGGGGCTGTGACTGTCAGGATAGGTTTCCCCCTGAAGCGGGACTGCAGAGGAGGGACCTCTAGTGGTGGCTGGCTGATCTCCAGGATGCCTGTTAAAGTGCCAGCCAGAGCAGATGGGCACCGGGTACTTCGAGATGCGATGCCCTGAGAAGAGTATGATAGCCTTTATGCAGTATTTCAGCTGGAATTGAACCACGAGGATACTTCAGACTCCGAATGAGAAGTATTCTGTTTTAAAAAATGGGGGATTGTGTTTTTAAATGTCATGGTTATAAAACATGAAGATTAGCTATAGTAAGATTACAGGTAAATGTAGTCCCTGATCCTAACTGGATCTTGAACCAGAGTGGGGAAAGTGCTAAGAAGGCCATTGTTGGGTCTAATGACAAAGTAGAGATGTGGACTGTAGATTAGATAAAAGCACAAGGTCAATGTTAACTTTACTGAAATTGATAATGTGCTGTTGTTATGTTAGAGGATATCCTTATTCTTAGAAAATGGACACTGAAAGAAGTATAAAGGGCATAATGTAATGCAACTTCTTCTCAAATGGTTCAGGAAATAATTTCCTATATCATTTGTATATATCATATACATGAAAGGTTATATATTCTCTATGTGTCTAAGACAGAATATGAATGATAAAGCAAACGGGTAGAATGTTAACAAACGGTGACTTTGGTAAAGAGTAGTTTATGTATTACTATTCTTTCAACTTCTTTGTAAGTTTACAATTATTTACAAATAAAAATTTATGAAAAAGTACCCAGTGAATGAAGAAGTCAGTTTTAAGCATCTGTCATCTAGGGTTGGTGTATGAAGGCAGCTTGATACCTCCAGCCAAGTCAGAACCCTGCTGTCCTTCTTCCCACATGCCCTGCTTCTACCCAGATGGGATCCGAAGCCAAGTAGGCAAGATAAAAGTATGGCGGGGAGGATGGGAGCCTAAGATGGGAAGTTGAGGGAGTGAAATCTTAGCTTGAAATAATACTGGGAACTTTGATCATTATATGGGTCTGGATAATTTTAATTTCTGAATTGGCAGTATTTGCAACCTAGGATAGTCAGTGTCTTGCTGTTACCAGAGTCTTATCCAAGTTTTTGTATCCAGGGACAGAGAAAAGGACCTTTCCCACCAAATACATTTTATTTTTATTACTCTATGGGAGTTTTTTTTATTATTTATTTATTTATTTTTATTATTATTTTTTTAACGTGAAATTTATTGTCAAATTGGTTTCCATATAACACCCAGTGCTCATCCCAACAGGTGCCCTCTTCAATGCCCATCACCCACCTTCCCCTCCCTCCCACCCCCCATCAACCCTCAGTTTACTCTCAGTTTTTAAGAGTCTCTTATGGTTTGGCTCTCTCCCTAACTTTTTTTTTTCTACCCCCCCTTTCCCCCCCCCACCCATGGTCTTCTGTTAAGTTTCTCAGGATCCACGTAAGAGTGAAAGCACATGGTATATGTCTTTCTCTGTATGACTTAATTCACTTATCATAACACTCTCCAGTTCCATCCATGTTGCTACAAAAGTCCATATTTCATTCTTTCTCATTGCCATGTAGTATTCCATTGTTTATATAAACCACAATTTCTTTATCCATTCATCAGTTGATGGACATTTCGGCTCTTTCCATAATTTGGCTATTGTGGAGAGTGCTGCTATAAACATTGGGGTACAAGTGCCACTATGGGAGTTTTTTTAAAAAAGATGTTTATTGGGGCGCCTGGGTGGCGCAGTCGGTTAAGCGTCCGACTTCAGCCAGGTCACGATCTCGCGGTCTGTGAGTTCGAGCCCCGCATCAGGCTCTGGGCTGATGGCTCAGAGCCTGGAGCCTGTTTCCGATTCTGTGTCTCCCTCTCTCTCTGCCCCTCCCCCGTTCATGCTCTGTCTCTCTCTGTCCCAAAAATAAATAAAAAACGTTGAAAAAATAAATAAATAAATAAATAAAAAAGATGTTTATTTTTGAGTGTGTGCAAATGCGCCTATGTGCATGTATGAGCAGGGGAGGGTCAGGGAGACTTGGGGGACAGAGGATCCGAAGTGGGCTCTGTGCTATCAAGCTGACAGCAGCAAGCCTGGTAAGGGGTTCAAACTCATGATCCGTGAGATCACGACCTGAGCCAAAATTGGAGGCTTAATTAACTGAGCCACCCAGGCGCCCCTCCACCAAATTTTAAAACAGTGTTAGATGTTTTCTGGTTAAATCACAAGTCTGCATACCCCTTACATCGACAAACCATAAGGCGGTCCTGGAATGAAGATACTGTTTGGGATCCCGTGGTAGGGAGGGGTAGGATGGAGGATGGGGAAGTCTTCCCTGGGGAGCTGAACTTGGAGGTGAACCTGAAGCTTGATAGATAAAGAGTGGGCTGGACAGAAAATGGTGACGATGCTGGTTGAGATGGTGATATGGGAAGACGGTTTCTGGTAGAGGAAAATACTTGGTACAGATACAGCAGAGTGACAGATGGCACATGTTTGTAAGAATTGTAAGTAGTTTGGAATGGCCGGAGTGGGACGTTGGTGGGGGAGTGCTGTGAAGAAGTGAAGCTGGAGATGGGCCACATGAAGGGCCACACATTCCTGGCCGCCATTCTTTCTACCACGCCTAAGCATGCGAAGCATCTGGACGTTTCCGCTGCTAAGCTCTGTGATCTATGTACCGACAAGGCCTCCAGCAAGCACGTTGCTAGCAGTCGCTTGAGACTGTTAGAACCTTGCTAGGTGGAGTGGTCCCCGGGCCAGCACTTCCCATCACCTGGGAGCTTGTTAGAAATGCAGAATTCCAGATCCCTCCTCAGAGCTGCTGCATTAGTGCCTACATTTTAACAAGATCCTTAGATGATTTGTCTGCATATTAAAGTTGGAGAAATGCTGTATTTAGAATTCATTTATTCTGCAGGCTGCAGTTTCTCAGAGTGTGGTTGGGGGCCATTTACATAAGAATCACCTACACAACTTGTTAAAAATGAGGATTCCTGGGCCACTATGTTCCACCCAGACATCTGTATTTTACTAAACCCCCCTGGCGATTTTAATATACCCATGTTAGAGCATACTACTGCGGTGTGAAATCTTAAAGGAGCTCTTCTCAGTGGAAATCACCTGGGGAGTTTTGGTGGGAAACCTTGCTCATGCCCCACCTGCAGACCAATAAATTAGAATCTGTGAGGGAGGGGCCAGAGCACTGTATTATTTTGAAAGCTCCCCCATGTGACTGTGAGGATTAGCCAGGGCTGAGAATCACAGCCCTCAAGGATTTTAGGCAGGGGAGTCAGTTATAGAAAGAGAATTCTAACCGTCAAGTAGAATTCCAAGTACAGCAAACAAGCTGCTTTTGAGACATAATTCATGAGTCTAGAATGCTTTTCACCTCTCGCTGTTGTCTTTGTCAGTCCATCTTGTCACTTTTGGTAACTTAAGGGCATTCTCAAGAAGGTTAGGAAGGATGGTTTAATCCTGTGGTTCTTAATGGGGGATAATTTTGCCCCAATCAGAGGACATTTGGCAACATATGGAGACATTTTTTTGGTAAGAAACTGGGGGATGGGGTACTACTGACAGCTGAAGAGCACAGGCTGGGGATGCTGGGATGCTGCTAAGCATCCTACAGCATGCAGGAACCACCCCCCCCCCCCCCAACCCTGCCACGCCAAACAAAGGATTATAGGTGATACCCTATTAACAAGTAACAGTGTTGAGAAACACTGGTTTAATCTCCTGGTTTGAGACAAGGTTATCATTTTTGAGGAGGCTTCTTGGAGAACCTCTATTATAACAAACCACTATCTGGGGTGACAGTGTGTATCTTTCAGGTAGGTATTTTGGGGAGAGAAAAAATTCGATAATCATTCTTGGCAAATATTTTGACTTCCAAAGGCTGCTTGATGGTAGACTGTGTGTGTTTGCTAAGATAAAAATAGAGTGCAAGTAAAGGAAACATAGGTAATGAAATTCAGAAAGCAACTTTTCATTTAGGGTAAATATATGACATCTTTGACTCTTGATTTGTTTGGTTAGTTCCTTTTGGCTGGTTTAGAGTCAGTGAAAGGGCCTCTTTGGAAGGAATCTATTCATTGACAGTATGAGTAATATGTAAAAAGTCAAAGCCATGTGGAGGAGAGGCCCTGCTCACAAATGGTAGGGGCTGATTGGGAAATCCCAGTGTGGGGGAGAAGGGCTGGGAGGCTCAGAGTTGTGTTTCTAGGTCCTCAGTGGAGACCAGTGAAGAAAGGACCAGAACAAGACAAACGAGCTAGTGTCTTCTCTTGGTTGTTGGTGTTTACTTGCTGTCTTATCTCTCTGTGGAGAAATGGGTGCAAACCAGCCATGACAGGTTTGTTGATTTAGGTGCCATTGCTTTGAACCCCAAGTGGAGAACAAGGGAAGACAACACACCTTTGAGGTTCCCAGGTAGCGGAGAGTGGACAGCAGGTTGGTGGTATTAGCCTTTCTCATTCTGAACTGTGGGCCATAACAGGAAGTCTGACCCACTTCACAGAGAAGTAAGTTAATTCTGGGGCTAATATGCTGCATATAATGCAACAAATTTTCCATTCTTTTTAAATTGTTTTTTCCCTTTTCCTGCCCTACCCACTGACTTTAGCAATAGATCTGAAAGCTCTGCTGAGGGGCCTTCTCTCACAGACTCTCCCATCTCTCCCTACACTGGGTTAGGTGCCCCTTTGCTCCATACACCCTGGAGTTATCTGTTGGCTCCTCTCCCTTCCTGAGAACATTTAGGACCCGATTGTACTGACTCTTTATCTCTAGTACACAGGCGCTTAAAAAATGTTTGTTGAATGAAGGAGAAATCAAATTACTTCAAGAGAGACTGCCTATGTTTCCTTTGTGTAATGGGAGTTTCTAATGGGAAAAGTATTTTTCCAGGAGGATCCCAGGATGACCAGTCCAATAGCTTATGTAACTCCTTTCAGACTGGATGTTCCAGACTTTTTGAATGCCCTTTTGTAGAAGATAGGACATATTCTCAGAGGTTCACAAGTGCTGTAGTTTGTTTAAATAGCCAGGGCTATACACAGTGAAGTTTCATTTGCCTTTTAACTCTGAGAGGTGCCCAGGATCTAGAGTTCTATTAGAGCAAGGCTTTGCAAAATCTGTGGTATTACATGCTATTCACAGATCTCATTTAGAGCTGGGCATTCTCTCATTTTGAGATATATTTCAGTTCACTGTATTTCTTATTTGACAGATCTTTCCGTCTATTTCTTCCTTTATAGAATATATTGGTTTTCAGGTGGATTGGGAAATTGGACCAGGTTACATATATAACAGGGTTTACCCTTCCTTCCTTCCTTCCTTCCTTCCTTCCTTCCTTCCTTCCTACCTACCTACCTACCTACCTACCTACCTACCTAGAAACAATCTTGTTTTGAACTTGATGAATACTTGTGTGGTTTTTATTAAAAAAAAAAAATCATACTTAAAAAGAAATTTCACAGATGATTTTATTATAGAAAATTTTAAGCCCATATACAATGTGAGAGAATAATAGTATAATGAACATCCATGTTCCCAATACCCACCTTTAATAGTTATGAACTCATGGCCAATCTTGTTGGCCAATCTGTATCCCCCCATTCCCCTCTTCCTGATTATTTTGAAGCAAATAGATATCCTAGCATTTTGTTACAGATTACATTTTAAAACTGCTGCCTATTAATGGTATTATATTTGGATAATACAGGGAGTCAGCAAGGCAAAGCCTCCCTTGGTCACAGTCCCTCTGGGTATTAGGCTTTGGGCCAGGGAATGCTCACTGCCCAGGGTGTCCTGCGAGTAACGCAAATAACTGAGGCCATTTGGGGAGTCAGTGATGTAATCTCTCTTGTGCCTTTCCTCCTCTCCATTATAAACCAACAAATGCCCAACCCAAACCCTGACAAAACAAGGCATGTTTTCCCAGCAATGGAAATCAGACACTATTGTTAACCTTCCACATAAAGGGAAATTTTGTTTAATCCTTCTTTTGGTAAGAACAGCTACTATTTTATTTTTATTTTTTATTCAGGTATTACACATACACATACATGTATACACAAACCTTAAATTCACATCTCAGTGAAGTTTTACAGTCACTCTCTCACTCACTCACATTCACATGACCCCAACCCACATTGAGGTATAAACCATTTCTAGCACCTTAGAAAGTGCCCCTTATCAGGAATTATCCCTACCCACCCACCACACCTCCCCCCCCCACACACACAACAAAGGTAACCAGTATTCAGACTCTTCTATCTATAGATTAGTTTTGCCTGGTTTTGAATTCATGTAAATAGATTCATTAAGTATAATTGGATTCTTTTTTTTTTTTTTTTTTTTGCTTCTTTCACTCAAAATAATTTGTTAAATCCAGTGTATTCTTCTAGCTGTGCGGTATACAATGGGTATGCAGTCGGTGTATCCATTCTATCATGGTGGCGAGTATTTATTGAGTGTTTACTCTGTGTCAGGGTCTGTAGTAAGTGCTTTAAATGAAGTAGTTAATTTAATAATTTAAGTTAGTTTGTAGTTAGTCATTGTGGTTATTGCCCTTGTATTGGCAAGAGACAAAAACCTATAGAGATTGTGTAATTTTCTCCAGATCATACAGCTCCCATGGTCGAGCTGAGGTTTAAACCCAGTCAGCTAGATTGAATAGCGGTATCCACTCAGTCCTTCTGTATCTGGGTCTTTTTGAGTTACCTGACTTGGAATGTATGCTTCCACATACTCCATCGGGTCTCAAGGATCTTTGGTCCCTTAAGGGTGACTCATTTGCCAGAGGAAGACATGCAGACACAGAGAACTTCAGTAACCTAGCCAAGACTCCCCAGCTACTGAGTGGCGGAACCAGGACTGATAGCCAGGTTTCCAGATTGATTGTGTCTTACTTTTTGGCATTCTCTTAGGTGATGGTAAAAGCCTTTGTTCATTTCTATTGCCACCAAAGTGAAGTGGTTTTTCACTCTGGAAGTCGGCTAGGACTCTTGGTGGTAAACCATAGAAACGGAGTAAGATAAGGCAAAAAGCAAACTGCTGGAAGAATATCAGCTCAAAATCAGCAGGGACGCAGCCAGGCTCAGGCACAAAGGAGCTGTAGGAGCACCACCTGGTCCTTGTTGAGGAACCTTTTGTGGGGGGTGTCACCTCTGTCACAGTAACCTGTCACCCCTTGTTCATCCACTATGCATATTGCCCCTGGACATCTGACCTTGCTGTCACAAATGATACTTCAAGTGGCTTTGGGTCTTTGCATCTTTCCGTCCAGGTACAGAGGGAGGGACATCTGACAGTCCAAAGGCAGGCAGATGCTTGTGTTACGGCTGTAGCTGGAGGGCGCTTGTGTATACTTTTGTCTTGCATAGTGGGAAGAGGCCTTGCCTTTAGAATTGATTATTTTCAATAATGCTCATGAATTGGTAAATAAAAATTTAATTGGTTGTGCTAAAGTAGATCAAAAAGGAAGTGTGTACCTGCGTTTCCACTTAGTTAGTGTGTTTGTGAATGATGGCTCTACAACCAGAAAAGGTGAAAAAGGTAGAAGATAACAGCCTTGAGTGTAATTAGCTGGGGTTTTCCTTTTTTTTTTTTTTAACATGTATTTTTAAATTAAAAAAATTCTTTTTTAGTGTTTGTTTAGTTTGAGAGAGAGAGAGCAAGTGAGAGCTCGAGTAGGGGAGGAGCAGATAGAGAGGGCGAAAGAGAATCACAAGCAGGCTCTGCACTGACAGCACGGAGCCTGACGCGTGGCTCGAACTTAAGAACCTGAGATCATGACCTGAGCCAACACCAAGAGTCAGATGCTTAACTAAGCCATCCACGTGTCCCTGACATATACTTTTTAATTGAAATATATTTGATGTATAACACTGTTGTAAATTGAAGGTATACAACTTGATATTTTGATACATTTATATATTGTAATGTGATTGCCATTGTACCCATAATTAGCACCTCCATCTCATTATATAATTATCCTTTTTTTTTTTTTTTTTTAGTGATTGGAAAAATTAAGTTCTAGTTTCTTTTTTTTTTTTTTTTTTTTTTAATTTTTTTTTTTTTTCAACGTTTTTTATTTATTTTTGGGACAGAGAGAGACAAAGCATGAACGGGGCAGGGGCAGAGAGAGAGGGAGACACAGAATCGGAAACAGGCTCCAGGCTCCGAGCCATCAGCCCAGAGCCTGACGTGGGGCTCGAACTCACGGACCGCGAGATCGTGACCTGGCTGAAGTCGGACGCTTAACCGACTGCGCCACCCAGGCGCCCCTAAGTTCTAGTTTCTAAGCAAATTGAATGATTGCAGCACACTACTGTTATCTACAGGATAGTATGTTAGATCTCTAGGGCCTGCTTACTACTTGTAAGTTTGTACCCTGAAACAATTACTGTCCTGAGTTTTCTACTCAGAAAAAGCATCTGGTGGCCTAAGTGGGAAAAAAATTAACTCGTTTCCCTTTGTCTCTTAATAACAATGTGTATATTCTTATGCAGACAGGTAATGGAAGGTTTATTTTGCAGTCCCAGTTGGAAAATGTCACTTAACTTCCAAGGACTCCTGTCATGACTTGGGAAATGTGATTAACAAGCAACAGACACAACAGTGTGTTGTACTGGTTTCCTGTTTTGTGAATTGGAGTTAATTGCTTGTTCATTGAAGGCTTTTGTTGGAAATATGAGTAGGTTTTACTTTTGTGAACTGCCATTTTAGACTACTCTTAAACCTCGAATATCCACTTATTTATTGGCCTAATATTTTATTGAATGCAATAGGGAACAGAATGATGAAGAAGCCATACCCTTGTGAAATACTTAAAATATGAATTGTTTTGTAGTCCCCTTTGATTACTTCTTTTAAATCTTAACTCCATTATTGGGGAATTAATGCCCTGTCTTCTCTTTGGTAATCATACTGTCTGTTCTTTTGAAATTTTCACTCCTCTGCCTCTTAACCATTTCAAAAGAAGGCAGGATATGAACAACACTTAAATTTTTCATACTTGTAACTTACATAAACTCTCCCCCTTGATTTCTCTCGATATAAAATTGCATGTACATATGGTGGGTGAATGAAGACATTTTTAAAAAATCATAGCTTGTTGATTGTGTTTTTGGTCTTTCAAGTAGGTTGGAAGAGCTCATTCTATGAAAGAAGGAACTGTTTTTGTCTAGTTAACAGCTACAACTCCAGCCGGTGCATGGTAGTAGGAAAGAGCAAAATGGATACTTGGCAAATTCAAGGACAGACAGTAGCAGAGGTTGGTCAGGTATACAGCAAACTCCTTCTTTCTTGGCACTCATCTGAACTGCATTTTTTAGCTCCTTATATCTTGGTGGGGTCATGTGTTTGGTTATCACTGATGACTGGTGATACAGGTTTTGTGTTCCTTCCAGGACAGTACAGCTAAGAGCAGGTGTGCCTTCTCGTGGCTGTCTTTGCTGAGACCTCCTCCTTCAAGCGGGAGACCTGAGGGCCTGTGGGAGATGTCCTTGGAATGTATGCCCAGTAGCAGAATTGCCAGATTATATGTTACAGGTTCTATGTATCTACGTAACTTTACTCATCCCTAGTTTCACTAGTTTGCCTATCTCTCAACAGTGCAGAAAGGTTTCCACATCTCCACTGATCTGTGGCATTATCCAGCTTGTTGCCTTTTGTCATTCGGTTGCAAAGTGATAAGTCAGTAAAAACTGAAATGCCTTTGAGTACAAAAAGGTTGTTTAAAAAAGTTAAATATTTTCAATGGTATGTGCACCTTCTTTAAAAAGTGAAATCCTGGGGCGCCTGGGTGGCGCAGTCGGTTAAGCGTCCGACTTCAGCCAGGTCACGATCTCGCGGTCCGTGAGTTCGAGCCCCGCGTCAGGCTCTGGGCTGATGGCTCGGAGCCTGGAGCCTGTTTCCGATTCTGTGTCTCCCTCTCTCTCTGCCCCTCCCCCGTTCATGCTCTGTCTCTCTCTGTCCCAAAAATAAATAAAAAACGTTGAAAAAAAAAATTAAAAAAAAAAAAAAAGTGAAATCCTGGAGGTGGGAATGAACGTCATAGATACAGGATTTTTTTTTGTGGGTGATGACAGTGTTTTGGACCTAGGCAGTGGTGGTGGTTGCACAACATTATGATGTTCTAAATGCCACTGAATTGTTTACTTTAAAATGGTTAATTTTGGGGTGCCTGACTGGTTCAGTTGGTAGAGCATGCGACTCTTGTTCTTGGGGTTGTGAGTTGAAGCCCCATGTTGGGTATAGAGATTACTTAAAAAACAACATCTTTAAAAAATAAAATGAAGGGGCACCTTAATTGGGTGGCTTAGTCGGTTAAGCAACCAACTTCAGCTCAGGTCATGATCTTGCAGTTCTTGACTTCAAGCCCTGTGTGGGACTCTTTGCTCTCAGCTCAGAGCCTGGAGCCTGCTTCAGAGTCTGTGTCTCCGTCTCTGTCTGCCCCTCCCCTGCTTGCAGGCTGTCTCTCTGTCTCCCCCTCTCTCTCCCTCTCTCCCCCTCTCTCTGTCCCACTCCCTCTCCCTGTCTCCCTCTCCCCCCTTCTCTCTCAAAACTGAATAAAACATTAAAAAATAATAAAAAATTAAAAAGTTAAAAAGTAAAAGTAAAATGGCTAATATTAATGATATGTGAATTTCACCTCAAAAAAGTTCAAATACTGCTAAAATGCAGAATAAAACTAACAATTCTATGTCTGACACCTCAAGCCTTCCACTTTCCAGAGGCAACAATTTAAAATGTTTTAACATTTTCTACTGACATTTACCCCTGTATTTCTAGATGATATGTATCTCTTTTTTAAAAAATTTTGTTAATGTTTATTTATTCTTGAGAGACTCCCTCTTCTGGAGGGAGGGAAAGCGGGAGGAAGGGTCTTTATTCTGCCCTGCCTAGTTGCAGATGGATAGCCATGTTGTATTTGTAATGCTGACATCCTCAAGTTTTCTCCTCTTCAGCATTACCATCCTTCTTCTGCCCCCCACCACCCCACCCTCACTCCTTAAATAACTCCTGTATTTCCAACCTGCTAGTTGATGGATGGCTTACTCAACATTTCAGCTTGGATGTTTCATAGGCACTTCAAACTAAGCATAGCTAAAATTACTGATTTCTACCTCTCTCCCCAAAGCCGCCCCTCCCTCGCCTCAACCTTTCTTGGTGGGCACTGACACCACCACCACCACCAAAAAAAACCAACAAAAAAACAAGAAAAAAGCCCCCTTGCCAGGTTCTCTGCTTAAAGTCCTGGGGTAGCTTTTCACTGCTTTTAGAAATAACTATTCCCTGCTTCGCCAGGGTCTTCATGACCCTGCATGATGGAACTTCTGCCTGCTTCTCTGACCACATCTCTTGTAACTCCCTTTTGCCCAGTACCCTTCAGGCTGTTTTTTTTATATTTTTTTACGTAACCATGTCAAAATTTCTTTCAAGGGCCATTGTGCTTGCTAGTCTTTGCCCTTGGAAGGCTATGCCTCCAGATGTTTATCAACGTGGCTCCTTCACACCCTTGAGCTGTCTGTCAGGTGCCCCTCTGCTGGAGTTGTCCAACCCCACGGCCCTGTGTAAAAGGCTGCTGCTGTATACCAGCCACATTGTGTCAGCATATAATTCTTATTAGTACATAAATCCTCTGTTGTACTCTTTGACTTGATGTAGTTCAACTCGTGTCTTTAGTTTTTTGCTATCATTAGAATTGTACTAAGAAACGTGTGAGTTGGGTTCAGTGTTTTATTTTCAGCACCCGGTACCACACCCAACACAGTAGGCATTTTAATAAATAGTAATTGAATCGGTGAATAGATGCATGGGGACTTAGAGCTGGAGGTATCTTGAGAGGACATACCTGCCCCCACTTGGGGAGCTGTAGAGATTACAGCACAATCCGGTCACTAATTCAGCAACCATCACTGCGCTCCTTCTGTATTCCTAGGCCCTGAATTACAAGTGCTTGGAGAACAGACAAAAATCTCTGCACTCGGGAACCTTTTGTTCTGGAGGGTGGTATGGAGACAGTGGGGTTTCGCCTGTTCTTCTGGTAGCCTTTGTTATGTGACTTAGTCTTTAATGTGACTCTCTCTGGGTGCGCTTCTTTGCTTTTTCACTCCCCCAGGGACTCTGGGGCACACCTGTGGCTCCTCTTGACTTCCTCTTCTCTTAACTGTACCATAAGTGCTCATTTCATAGTTGATGAATCTTCAGGCTGTTGAACGTTCTCCCTCCCACCAAGTTCTGGGATGCTGTTTAAACCATGGAACATCACCCATGACCATGGGTTCCAGCCCACTCAGCCCTTTCTCACTTAACCCAGCTCTCTTTTTAGCTAACTTCTGTGCTAGCCCAGCATGGCATCTGCTAAAGCTTAGGAATATTCAGGAGTAATTTTTTGAAAGCTTAATTTAGTTTATTCTTCAAAGGCTTAAAATAACAGTTGTCACATAAGGTATTCTTTGTGGCATTTCTTTGGGGTGAGATCAAACTACTCTGTGTGTACATGCGTGTGTGTATATATATGTGTGTGTGTATATATATGTATATATATACACACACACTTCCCTCAAATATGTATTATATATATATATATATTTTTTTTTTCTACTGGATTTCCTGCATTTGTGTATTTCTATACTTAGCCCAGTATTAAGATCCAGTGGAACTTTAATTTTGTCCTGCTGTGCCATCCAAATAGCAAAGGGCAATGTGGAGCCGCTGACTTGCAGAATTTTGGAAGGTTAGTTTAACATCACATTTGAATTGCTTAATTTAATTTTCTCTTTGAATCAGTTGCTAAGCAACTGGCAAGACAGGACAAAATCAGCAAGGCTAATTTGGTTCCCTTACTAGTTTGTTAGCATCTCTTATGTTTACATAGCTGATTGGTTGTAAATAGGCTTAATCCATTGCAATGCATTGTTTTGTCCAAGGAAAATAGTTGGTGTGGAAGTCATGGCAAGGCTTTGGTTGCATTGATAGTGCTTAAATTTACACTCTTATCCTAGGTGAATGTAAAGTCATCTGAAGTTTTGAGCCTGTGTTGTGACCCACTTACTTGTCATGTGGGGTGTTTGACTTGGCTGTCCCTTGAACATTGTAGAATAGTTCTTTCCATTGCATGTTAATCCATTGGCATTATGGTTCCATTCTGATTGTTCCTAAAATCAACTTAAATTCTTTTGTTTGCAATTCATACAATTTAGTTATTATCAGGTGAAGTTTGTTGGAGGAAAAAGTCCGTTGTATTCTCATTATTGATGAAATTTAAAACTGTTTATTTACCCTGTTTGGTCCATAAAGTAAGTCCTGTGTGAAATATTAATACCAACGGCATACATGTTTTGAATGCCTTTTTTAAGTCCTGTGATTATCAAGGAAGTCACCCTTGCTCAGTCCACTCTTTGCCCACCCTCTATTCTGTGCCAAAGAAAGGACCTTACCAGCTAACCAATAGTCTCATGGTTGTGTGTAATTGTTCATGGGGTAAATAGTGGGTTCACATATGTCAAACTGGTAGGAATACTGTGTCAATGATGTCATTAAGTGGCCATTGATACAGTAACAGTGACCTGTGGCTTTCATAAAAGGTGGGGCCAGCAGCTCTATTTTTAACAAGTTACCTGTGTTGTCTTTTGTTTTCTAAAGATCTAGATGGCATCTTTCATATGCTCTAATGATTTCTTTGATTGATGATTACTTTATGTTCTTCATGAGTATGTATATACCTTATAACTGCTTATGACTATATAGAAATATTTAGTGATGAAGATTACAGAATGGAAAATACTTTTTATTTCTATGGTTGAGTGTTGTTTTATTTTTTCCTCCACACTGTATTTGTGCAGTAATTGGTAAAAATTCACTGATCACAACTAAAAGAAATGGTGGTCTGACCTAGAGCAAAGTCCTAGTGTCTGCGTACTTGATAGCAAATGAATTTTTGTTGCTGTGAGAGAGTTAGTTGGGAACTACAAAAACTCAATATTGTTCAAGTTACTTTAAGAAAATCTGTTTTAGTGAACAGATGAGAGTAAGTGTGTGGTTAGTAGGCTGAATTTCCTTAGAAGCTTGTTCTGAAATACTTCAGGGTATAATTTTTCCAAATCTGGGTTTTCATTCCAAAGTTACTGATTGTACTGTATAAATACTTAACCATTTGAAAACCTAAGTATGTCAGTATGTACATTTCTCAGGGAATAGGTGTCACTATTAGTGTTAGTTTTCAAGAGCAATTCTTTTTTTTTTTTTCTGATTCTTCTCTCTTCTGCCTATTTTTTTTCAATATATGTTTATTGTCAAATTGGTTTCCATACAATACCCAGTGCTCATCCCAAAAGTCTTTTTTTTTTTTAAGAATAATTATTTCTAAACTTTATTGGTGGCATATCCCTGTCAAAAATTCAGCAAATACACCCCTAAACTATGTGTATGTATATATGTAAAAGTTTTATGTATGTGTCACTATACTAATATATTGTGTATATTGTAAAAATAAGCAGGAAAATAGACATTGATGAAAAGATTAAATAATAGTGTAGTATCCTGTCAATCATGATTATCCTGTTATGATTATCATACTGTAAGGCACAGAAGTGCTGTAGGGTAAGGCTAATAATTAGAGACAATACTTTAAATGGTTTTGTATCATTTTTATTATCTAGGTGATATTAGGTGTTTTTGTTTTTTTAGATCATCATTATTTTCTCTGTATAATGGCTCACAAGAGGAACATGAGAATGGTTGGTTGTGCCATTTTTTCATTTGTGGGGTTTGCATTACCATTGTCTTCGATGTTTGGATATCTTGGCAGAAATATTTTGAAGCCGCTAGTCTATTTTGTGAGGGTCAGTTGCACCACCTAGGACAATATACAAAGTCGTGTGAGCCCAGGCATACCTAAATGGGAGCACATTGTGATGCACCGATGCTGAGAGACAAGGGCATGTACTGTCTCAGCACAACCCCCAGATGTTCTGTTCTCCCGAGAATCATCTAGTGCATGGTGTTCAAGAGACCACTGCCCTAGGAAGTCTCTGCAAAAAGACTTCTGTAGTAATTTTTTTTTAAGTGTGGTTGGATTGAAGAGAGTTGTATTTACAAATGAAAATGCTTGTGTGTTGCATATAACTAGGATGTCTGTCCTTCTAGCTGTCCATCATGAAGGAAAGGAGATGACTGGGGGGCAGGGGTAGCTTTAAGAGCCCTGGACTGAGTCCTAGCCCTGCCACTAACTGGCTGGGTGACAATGGCAAATGAATTGACTTAATTTCTAAAAGCCTCAGTTTCCTCATTGGCACCACCATTGTAGTGGTGAGGATTAAAGGTCAAAGGAGAGGTTCGTACAAGGATCTTGTAACTTGTCATGTATACTTACATATAATCTGCAATGCCTTGTATGAATAAAAGGGCAAAGCTTTTTCATACGTTGAATGCATATACTTCCTCAAAAACATTTTTGTTTGTTTCACTTCTAGATTGCCTCTTTAAGCTATGTCCCATGAATCGCTACTCTGCCCAGAAGCAGTTCTGGAAAGCTGCCAAGCCAGGGGCCAACAGTACAACCGATGCAGTGCTGCTCAACAAACTGCACGTATGTATTGCGAGGGGTTTCTCCATGAGGAGGGTCTTTGGAGTGGCCACTGGGTAGTGTCTGAGCGAAATGGGTTAGCGTTACAACCCCTCAGCTCTGGGTACTGGCTTTCATATGACCTTTGTGAAAGGGATAAAGGGGAGCTTGGCCCTAAGGAGAGAAATATCATAGTCAGCCTGAGATATCTTGAGAGTTACTCTCTGCTTAGCCATTCCACTTCTCAGATGACTGGCTACAGTACTGGTTATGAGCATAAGTTCTGGAAGCAAATTCTGGCTGTATCACTCACTAAATGCTGATCTTGGGGACGTTAATTAGCTATTTGGTGCAATTCCCTGCTTATAAAAAGGGAATGGTAATATCCACACGAGGAGACTCTTGTGAAATGAAATCAAACATGAAGAAACATAAAAGGTACATGAACAGTGCCTGAAATGTAGTAAGTGCTTAATAAATTTTAGCTATTACCACTGTATTGATCCTGACTATTATCTTGGCATATAAGAGAGAAGTGTATTCCACTGTTAATGTGCTGTGTGACCATAAGCAAGTTTTTGAGCCTCTCTGCACATGTTTATCCATCTGTAAAATGATGACATAGTTTTTTTAGTGTCTTGTATCTAGATGACCTAATTCTTCTGTGAGGCTAATTTGTGTGGAACTACTTGGAGGTGTTTAGAAGAAGGACATGACATATATCCAATGTAGTGGTATTAAAATTGCAACATATTTTCTATCCCAGGATTTTCCTGCTTTGTTTTTCTCAGTGTTATCATGATCTTTCTAATTTATCAGCTGGCTACCGCCACTAGTATGTAAACTACCTGAGGACACAGATTTGTATCAGATTTGCTCATTGCTGTATCCTTCGTGCCTACAATATGTAGTAGGCACTCAAATATTTACCAACAGAATGAAAAAAAAAAAAAGGTCTTTATTGAGACTTAGTGATAACAGTTGAAGACATAGAGTATCTATGAGCACCATGGAACTTGCCAGGTCATGTCTCACACTGGGTCTCCCGGACTAACATATGACAGAGTCACCACCAGCTGCATTTGGTAAGGGAAGCGACATGTGGAGGACCGTCTTTATTCAGTGATACCATGTTAGGTGGGTGTTAGGTACTCTAGGTATGCTGAAAAGACCTGGTTCCCAGCCTTGGCGAGCTTGTTGTACCCTGTGAGAGCACGTAGGCAGTCACTCCTGTTGCACTTAAAATGAAATCGAGACTTTGTGCCTGCTGGACCGTGCTTTCTCCTTTGAGGCTTCTGAACTACACTCCTTATGCTCCACTGGCTTTATTTCACTTTATTGTTTTGAGCACCACAGACTCTTACAGATTTTTTTTTTAAGTTGATGTATTTATTTTGAGAGGAGAGAGGGAGAGAGAGAATCTCAAGCAGACTCCACACTGTCAGTGCAGAGCATGTTGCGGGGCTCAGACAGAAAAACCGTGAGATCATCATCTGAGCCAAAATCACAAGTCAGATGCTCCAACAACTTTGCTACTTTTGTGCTTTCTGTTTATTCTTAGAACATTCTTCCCCTGACTCTTCCTAAGTTAAGACCTTTGTCTCCTTCATATCTCTGTTTTAAGTGTTACCTCAGTGAGGCCTCTCCTCACTTCCTTATCTAAGTGATGCCCTGCTTGCTTTCCTGTCTTTGGATTTTTCTCAGCACTCTTCCCTGTCTTACTCATTAGAATGACAGCTCCACAAGATGAGGAACAATGGCTGGCTTGATCATCACTGTATCCCCAGTGCTTAGAATAGTGTCTGGTATGTAGTAGGTGCTCAAGAAATACTTGCTGAATAAATGAGCACTGTGCTAGGTGATGGTAATGAAACTGTGATGGTATCTGAACCCTTTGGGAGCTCAATAGCTAATCAAGAACAAAGAGGTGGTGACAAGGCACCATGGCAAGTACTCTTACAGGGTGAACCTAAAAGCCCCCAGGAGGTTGTGGAAACACTTAGAAGGGGCACCCAAATCCATCTTTGTGAATAAGCAGTAGCGATATGGTAGTCAGGGAGGGCCTCCCGGAGGAGGAAATGATGAGTCTCAATGTGAGGCATCTGTGGGAGTCAGAGAGTAGGAGAAGAAGAAAGAGCACAAACAAAGAGATTGTTGTGAATACTTCAGGAATTGCATCATTATTTTCGTGGTTTCAGGGCCGATGTTCTCAACCTCAGCAGACTGATTGCTCCCTCTTAAGAGAAAATATTATGTAATTTTATGAACAGGAAGTAACATTCATAAATAATGCAACCTCTGAAGATACCAGTGTCTTTTTAATGTGTATTTTTGAGAGCGCGTGCACTCGCGCGTGCAAGAGAGAGGGGAGGTGGGAGTGGCACGGGAGGGGCAGAGCAAGAAGGAGACAAAGAATCTGAAGCAGGCTCCAGGCTCTGAGCTGTCAGCACAGAGCCTGATGCCGGGCTGGAACCCATGGACCATGAGATCATGACCTGAGCCAAAGTTGGACGCTTAACCAAGCCACCCAGACACCCCTGAAGATACCAGTTTTTTAAAAAAGGAGAAATAACAGGAAAGTAATAAATATTATAATGGTGTGCTTTGGTAAATTAATGCTCAGGCACGATTATTCTAGAGGATTTAAGGAAATAAATGCTCTCACCTATTTGTATAAACTCTATGCATGAGGCAGCCAAAGATGGTGACTCAGGTAGGTGTGTAGTGCTGGCCACCAAATAGCATGTTTTTCGTAATGTGATTTTCCAAAATGGTCAGCAGCCCTTGGCAGTGTTAGGAAGAGTGCAAAGTGTACTCTTCCTGTTATTAAATAGGACTTGCATTTTGCTTAAATGTATTAATGGTGGTAATTAGACCATATAAAACTGTACTTTGTGTTGATCTGTAAAGTGGAGTTAGGGGCTAGACCCAGAAATTGCAGACCACCTTTTAACCCTTGGGAATGTCAACCAGACATAACATTGTACGGGATGAATGAGACTTTACCATGCATTTCAGGGCACCCAGCATTCCTAGCTCCTGTCCATTCAATGTCAGTAGTGCCCCCCCACTGCCCCTCACCACTGTGATGATCCAGGGTCCTCCTAAAGTCTGTATCTGGGACTGTGGAATCCAGTTGAATGGGTTTGTTTAATCTTTGAGGTCTCTAATGTGAGCTATTTAGTGCTTATGCCTGTGGGGTTATCTTGCAAGAAGTGCATCTTCTGTTGTTCCGCCTTTCTTTTTCTGGAAGGAAAATCATTCTGTTCAATGAGATCTTATTAGGACATCTCAAAACCTTCCTTCTCCTATGCTTTTTACAGCAGGGGTTGTAAATTAAGATTCCTCTTGATCATGCAGGAAGCATAATCAACCGGAATAAAGGGAACTTGGTGGGCCTCGTTGCTAAGTGGAGGGTGCGTGTGTGTGGGTCCACAGGGGGCAGATACACTCCCCTGCTGTTGCTGTGTGGGAAGGTGGGCTCAGAGCTGCTGCCACATCTTCTGCTTTCTCAAGAGAAGCTACAAATTCATGCTTTATGTCTATTATCTCAAGTTTTTTAAAAATGTCAGCAACTAATTTAATTATAGTTTAAAGCACGCATTCAGCACAACAATGTCTCAATCTGAGTGGGGTTCTTTAGTCAGCTGTTTGCAACCTGTGATATGTATTATGTTTCCTTTCAATGGAAATTCCATGCAATGCTCCTTCCCATGAATGAACTGTGAAAAAAACCTGCACATTACGTTTGAGAAAACGTAATCCTCAAGGTGAGCAAGAACTCTGAACTCCTTATTTGAAAAAAAAAGACAATTATTTGTTTCATGCTGTTGATTCTTTACTATATATTTTTTAAAAGGAAACCAATACTTTTTCCTGATTTGGGATTCCTGATGTGACTTGGGTGTTGACTTTGTGCATTTCCTACTTTTATTGCTTATTTGGACCTCCCCACCCCCACCCCGACCCCCACCCCCACCTAGCGTCTGAAAGTCATGTACATGTCTTAGTTCAGTCATTAAAAATGTTGTATTTTGGGTAGCCACTTGCCTTTGGGGGTTAGTGGCCAGTCTCCATTGAGTTTTCATTTTTATTTTTGTCAACTACTGTGCAGTACCCCAATCAAAGGTCAGATTATTTTAAATTAATGCCATTTAAGGAATTAGTTGTCTAGACCACTTGACTTCCCTTTGACTAGGATAAGCCACATAGAAACAGCATTCTGAAGGAGAATGACATCTAGTGGCTGGATACTGTGTGTTCATTCCCTCTACAGCACTAACTGGATTCTAACTGGTCTGCTCATGATTTCTCAAAAGTCTCTTGGCAAAAGGAGCTTCTCCTACCTGCACATCATATAATGTGCTCTACAGGCCTTGACTACTGTTTGCCAACAGCATTTTGACTGACATTGTTTTGGTTCTGAAAAACAGTCAATTACATTAAGCCATAGTTTGGGCAAGCTAGGAAGAACCGGAAGAGTGACCCATCTACTGTCTTCAGAAGCCTGAGTCTTGTATTGCTTGTTTTCAGAAGCCTTAATTCCTTATCTTCCTTGTCTTATTACATGGTTCAGGGATTTTTGACCTTAAATAACCTCTCCCCACTGTTCCTGTGACCTTTCTGTAGTAATTGAATAATGGTTTGTCTGTTTGTGAAATAAAGTAACAGGTGGCTATGATAGGGGTGACCTTGATGTTGCTTAGGGAGCATGGTAGTATCCATGATGAACCATGGAGATAGAGGCCGTAGCATTAAGTGTGATTTCTTCCTCAGAACAAAACAGTCCTCAACCTAGTGTGTTAGGGAAAAGAACAAGTATTTAAATTATTAGGTTTTAAACATTGAAAAAGAACACATTTAAGATGGCTTTTTAAAAAATCCAGGCTATTTGTCCCAGAGATACAATGAAGAGGTTTTTGAAGAAATAACATACGTGAGTGTTAAAGACAAATAATTCTAAAATATACATGAGTAAGAAAAGGGGAAAAAATAATGCAATCCCTAAATCTTAATCCTCAACTATATTGTTGGTTTTTATTTGGTGTGTCCCCCCATCCACTCCCTATTATATTCCTGTATTTATACATTTGGAACTATCAATGGGAACATACTGTATTCTCCTTCTTTAACTTGCTTTTATCCACTTAATATGTTATGAATGAGTAAGAATCTTTTACCTTCATTGTAATGATTACATGGTTCCTCCATTTTACTCCAGTACTTTAATTTTAGATAGCCAATCCTTGTGTGGTGTGTTGTATTCAGAATTCTGAGTTTTTACAGTGTCAAAACTAGTTGTTATGGACTGATGTCTGTGCAAGGTTATCTTTTAAGGAGAAACTTCTGGAAATGGAATTGGTAAATCAAAGTTGAACCCATTGAAAAAATTTCTGAGCGACATTGCCAGGTTATCCTTTAGATACATTTATTAGTTTACCATCTTACGGTGTGGGCCATTTCTTAGAATTTACTTAAAGGGTTTAACAGACAAAATCTCACTCTGTGCAAGGGTGAAGCAACCTTAATCAGTGGGCCCAGGTATAGTTAGTACCTTACTATCTTTGTAGCAATCTGTGCCTCACCTGTTGAACCTAAAAATCATGAAGGTTATTTTTGTCTAAAACCCTAATTTGGCTTTGTGGAAGGAGGCATAAGGACTGATGGGTGAACTCAAATGAATACATTTGGTATTTTACGTATTTAACCAAAAGTAATATAAATTGGACACTTTTCTCCTTAAAGAGTGCTTATAGAAAAAGTAAATTTTTTGAATGGTCCATAAGGTTAATGCATTGGTTCATTTAATACTTACCTAGGCTTGGTTGTCATTAAATCTTTTAAACAGAATTGGAGATGTGACTTTGGGTATTTATTTATTTATTTATTTATTTATTGACTTTGGGTATTTTAAGTGAGGTTCTTAGGTATTTATTTTCCAATATAATTTTTTAATTTTACTTTTTATATATTTTTAGACAAATGCCCTTGAATCTGTGAAACTGGTGGTATTTAATTGGTTTTTCATATGGAAAAATGCCTTCTTCATGACTAACTTGATGCTTCTTTTTAGATGTGCCAGCAAACACTGAGTTACCACTTTTGTACTCCATCTAGGCATAGGTAGGAACTTAATATTTTAGATTGGTGCTACTTAAACTAAGGCCACTGGAAATTAAAAGTAAGAGGAATGCCCATGAGAATTTTCTCTCCTAAACAGTAATCTTTACATCATTTTAAATCCAAGAAACACGTTTTTGGGATTTACTAAAGATGAAAACTTACTGTGGGGTTTTGAGTAGACAAAAACTATGTCGGAAAATGTTAAATTTTATTTTACTGAAGGTATTGATTTTTCCCGCTTTGACATTTTTTTCTTGAATTTCTTGTCCATGTTAGCTGAGACAACTACTTAGCAGAAAGAACAAATGTCTCTCTAAAAAGTATAAACCTTCCTTCCAAGTGGATTCAGTGCAATATTGTGTTTGGGAAACTACCTGCTGAACCTGTGGATACTGTAGAGATCTCTGGAAGGGTGCCGCACAGGCATGAGACTAACCAGAAGAGAAGGTGGGAGGAAATGAAGGGAGGATGTGGATGCAGGGGAAGGGAGAGCCAAGAATGGTGCTGAAACAGTTTGGATGCCTAGGATTACCATGTCATCCACACGGGTATTATTTCTGGATGTGTCTTGAACCCAGTGGATTTTATCATTGTGTAACTGAGAAGGGCAAGCTGGTAACTAATTCTAGGAGAGAGAGGGAGGGTAGGAAGCCTCTGAATGGACCACTGTTGTACGGGGTTGAGACAGATGTGAGAAACTTAAAGTGATTTACACTGATACAGGCAGATCATTCTCTCCTGCAACACGGGTTTCTTTTTGGTTTACAATTGCTTTCTGCAGCTTATTTTTGTGAAAAGACATACTTTGCTAAAAATACCTACATTCAGGGTAGAGGTGGAGCAGATGCTGAATTTGAAGGAAACGGAGAGATCCTTCACCCAGCCAACTTACTTCACCAGTTGAAATTCTCATTGTTAGAACATTTCTTAATTTTAGAAACTTATGTATAATAATAATAATGGTTAGAGTTTATTGAGTTTATTTTCTCTAATCTTCACATCTGCCCAGAAAGACTTACTTTTGTCCCCATTTTGTGAATAACAATATTGAACAAGAAGGCTTGATGAGATGAAGTAACCTGGCCAACATGATAAAGGTAATATGTGTGGGACCAAGCCCAAGCCCAGAAGGGTCCTATGAAAATGCAGACTGTTCCTTGGGAAAGAGGCCCTTTAACTCATTGGCATCTGGTAGCATCTGGCCTCAAGGAAGGGGAAACTTCAGGAAGAGAACAATGGAAAGTGTTCTGAAATCTACAACTGGTCACCAGGGTTTTATTACCCATCAGATACTGAATTTGTTCCTTCTTAATGTACTTCTGTTTGACCGAGTCTAGGTTTGGGGGAAAAGGCTGCTATCAACAGTTTCTTTGTTGCCTAGGGCAAAACTAGTTCGCCTTCAACATGGTTATAATATGATAACAGTGCTTTCTCCGTTGTAAAAATAAATGAAGAAAAAAATATTCATGTTGATGGCCCTGGCAGAGTATTCAGGAACCCTCTCTTCAGCTTTACCTGGTTCTCTAGTATGCCGTATTTGGACTGGTAATGTCTCCCAGTCCCGTTTATAACTACAGATTTGTAGTTAATCCAAATGTGGGTTTGAGAATTACCTCTGCTACTTAGTAGCTTTGTGATTTTTAAAAATATCCAACATTATTGTATAATTGTTTTAAATTGAAGGGTAATTAGCATGCAATGTTACATTACTTCAGGTGTACAGCATCGTGATTTGACAAGTCCGTATGTTATGCCCACTGTAAATGTAGCTACCATCTGTCCCCTTACTATACTATGACAATATTGATGATTATATTCCCTGAGCTGTGCCCTTCATCCCCATGACTTACTCATTCCGTAACTGGAGGCCTCTACTTCCCAGTCCTCTTCGTTCACTTTGTCTACCCCTCACCCTCTCCCTTCTGGCTACTACCACTTTGTTGCCCTTATTGATGGGTCTCTGTGCTTTTTTTTGTTGTTTGGTCATTTGTTTTTTTAGGTTCCACATATAAGTGAAATCACATGATATTTGTCTTTGACTCATTTCACTTAGCATAACACCCTCTAGGTTCACCCATGTTGCCACAAATGGCGGGATCTCATTCTTTGTAATGGCTGAGGGATACTCCATTGTGTGTATGTGCGCTTCTGTGTGCACTTACACTGCAATATAGATGTGTGATTTTTATTTTATATTTATTTTTTAAAAATTTTGTTTATTTATTTTGAAAGAGACAGAGAGCATGAGTGGAGGAGGGACAGAGAGAGAGGGAGACAGAAAATCCCAAGCAGGTTCTGCGCTGCCAGTACAGAGCCCAGCACAGGGCTCAAACTCCGGAAACCATGAAATCATGACCTGAGCTGAAACCAAGTGTTGTAAGAAGCTTAACCAACTGAGCCACTCAGGCGTCCCAAATTTCAAGTGTACACAGAAGTAAATAGTATAACAAATCCCTTTTGTACCCATTATCCAGCTGTGTAGTGTTGAATAAACCCTTTAATCTTGGAGCCTGTTTTCTCTTCTTTAAATTGGGGATAATGATGGGGCACCTGTGTGGCTCAGTCAGTTGAGCATCTGACTTGGGCTCAGGTCATGATATCGTGTTTGGTGTGTTTAAGCCCCACATCAGGGTTGCTGCTGTCATCCCAGAGCCCACTTCAGATCCTCTGTCCCTCTCTCTCTGCCCCTCCCTGCTTGCGCTCTCTCAAAAATAAATAAAACATTAAAAAAAGTTTTTAAATGGGGATAATCTCTCAGGAAGCTACTATGAAAATTAAATTATAATAATGTCTAACAATAATAACTCCATAAATGCTGCAATGACCAGACGTAATGGTACGTGATTCCTCTGAGGTGTAGGTGCTCTTTTTATCCTCATTTTATGAAAGTAGAAACTGAGGATCATAAATATTAAATAATGCATTCCAGGACACAGATCCAGAAATCACCCAAAACCAGCATTTAAATTTAGTTTTATTTTTCTGCAAAACCTTAAAAGAGGATTTTTACAAATCATAAAAAGGCTATGCAAATTCTCTCCCACCCCTACCCTATTTTTTTCAAAAATATATAAGCTTTTGACGTAGTCTTTTTTTTTTTTTTTTTTCCAACTTTTTTTTTTTTTTATTTATTTCTGGTACAGAGAGAGACAGAGCATGAACGGGGGAGGGGCAGAGAGAGAGGGAGGCACAGAAGCGGAAACAGGCTCCAGGCTCTGAGCCATCAGCCCAGAGCCTGACGCGGGGCTCGAACTCACGGACCGCGAGATCGTGACCTGGCTGAAGTCGGACGCTTAACCGACTGCGCCACCCAGGCGCCCCAGACGTAGTCTTAACCTAAGCAGATGTCAATGAATTCCTGAAAGAAAAAAAATACATTTTAAAAAAGCAAAAAAGGCCAACAAAACAAGGGCATAGGGGGTTGACCTCTTGAACCCCTTGGTCATTTTGCATAGCCTCAGGGCATATTTATGTACAGTATTTGCTTATATTTGTGTTTCTCGTATAAAACCGGCAACATTGGTTTTGCATCATTGAGGAGAAATATAAGCCATTGTTTCCTGTTTGTGACCAGTCTCCTTTCTCCGTGTGTAGCATGCTGCAGACTTGGAAAAGAAGCAGAATGAGACAGAAAACAGGAAATTGCTTGGGACCGTAATCCAGTATGGCAACGTGATCCAGGTAGGTCATGGCCGCTCTTCTCCTCTGGAGCATTACAGAGAACAAAACTGAAAAAACAAGCACGTGAGATCGGGTTTGGACAAGGTTCCAACTCCATGGAGACAGACTATTGCAAAAGGTCTAGTGTTCTTATATGGATTGGTCTCTTGGGCTTGCTTTTGAGTTGGCCTTCTGTCAGTGCGGGAACCCACTACTCTGCCCCGTAGTTGGTGATTTAAGTTCTATGCAGATATTTTAAGTGGGTATTTCCCCACCTGGAAACCAGCCTGGCCACTGCACTTCTGTTTCACATGCCTTCCTTGAAAGTTCTTCCTGTTGGTGAAAATTGGATTCCCTGTACCTTTTATCTGTTGGTTCAAGAGCTGGTCATAGGGGTAATAAGAGCAATTCTGGGCCTTCAGGTAGAATATTTGGTGAATAGGTCTCAAGTCTTGTCTCACAGGTTTGTAAGGCTTACTTGTTTATCCCTTGTGCCTTTAGAGTTGGTGTGGGGATAAAACACAATCTAGGAAAGAGCTACTGAGGGCTTTGCTAAGAAAATCTTTCTGGGTCTGTCCTTGCAGAAAATAGTGTGTGAAGATATCCAGGGCCAAATGTAGCGTTTTTCTGTTTATCTAGTTGCCAGCTAGTTTTGACAAAGGGTAATAGTTACTAACTTTTGAGGACCTGACCCATTTGGTTATCTTCCTTCGTTATTTCCCTCTCTGAAAGATTTTACTTAACATTTAAACCTTCTGGTTACAAAGGTATTCTTTCCCATTGTTATTTCTATTAGAGAGCAGTGATAAACTGGAGTATGGGAAAACTAGAATTGCCACATGGGTAACAGCAAACTTTTATGTTTAAATGGGTTATTATTATTTGGTCTTCCGGAATAGTAAAGTGCCTTTCAAATCCTGCCAGTCCCGCTCTGCCTCCCTTTCAAATTCTATCCGGCTGAGAAAGGACACAGGGGTCCAGGTGGGCCCAGAGTTCAGTATCTGCTTTATTGCTGGGCCAGGCCAATGCCTTCACAGTCAGAGTGAAGAATTCCATGATGTGGTAAGATGAGAGAATATGGCTTGAACTAAAGATGACCGATGGGGACAGGAGCTCAGAATGTAAGCCCTTAAGTGCATTCCAATTCAGATTTTGTGAGATTTATAGCAAGAAATGGAATGTCTCAGTTTGCTTACCAGCAAAATGGGAATAATAATGGTATTTGTTTCCAAGAACAACTGAGAGGTACCTGTCACAAAGTAAGCTTTGAATACATTTTAGCTGATGTTATTTATTATGCCTTCTTCAAAGCCTGGATCTTGGGATCCATCTCTAGATAATGTCAGTTTATAAACCAAGTGAGTTCAGCACCTGGACAGGTGTGTGGAGGAGCAGGGGCCACTCACCAGGGTAACAATGAAGATGTCAAGAGGGTATCACCTTCCCCTGTGTATCATGGCCGGGGGGATGTCAGGGGCTCACAAATCAGACAAGTTACTCCTTCACCCCAACAATGCTGGTAGAAGAATGTAGACTATCTAGGCGTATTCTAGACACTGTATGTATTGACATAGGAAAAAGAGATATTGGCAGTTGGCAATGAAGTTCCCTGCCAGTCTTAATATTTTTTCAGGATTTGGCAGTCTTTTATTCACTCTTTCTTTTCTCTTACAGCCTGTTAAGTCGGGAAGCATTAATCAACGCTTCTTGATGTAGACCTACTCTGAGACAAGTTGTTTCCCTTAATTGGGAACCCTTAATTGTAACCCTTAATTCTAAAGAATTAAGTGCTTAGCAATTCAAAGTGGAAATTTGTAGCAGCCATGTTCTTTCACATGAAATGACTACCCCTTACAGGGTATTCACTTAAACTATTTCTTGTGCTCAGAGGTGGCTTTCCTTAGCTCCATAGTAGGGTCAGGGATATTCAGATAGCAGTTCCTCAGCTCCTTTACATGGAATTAGATGTTAACAGATGGCAGAGTGGTTTACCTTGCTGATGGTGCGCTTGACCTGAGCAACATCCATCTTGTCCAGGGCCATGTTGAGGGGAAAAAACAAAATATTTCTTCTTCCCTCAACTTGTTCTCCTTTTGCTCTTTGTTGTTTTCTAATTACTCTCTGCCTCAGGCAGTTTTATGGCTCTGTAACTTCACAGTTAGCTCAGGGGTGGAAGGAATGTTTGATACATATTTATCTGACTGAGAGAGAAATCCTAGAGATTCAGAGATATGCTTGCACTCACCCTATTCTCTCTGTGGGTTTTCAGCTCCTGCATTTGAAAAGTAATAAATACCTAACTGTGAATAAGAGGCTTCCAGCGCTCCTGGAGAAGAATGCCATGAGAGTGACTTTGGACGAAGCTGGAAATGAAGGGTCCTGGTTTTATATTCAGCCATTCTACAAACTGCGATCCATCGGAGACAGTGTAAGTGTGAAGTCCCAGCCTGGGGAGTGCCCGTGCCATGCCTCAAACCATAATTGTATATAAAAGTCAACTAGGAGAATTTGTACTTGGAACCAGAGACTTATCCTGTATGAAGAGAGGGGAATCACTATGGAAACCAGTGTTTGGGAAAACAGGGAAATTTGGAGAGAAGTGTGACCTAAATACAGTAGCTATGTTTTTCCTACGGAGTTTCTGAGAAAAAAAAAAAAAAAATTGTATGAATAGCCCATTACTTCAGTAACTTCACGAAAACAGCTTTCATATATTAATATCCTGGGCAGTGTTCCTGTCATTTTAGATCCGTAGTGGAATAGAAATGCCTCTCTATTTTGGAAATAAAGTTAGTAAAGAAGGAGGAGAGAAAATAAGGAGATACAGCAGGGAAAGAGAATGGATTTTAGGATTGTCTTCACTTGTTTCTTTGTCGATAAGCCTGTAGGCTCTCCATCCCATTTCAGTGACTGCAGTTGGTCCTGAGCTGGCTCCTCTCCTAACAGATCATTAGGATATAAAGCCACTGAAATACTTCTTCATGTGACTTAGAACAGTTCTGCTATTTGTCAGCTACATTAGCACGTCATTATGTGGGCATAGAGTTGACAGTGAGTGTGTTTAAATGCCATCAGGCTGCATTTCTGACCTTGTTAAAGATTCCAAAATAGTAATTTTTTTTTTTACCAGAATGAAATGTGCCCTTAAACAGCTTGAAATCTCTTCAAAATGCTCATTTAGCCTTAACCTAAAACTGGATTTTGCTATTTTCAGTACTGCCATTTAAGCTTACAAGCTTTGGACAGCATGTGTGTTAGTTTATATATTGGTGGGTGTATTACGTTATATACGTCATACCAGAAGCATACAGAAGCACTCTATTCCTTCCCAGTTATAGTAAATATTGATCCTCAGCTGAGAATAGAAGAACTAATCCAGTAAAGCTTAGTGTTCACCAAAAGTTTTGGCTTTTTTTTGAGGTACTTATATATAGTTGGAGTTAGGGAAAACTTAATTGTATATACTCCCCAAACGTATCAAACTGATAATAAATGAGTTTTACCTCTTGGAAACCATCGTTTCTGTTCTCCTACCTTCTACCCTCGTAATAAAAGACAAATGTGCTTTGTCCTGAATTTCAGCAAGTCCTTAGCTTTCTTATCCTTCAAACATACCTGTTTAGCTGTGCCTTCATTGAGAGGATAAGATGAACTTGAGCAGTTGGTTATCCTTTTTAGGACAGTGTTTTACAGACAACAAGTGTTGATCCATTCGTGGGCCACGAGATCAGTTTAGTGGCTTATGACTCTCATTTTAGTAAGTGGAATAGAATAGATAGTATCAGGCTGTCCTAAACATAATGAGGTAAGTATTGTTTTAGGGAGGGAACTTCTGTTTCAGGTAAATATAAATGTGTATATCTATATATGTACACATACACCCACATATGTGCACATAAATAGCTATGACTAGAATATAATGGAGAAGTATTTCTTAATGTGACTTTGCCCCCAAAAAAGTATGAAAGTCATTGCTTTAGATCTATAAAATTACAGCTTTATTGTTTCAGAGATAGACTTCCTTCAGACAGTATTCTGCTTCTACTCCAAATATTTAGTTAGGGCTTATTTATATGTATCTGTTAACATAGGGAAAAGGGGATATTGACAGCCGGAAGTGGCGTCTCATGCTGGTTGTAGCATTTCTCCAGGGATTGGACAGGTGCTATCGGACTTCTGTGCCTGGCCCGCACTACGAAGGCTTCAGCTCTGCTGGCTTAGGATGTGCCACATTTAAAGGGAAGACTAAGAATGCTCACCTGCCCTCCACCACTTCTGACCTGTTTGGTGAAAAGCTCTATTGGTCTCTTCCTTGCCAGGTGGTCATAGGCGACAAGGTTGTACTGAACCCCGTCAATGCTGGCCAGCCCCTACATGCCAGCAGCCATCAACTGGTGGATAACCCAGGCTGCAATGAGGTAAGGGAAACTCCATTATGGCTTGTGGGTAGGCATATGCTGTAAGAGCAGTCCTTCCTGGGGCCAAAACATGTGCGTGCTGAAAGTGACCTCATGACTGACTTGGGGCAGCATACCTCTTCTTCAGGTGAGCAATCAAAGCCCAGAATCAGTGTTGTCACATGGGGTTGTGCAAGCCTAGGCAGTGGGTGGTGGGTGAGGGCTGGTAGCTACCCTGAGGCTCAGTGTACTAAGCCTCATATCACTGGGGGATTGTTGTCTAATTTGTTCAGCCAGAAAAGTGCCCTGGTACAAAATTTTTCTGGCCAGAGGGGCACCTTTTTCCAATTGGTCTCCCTTAAGAGCCTGCCTTTGGCTGATGACTAAGGTGGGTTTGCTACAGGCCATCAGCAACCTTGCACGAGTGTTAGGTTGCTTTTGGCAGGACCTCTCCTTGGTCTCAAATTGGTAATTATAAGACAAAAGGACAGTGACTTGATTGTGACAGAAGCAGTTGTCTAATGGTTGGAAACATCAGCTCTGGAGTCCAGTAGATGTGGATTGAAATCCCCTATCTGCCATTCCCTAGCTCCATGTCTGTAGGTTAGTGTGCATCTCTCTTATCTCCCTGTGCGTTAGTTTTCCCATCTCTGAAATGGGCATGATGGTAGCCCTATGCCTGGCACGTAATTAGTGTTCCGGCAGTGGCTGCTGCTTTTGGCAATGATCATTCACATTTCAGAATGTATTCCCTGGACGCTTCTTACCTTTGTAGCTTTTATTAGTACTTGTTTTTATTGAGCTTTTACTTTTCGGCTACAGAACAAGAGACTTGGAGAAGAAGGTCAGGGAGCGAGGTTCCTGGAGTCATTTTGGGCATACATGGTGGTTGGCACAAAGGCACCATCAATTACCAAACCCATCTGACAGGCCAGTTGAATTTGCAGTTCCTGTGATCTTAACGTTAGGGCTTTTGGGCTGGAAGACACAGTTGTTGTGAGGGACATTAAAAACAAAATAATAACTGTCATCTGTTTTCCAGGTAAATTCTGTCAACTGCAATACTAGCTGGAAAATTGTCCTTTTCATGAAATGGAGCGATAACAAAGACGACATACTGAAGGGGGTGAGTTGGATACTTTCTGGGCCGCCAGCACTCGGCTCTATATGGGGCAGCAGCTAAATTCTCTTTTAGAATTGGTTTCCCTTAATTCCTCCATGCGTTGACTTTCAGGGTGACGTGGTAAGGCTGTTCCATGCGGAGCAGGAGAAGTTCCTCACCTGTGATGAGCACAGGAAGAAGCAGCATGTCTTCTTGAGAACTACCGGCAGGCAGTCAGCTACATCTGCCACGAGTTCGAAGGCTCTGTGGGAGGTGGAGGTAAGAGGTGGGGCCAGAGAGGGAGAGGGAGGACTCGTGGGCCTGTAGGGTACATAAGCCCACCTCTTTCCAAAAATGGGTCAGGATGACAGATAAACAAGTGTTTCATACCATATCTGAAGGAAGCTGGATGTGCTGCTGGAGGAAAATGATGTCTACTTTGGAAGCAAGCTGGCAACTGGAACTGGACCTTTGTTTCTCTTAGGCATCGTATCATCTTTTCCTTCTGTGTCGAATTTCCCTTGCTCATTTGTCTGTCACAACAATATGTTATTGAGTGCCTACTCAGCATGATACAGAGGTGTCTCCTGTCATTGATAGGGTAGAAAGATACCCAGATTACTGGATGGTGAAGTGGGTAGAGGCACATTCCCCGTGCTCTGGAGATCAAGATGAAGGAGGGAGGAGTTCAGGTTGGGTGAAGAAGGTAACATTTGAGCTGGTACTTAGAGAGCGATGTGTATTTCCAAAGGCAGAGATCCACAGAGTGAAGGTCACTTCGTATCAGACAGTGGTGCGGAATTGGGAATGTGAGACGGTCTGGAGATCAGGCTTAACATCCCATTTTGATGGGGTGGAAAGGATAGGCAGGGAATGAAACAAACTGGTTTTAGAGACCAGAGGTTGCAGGGCTCATACCCAGGCTGTGAGGAGCTGGGATTTAAGTCATAAGCAGGGGAGGAGCTTGGAGAGTAGTTTTGAGAAGGGGAGTAATGTAGTCAGTATGCCGCTTGAGGAGATAGATGATTCTGCTCACTGCGTGTCATTTATTGAGAGGAGATGGAGAGAGATGAGGTCGAACCCAAGAGTCAGTGGCATGAGTGCTTGGTGACAGAGGTGACTAGGACCTGTTCGGCAGGGACATGGCCCCTCCCCCAAAGTCCTCCTCTCTGCTTAACTGCAGCTGTTGGGGTACATGCTTTTGTCTTGGCTTGCCTCCTCTCTTTTTCCTTCCTTCAACTATTGTATGTTTTTATTGGGATACAGCAGACATAAAGTGCCCAGGTCAAAAAGACACAACTTGATGAATTTTTACGTACACACACAGTCATG
This sequence comes from Neofelis nebulosa, assembly GCF_028018385.1. Classification (NCBI taxonomy): domain Eukaryota; kingdom Metazoa; phylum Chordata; class Mammalia; order Carnivora; family Felidae; genus Neofelis; species Neofelis nebulosa. The sequence continues at coordinate 123,324,336 of NC_080785.1, read as the reverse complement.
TAACCAACACCCAAGTCAGGAACTAGAAGACTAGTAGCACCTAGAAGTCTCCCTTGAACCTCCTTTTCAGAACTGTCTTGTCTTTTTTCCTAGAAAAGTAACCAGTAATTTGATTTCCATCTCCATGGTTGGGTGTTGTCTGTTCTTGAACTTCGAATAAATGGAGTCAGACAGTATATAACCTTTTTTGGTCTTGTTTTTGCACTCCGCATAATTATTTTGAGATTCATGTTGTTACATGTATCAATAGTTCATTCCTTTCTGTTGGTGAGTCGTGTTTCACTGTAAGGTATCCCACAATGTATTCATCTGTTCATGAACATTTGAGTTGATCCAACTTTTGGCTTTACAACTACTAAAGCTTCCGTGGGCGTTTTAAATGTGTACAAGTCTCTTTATGGTCATGAGCTTTCGTTTCTCTTGGCTAAATATTTAGTAATGGAATAGCTGGATTATATGGTGGATATATGTTTAAAAGAAACTACCAAACTGCTTTCCAGAGTGCTCGTACCGTTTTATATTCCTACCAGCGGAATATGAAAGTCCCAGTTCTTCCACATCATCACCAACACTTGGCACGTCAGTCTTTTTCATGGTAGCCATTTTAATAGGTGTGTGGTGAAATTTTGTTGTGCTTTCTTTTCACATGTTTATTAGAGAGTTGGGGAGGAGCAGACAGAGGAGAGAGAGAGAATCCCAAGCAGGCTCATGCTCAGTGCGGAACCTGATGTGGCGCTCAGTCTCACAAACAGTGAGATCATGACCTGAGCCAAAATTAAGAGACGCTAAACTAACTGAGCCACCCACGTGCCCGTCTTAATACTTTTAATCTGCATTTCCCTGATGACAGATGATATTGAGCATTTTTTCATGTGTTTATTTTTCATCAATGCATCTTTTTCACTGAAGTTTTTGTTCTCATATTTTGCCCATTTAAAGAATGTCTTAACCTCCCCTTTATTGTGGATGTTGTAATACTCAGGTTTATCTTGCCTGTTTTATAGAAAAATTTGCGCTATTTTTATTATGAAAGGAATCTATGTGAAGTTGTCATTTCCTTCCTCTTCCATATTTTCCGCTTTGCCTCCTTCTCTTTATACACCTAGCACTTGTTGGTAGTTCTTTAGGGTTAGGGTTTACATAGAGACACTATCAATCTTGCTAGGTTATAAACTCCTTGTGAGCCAGACCTTGGTCATTGATCTCTGATGCCACCATTGTACTCCGCACAGAGTTTTATATACTGAAAAGAGTCTGAATGACTTTTCATGTGTGATTTGGATACTAGTGCCAAAAAAAAAAAAAAAAAAAAAAACACTGAGAGGGAGAGAGACAGTGCACTCTATGTGGAGTGTTTGCATTCTGTTGCCTTCTTTTAAGGAGTTTTGGGGCGCCTGAGTGGCTCAGTCAGTTGGACATCTGACTTTGGCTCAGGTTGTGATCTTACGGTCTATGAAGTTGAGCCCCCCACATCAGGCTCTGTGCTGCTGACAGCTGGGAGCCTGGAGCCTCCTTCAGATTCTGTGTCTCCCTTTCTCTCTGCGACAGACTCTGTCTCTCAAAAATAAACAAACATTAAAAAAAAAATCTTTCCTTTAAAAAAGAAAAAAGAGTTTTGAGTTTTGTTTTGTCAGACAGTACAGTTACTTGTGAATGAGTTCGATGCTTCGGAGGCTTATTTTAAAGCTTTGTTAAGTCGAGTATGTTACAGTCCTTTTTTAAGGCCTGGATTGGCCCTGATACTAAGGTGTCACCCTTTTGACATTTTTACTGAATGCCCCAGGTGTTCCATGGAGTCTCTCAGAACACATCCCAGCTCTGAGAATGAGCTCTGAGAATGTGGAGCTCACAGCTTCCTTGTTATTTTTCATTTGGCCTTCTGGTTTCATCTTACACATCTGCAACTTTGTAATCAACCAAAGACTGGTGGAGGCCCCTGCGTAGGTGTCTGGAGCTTCTGTGGGAAGCTTTGTGTTCTGCCCCCACACATTCCAGACACTTCAGTCTCCCTAAATTCTGATTTGCCTCCTTGACTCAGACCAGTGTCTTCTGCTTGGATTCGCCCTCTCAGTGGTATCATCCAGAGAGGACCTTAAAGCAGAAAGCTGGACAAATCATGGAGATGACTTTGTTTCCCTTTACTCAGGGATCACAGTTATATACTACCTGTTGTCCATCATCTGAACACAGTTGTTTCCTATGTTTTATCCAGTTTTCTAAGTATTCTAGGTGTCTATGGCAAGTTTATATATTTTGTGCAGTGACTAATTGTTCATGAAATCAGCTGCCATTGCCAGTTACTCTGTCATGACCAGACGCTGAAGTTACATGGATTTTTAGGGTAAATTGACCCCTGGCTCTCTGAGCTTCCAAGTTTCAGAACATAGGTCTATCTATGTATTGCAGCACATGAATACCAGCATAAGTATGCTTTTACAGTTTCTCTGAAATTTCTTTTCATTTGTCATGTCTTTTATGGATGAATTGTAGAATCTTCTACTTCATTATCATTAAACCTAATAACCTGAAAACCTTTCAACTTTAAAAAAAAAATTTTTTTTTTATGTTTATTTTTGAGAGAGACAGAGATAGAATGCGAGTGGGTTAGGGGCAGAGAGAGAAGGAGACACAGAATCCAAAGCAGGCTCCAGGCTCTCAGCTGTCAACACAGGGCCCGATGCGGGGCTCAAACTCACGAGCTATGAGATCATGATCTGAGCCGAAGTCGAACGCTCAACCGACTGAGCCACCCAGGCACCCCTTCCCTTCAACTTTTTACTTTAAGCATTTTGTATTAACTTGGAGACTTTCTTAGGAGAAGCATAACATTTCCATATGTTTGAGCTCTGACATTACATATGATCATTGCAGTGGCTTTCTTAGAAGATTTTCGGTTAATAGATATGACTCCTGAACTGTGATCTATGTGTGAAGTGTCCGTGTTATCTTAGCATGGGTTGACATTTCTTCTACTCCTGTTAATCATTCCTCCCCTTGCAGGTAGTCCAACATGACCCATGTCGGGGTGGAGCCGGGTACTGGAATAGCCTCTTCCGTTTCAAGCATCTTGCTACTGGGCATTACTTAGCAGCAGAGGTAAGTAGCTGCCTCCGTGTCTCTCTCTTTCAAGGCCGATACATTGCTTTTTCTTCATTTACCTGTGGCCATTGGGTAGTTAGACACTTGGGGTAATGCTCAGTCACCTTGTTTTTCCTTCTGCTTTTCTGTTTCCTCCTGCCTCATTTTCCTGCTTGTAGACAAGAAAAGGTAAAGATGATAAACACATTTTAGTACTTCACAGGGATGTTGATCAAGATGTGGGGGAGAAAGTAAGTTAGAAAATACTGCTATCGTGAGAATGTATTGTACAGCATGATGATGGTAGTTACTAATACTGTACTTTATATTTGAAAGTTAAGAGAGTAGATTTGTTTTTAAAGAAAAGAATGCTAATCTGGATTTTAGGATTATAGAAATTTTTGCTCTTGCATTCTGCTCTCCCCACATCTTATCTACCAACCCTGCTCCTAACATGAATGTCCAAGACTCAGCTGTAGGGAAACATGCTTTGTAAAGCCGGAAGCATTAAGACACATAAAGAATTAGACAACTTTATAAAGTATTGTGGTTTTCAGGCATTAGTGAAATAGGCAGGGTCTTATCTTTTACTTGCAGGAATGCCAAAAATCAAGGAAATTAACTTTAGCTTAAATGTCTGTAAAAGGCTTTTGGGGAAAGGCAAAACTCAAAGCTGAAGGACAGGAGGAATTTACTTTTTAATTTTTGTGTTAAGGAGCCATCATACTGTGTGACAGATGCTGAGTTTTACTCTGATCTGCTGGAAGATGTACGATACCTACTCATATCAGATTCTAGATGTACATCAAAAGATACCTCCTGTTGTCTCATTTCACGGTGGGATGGCTCAGAGATTCTCAGTGTGATGCCTGGGTATCAGTATTGCTTCCGCACCTGACCCCGAGGAAGGCTGAATCTAAATGTCCTGAATCCCCTGGGATGCCTGATACTTGAGGAACTGATGATTTTGAAATATTTAAGAACCAAAGATCAACACTTAAGTTGAAATTTAAAATGGTGCCATACGGAATTTTGGATCCAGCTAACCAGCTGCGAGGAAATGTTGATTACATGGTTTGCCAAAGCTCCTTGATGGTTGCATTATTTGTTATGTTCTGAAGCGAGTGTAACTCTTGCTGGAGGCCACGAACTAAAACTATTTCTAGTTTTTTTTTTTTTTATTTCTAACTAAAACGAAGCAGGACTATCAGTGACTGGATACTGATCTTTTATTTACTTCAGGCATTTAACTGTTGCTTTGCTAGTGAATTCATTGTGTTCTTCTGTCGACACTTGAGAGCCGTCTATTGGTAACTGGTAGATCGTTCCATGTGTGTTGTAATTATGTGACGTGTGTGGTTGTGGCATGCTGGTTTTATAAACAGAGGGAAGGGACAAGATTTTAGCTGTTCAGAGATGTTCGCGGGCCTTGAAGTCTCCTGCAAGTGGGGCCGAGTCCTGGAGAAATCAATGGATGTTTTAATTTCCTAATGATTCTTTTTCATCAGGTAGACCCTGACTTTGAGGAAGAATGCCTGGAGTTTCAGCCCTCAGTAAGTATGAGCAAGAGCCTTCTTGTCTCCATCTGGTAGGGTGAGGCCAAGTGATCTGGAACCCTGTTTAAGAAACTGCCACTTGTCACTGAGTGCTGGGGAAGGGGAGCCATTAGGAAACCTTAAAAAAGGGTCTTGTTCTATGCTTCCCTTGAAGGCAGTCATTACTCCTTGTGTTCCATTGGCCCAAGACTTCCAGTGATGATGCTCTTTCTGTGTGCTTAGTCAAGCGATCTCCACCTTTAAGTTGGAGAAGCTGATGGTATCTTTGGGAATGCCCCTAGGTTAGAGACAGGGACGGCTCCTTAGAAGTCGGTCTTCTACAAATGAATGTTCTATTGCTGTTGACCTCAAACTATGACTGTCTCAGATTTTTTCAAGGAATGAGTTTGTGAAGTGGATAGTATCATTTAGGTGATGGAGGTAACACATGAGGCATGGTGCTCCTGTCATCTGCTTAGATGCTCAGTTGTCTAACCATCTGTCCTTTATGCAAATTCAGAAATAGATTTTATAATGTGGTTTGAAATTTAATGCCAACAGGATCTCTCTTTGGAGGCCATATTGCCAGTTCATGCTGACTTGGAGGCCCTTGGGGGTTGAGTTGTCTACAATTACGGGTTAAAGAGGGCAGTGGTTGTGTTACATGAAAATGATGGATATCAATAGAACACTTCTCTTGTGGAGTGCTTCATTCTGGTCTAGGGTGAAAAAAAACAACAACAAAGCAAACATTTGCTACTGTGTTTGAGATGGTGTGTTCATGTGGTCATCTCTGGTGGGATATGGTAGGAGGTATTGAGGTTACTTGTTTTTGGGGGGTAAAGTTTTGAAAGAATTGAAAAGTTTTCAAGTGGATATGTTAATAAAGAGGTTTGGGGTGGAGATAATACAGAATGCAATTGTCTTTGGAAAGTACAAATTCTGTGGGAAGGGTGAACCTTGTAGTTATGTTTGAATACAATGTTAGCTTTGGAAGGAAAGAAGAGGAGTTCTAAGGGCATCACATCATTAATTCCTGTACTTGGTCTTTCCCAGTTCTTGAGGGAGCTCAGGGGCGTCCTGCTCCTTCCTTTAATCTGTAGAGCTCATTGTAAAAGCTGCCCTTGCAACTAACTGGAAGGTAGACAGCACTGACCTGGTCCAACTTTCTGCCAATGTGCAGGAAAATCTTTGCCCACCATCTGTGCACGGTGTTCATGTGGCTTGTCTTGGGAGGCTTGGGCTGGAAGCAGTATTATTTTTCATAAGGCAGCTCTCGTCCCTGCACCTTCTTTACTTTGAGAGAAAAAATTGGCTTTGCGTGACTTGAATCTATGGGTATTAGTGCTGCCATCGGAGTTGTCACACAGAGCAAGTCTCTCCTCTGAGATTACTTTGAAGGAGAGCTGTGGCTTCTGTGCCTGAGAGCCGATGTGCAATTGAACCTTGAGCTCTGTGAGTAATGGGGCTGCTCTCCTGGACTGCTGATGTGCGAGGGGAGGTCTGGCATTTGTAGTGCAAGAGGAGGAACATAATGATCAAAAGCAGGGCAGGGAAGAGAGGCAGACCTGGGTTTAAATGGGAGACCCATCACGTATGAGCTGTGTGACTAAACAAGCTCCTTGCTCCTCCTCGGGCCTCCATTTCCTTACCTGTAAGAGTGGTGGATATGCTTGTTGTAAGGATGAAGTAATGTGCGCATAAGACGTGGCCCGTAGTAAGCTCTCAGTAAGCAGCATTTATGTAAGTTGCATCAGATCAGTAACATTTTTAGTGCCTTTATGTCCACAAGTTCATCTGGGCTGCACAGCAGCTGCGTGAAGGAGTTAGGGGAGATTTTATGATCTTTGTTGGACCAGTAAAGAACCAGAGAGTGGTCCTAACTCATCACCTGGTTCAGGTCTCTGAGAGTTCAGTCATCTCTTTATCTTTCTCATGCTTTTACATGCTATGGTGGTGGAATGTGCCAGCAGGCTTGGGTGCAGGTCTGGACTGCATTGTCCTGGCTGCTCTGGAATGGTGCATGGGTGGTTAGTCTTCATGGGGAGGAGGGGTTGGGGGGGCTCATCCTGTATACCCAAGGCCATCAGCACAGCTCCTGCCCCTGCAAGGAGGCAGGAAGGAGTTTTTTTGCAACCCTCCCCCTCTTGTTGGCTAGGAAACTTGGGCAGAAAAGCTGGAGTTGTAAAAAGTTGGGGGGAAGAACCTTGATTCTGTTCTGGGTCACCTACTTCCCTGGGTTTGCCACCCAGTGCTCGTGGGAATCTTCACCTGGAATCCTACTTAGCTTCTTGGGCTTGTCCTTCTCAATTCATCAGCACCAATGAGCCCCATGCACACTAGCTCTTGTCTGACAGCCTTTTGTACATGTGCCTTTCCTCCCACTAGGTGGCAAACGCTGACTGAACACAAAGAACATGAAGACGCTGTTGCTCAGTCACAGGTCCAGATACAGTGCATTTCATGCAATTTCAATTTTTCTTGAGTCTGCCGGCAGGTCTGAAGCTGAACTGAGCTCAGACGCTGAGCTATTTATCTCAGACCAGAATCGGGTCAGGGTTTATTTTGAAAGTGATGTGGAAGACTTTGCAGGTAAAAGTAGTTAGGAGAGGACAAATTCTATTCAGAGTTCTTTTTTCTTGAACTGAGACGTTTGGTACTCTCTAGTTGGTTCCTACTTGAGTGTAGATAGATCAACAAGTTGTGGGTTTGTTAAGGTAGCGCTGTAAGATATTGGAGGAGTGTACAGCAAGGAGGAGACAGAGCCTTTGAGTATTAAAAGAACCATTTGTATTTTCTTTGTTTCTCTATCCCTTCATCCCTCCTCTCTCTTCCTCTCCACCCCCCGACTCCCTTCTTCCTTTACCCATACAAAAGTTGGGGCTGCAGATAAACTCCTAGAGCACACTGTTGCCCTCCATCTTAGATGTTAGTCCCTAGAATTAAATTCTCTCAAGCTCTCTCCTTTGCCTGTTGGATTTAATTTTCTTTTATCCATTTCCCGTTTGGAAAGGAGTCAGTGCCTCAGCTCAAGCAAAGCAAGTTAGTGACAAAGAAAATGTGTTTTTCCTGGTAGTTGCAGGTGGATATTGTTGTCTTGCAAGGCTGTTAAAAATTAAAAATAATCCCACATAGAGTCTCAGCTCTGGGAGAGACCTCGCAAAGCATATGAAAAGGCGCGGTAGTCTGAACTTGGTGCTTAGATCTGCTCAGGCAGACGGGCTCTGGAGCCTAGAATATGTTCTTAACAGTTTCTCAGGAAAGCTTTCCTCATTGTTCATTAGTCTTGACTGTCAGAGATTTTCTTCAATCTCCGCCAAATCCCTTACATCGCAACAGAGGCCTCTTTTCCCCTGAATTGTCATTGGCAGTACTCCGTGATTAATTTCAAATGTTTTTTTCAGGGCTAGTCTGACTTCTCAGATATTTTTCTTGGCCACACTGGGATCTCTGTTTACGAACACCTGGGTTCAGGCTTACTTGATTTTCCTTTTCCTCCTGGGAAGTAGCTGTATCATATTATTGCTAGACAATTGAACTGTAGATTAACACAGTGTCCCATAACCAAATCCACAGGATGAGTTTTCTCAAAGTGCTTCTTTTCTCTTCCAACTACTGCAGACCGATGTAGCTATATGGACTTCTTCGTCACCTATAGCACTCTTTCCATCGACATCTGTTATTGTAACCCTGCATTGTTTAAACATTTTTATTGCAACACAAGAAGGTAGAGTGTCAGTATTCTTGGCGTGGGTGGCCGATTATCATCTTTTATGACTGCTCTGAAACTCTCATTCTTTTCCTGCCAACTGCTGATGTTCACTATTGTTTCTTCCCTGTTCCTGTGGACTGTGCAGTGATTGTAGTGAGTGAAGGGTCTGGCGTACAGAATCCATGACTTGATGACTTTTCCTCCTCAGGTGGATCCTGAACAGGATGCCTCTCGAAGCAGGTTGCGAAATGCCCAAGAAAAGATGGTGTACTCCCTGGTCTCTGTGCCTGAGGGCAATGACATCTCCTCCATTTTTGAGCTGGACCCCACCACTCTCCGTGGAGGTGATAGCCTTGTCCCAAGGTAGGGTTCTAAAATGACTTATCCCAAGTAAGTCAGAGCTGATATCTGTGGCCTGGCTGGGCTTCTTGGGTTCCAAATCACCATTGCCTTTCTCGAAGCTCTTGTAAAAGATTTGTTCTGGTTGCCTATTGGAATGGTGTCTGATTTTTTTTTTTTTTTTTTTTTTTTTTTTTTTTTTTTTATGGCTCATCAATTAGTAAGTTCTCTGTAGTTGGACAAGAAGTGCTTTATTGAGGTAAACAAGTCAAAACCATAAGCTAAATAGCTTGATATATATTTTTTAATGTTTTACTTAATTTTGAGAAAGAGAGAGAGAGTGTGTGTGTGTGTGTGTGTGAGAGAGAGAGAGAGAGAGAGAGAGAGAGAGAGAGCGCGAGCGAGCAGGGGAGGGGCAGAGAGAGAGGAAGGCACAGAATCTGAAGCAGCCTCCAGGCTCTGAGCAGCAGGAAGCCCCTGACAACAGGGCTTGAACTAGCAAAATGTGAGATTATGACCTGAGCCGAAGTCATATGCTTAACTGAGCCACCTGGGCACCCCTCAAGTAGCTCCATAATTCTAGTTTCCTCTACTCTCTTCCACATTCCCACACTTGAGAGATCTCCTAGTTAACTGAAGAAACAATTATAAAGAAATTCTGGAAAAAGGAACATTTGCAGTTCACTGAATATAGTAATATATTGAGATGTCAGACCAGTGTTCTTTGTACTTTTATTAAATTTGACTCTTAGTTTTGTTGCATAACAATGCCTTTTGGTGGAGGGATTAACTGGCTTCTAAATGGGATGAAAGGTCATGCTTAACCCCAAAACCAGCAACAGTATTGTTAGTAATGGCTTACATTTATTAAGTGCTGACTGCATGCTATGTTGAATGCAAAATACTTTGTGTTACATCATTTCATCTGTACAAAAGGTTATCTTTCCCTTCCTATAGAAAAAGAAACTGAAGCTCAGAGAGTTCGAGCAACTTCTCACATGTCAGCCAGTTCCTTTACAGAGCCCGAAATCTTAAATGCTTAAGACAGACAGGGTTGTGTGGGCAGTTCTGACTCTTGAATACAGCAGTGGTTAGTAGCACTCTTGTTGGCATTTGTAGGTTTTACACATTATTTTTGACATACAGACAAGTATTTAATGAATACAAATGTTTTAGAAATAAAAGTTTATAACATTTGTTATGTTAAAAAAAAATCGGTTTTTTTTTTTTCATAAGGAGAAAAATGTGAAATAGGGGATTATGGAAAGCAGTTACATTGTTTTATGAGCCATGGTGTCTGATTCATTTCTGTATTTTGGGGGTTTGACACCCTATTAACAAAATTCTGATTCATATACATACCTGGTTACAAATAGTAAGATTTAACAGCTCCCTTGCAATCTCCAGTTACTTTTCAAACAGAGACAGCAGGAGAAGCTTCATTCCACGGACTGAACCCAGACTCAATAACCTATTAATGCAAATTAACTACTGATCATTTTCCATAAAGGACATTTGACCGTGTATGCACTTTTTAAAATTACGTTTAGATCCAAGTCAAACATTAGAGAGACCCAAAGATCCTGCCCAGAATGTCCCAGAAGTTAGTAGACTCCAGTCCCTGTTTGTAAGCCTGTCTTTAGAAAAAACCTACCAGCATGTGCTGAGTTGGTATCAGCGGCCAAAGCACAAGTCGCCTGGGTGGATGGAGCAGTCGAATGCCTGTTGGCAGCATAAGTATTCGAGCAAGGTGTGACATCTGCAGATCTGCTGACCTTTGATTTCCTTCATTTCTTCCTCTCCACACCTGCTTTGGCCCAGAGCAATGCCCCATGTCAGTGAGACTGGTCTCTGCAGTGTGGGTGCTCTCAGCACTAGAGGAGTACCTTCTCTTGTGCTGTCAGAGTGATGAATGGAGGACAGTGTCCATGTGGGAGAGTACTTGACATTGCAATGAGGCCTTTCCTTGCCACCCAGTAAAATTGTCAATTGGTTCTTCAACTCTGCTGGGTTGTTAATTCCTTGAGAATCTGGGGGAAAGCTACAGATGTTCCTCCAGGAAATCCCAAGTATGTGCACAGCTTTGCATTCTCCAGGTTTGGAAGCCCTGATTGAGCTGATGTACACTGATTTTTTTTTTTAACATACTTTTTTAATGTTTTTTTTTTTTGAGAGGGAAAGAGCACGTGAGCATACGTGAGTGGGAGAGGAGCTGGATGGGGGGGGGGCAGTGGGGGACAGAGGATCTGAAGCAGGCTCGATGTGGCTCTGGAACCCACAAACCACGACATCATGACCTGAGCCAAAGTCAGACGCTGAACTGAATGAGTTGTCCCCAGTTTTTTTGTTTGTTTTGTTTTGTTTTTGTTTTTTTACAGTAACAGACTTGTTGAGATACAATTCATATACCATACAATTCACCTACAGTGCTCAATTCAGTAGTTTTTATGAACAATGCTGGACAACTATCATCACAGTTTTAGATCATTCTTCCCAAAAAAGAACACCACACCCTTTCTCAGTTACTGTTATTTCCCTGTTCTCCACATCCAGCCTTAGACTTACCTGCTTCATGTCTTTATTGATCTGCCTGATCTGGACATTTCATCTAAATGGAATCATGTATCATGCACTCTTTTGTGACTGGTGTATTTCACTTAGTATTTTTAAGGTTCATTCATGTTAAAGCATATTTTAGCCCTTCATTTTATTTTATTGTTGAATAATATTTCATTATATGGTTATAACACGTATTTATCCACTTATTTTTTTTAATTATAAATTTTTTTTTTAATGTTTGTGTATTTTTGAGAGAGAGAGCATGAACAGTGGGGGGGCATTGCAGAGAGGGAGGAAGACACAGACTGTGAAGCAGGCTCCAAGCTGTCAGTAGAGAGTCCGTTGCAGGGCTTAAGCCCACAAACCATTGAGATCATGACCTGAGCCGAAGTCAGACACTTAAACTGAATGAGCTACCCAGGTGCCCCATCTACTTATTTTTTTATTTTATTTTATTTTTAAATGTTCATTTATCTATTTTGAGAGAGAGCAGGGAGGGGCAGAGAGAGAGGTAGAACTGTCAGCTCAGAGCCCAATGGGCGGCTTGCACCACGAATCTGGAAACTGTGACCTGAGCTGAAGTCCAGAGTCGGATGCTTAACTGACTGAGCCACCTGGGTGCCCTTATTTTCTTTTTTATTTATTTTTTATTTTATTATTTAAAAAAAAATTTTTTTTTAATGTTTATTTATTTCTGACAGAGACAGAGCATGAGTGGGGGAGGGTCAGAGAGAGAAAGAGAGAGACACAGAATCTGAAACAGGCTCCAGACTCTGAGCTGGCAGCACAGAGCCCGACGCGGGGCCCGAACTCACAAACCGTGAGATCATGACCTGAGCCGAAGTCGGTTGCTTAACTGACTGAGCTACCCAGGCGCCCCCTTATTTTCTTTTTTAAAAAAAGGGTTGGGAGTGCCTAATTGGCTCAGTTAGTTGGGTGTCTGATTCTTGATCACATCTCAGGTCTTGATCTTACAGTTGTGACTTCAAGCCCCACTTTGGGCTCCATGCTGGGTGTGAAACCTCCTTAAAGAAGAAAAAAAAAAAGGGCTAATGCCTAATCCTTTTTTTTATATATATATTTAAAATTTACTCTTTCATTTATTTATTTATTTATGTTTTAAGTACTCTTTATGCTCAAAGGGGCTCAGCCTCACGACCTCAAGATGAAGAGTTGTGTGCTTTTCTGACTGAGCCAGCCAGGTGCCCCATATTTACCCACTTATTACTTGATGCCCATTTGTGTTGTTGCCCTTTTTGGCTATTATGCCACTTTGAACATTCTTGTACACATTCTGGGGGGACATAAGTTTTCATTCTCTTGGGTATATACCTAGGACTGGAATGCTGTGTCATGCAGTAACTCTGTGTAACATTTTGAGGAGCTGCCAGATGGTTTTTCAACATGGATCCAGCATTTTACATTCCTACCACCTGTGTCTGAGGGTTCCACTTTTTCTACATTCTTTCCAATACTTGTTACTCTTTTTGTTTGTTTGTTTGAGTTATCCTGGTAAGTGTGAGGTGGTATCTCGTTGTGTTTCTTTTTTTTAAAAAAATTTTTAATGTTTAATTTTGAGAGAGAGAGCTTGGAGCGGGGGAAGGACAGAGAAGAGAGGGAGTCACAGAATCTGAAGCAGGCTCTGTGCCTCTGTGCTGATAGCACAGAGCCTGATGTGGGGCTTGAAGTCACGAACTGCAAGATCATGACCTGAGCCAAAGTTGGATGCCTAACCAACTGAGCCACCAGGCACCCCTCTCATTGTGGTTTTGATTTTTCTGTCTGTGAGGTTCATCATCGTTTCATGTGCGTATTGGCTACTTGTGTATCATCTTAGGAGAAGTATCTCTTCACATCCTTTGCCCATTATTTTTTGCCCATTTCAAAAATTGAGTTGTCTTTTTATTATTGAGTTTTAAGTGTTCTTTTTTTCTCAAGACAGATCCCTTACCAGGTAAGTGATTTGCCAGAATTTTCGACCATTCTCTAGGTTGTCTTTTCACTTTCTAGATGGTGTCTCTTGAAGTACAAAAGTTTTTAATTTTGTCAAAGTCCTATCTGTTTTTTCGTTGATTGCTTATGCTTTCAGTTTCTTAAACCATTGCACATTCCAAGGTCACAAACATTTATGCTCATGTTTTCTTTTAAGACTTTTATGGTTTTTGGTTTTTACTCTTAGGTCTTTGATCCACTCTGAGATCCTTTTTAAATATGATTTGGGTAGGGTAGATTGCCTTTTAAAAGCTTCCTTTTTCATTGACTTGTTAACTAGATAGGTACAGGTTTGTAAAACCCATTTCCATTTTGGTTTAAGTAAATTTCCATATGTTGTGTCCTCTCTTCAGGAAGTTATCTAATGCATTTGTTCAGGTTCCCAGGAGACAAGGGAATGACGTTTATCTTACATGTTAAATGTTTTAGTTTGCAAGGGATAGCAAAAAACAGAACGCTGTGATGTAAAATACCACATTGTTCCATCACAAGGTGTTTCATGCATTTCCTTGGCAAGAGGAGTGAGCATGTTGGCCATATTCCCCAGTGGGTTGGAAATTTGCATGATGCTGTAGGAAGGGGAGGTCTAAGCTTTTAGGTAACATAGCCAAATTGGAAAACTGTCTTTGTGGATAGCTGTCCATGGGTAGATGGATTCTAAACTCTTAAACAATGGAAGCCTTGCATTCACCATGGGAGAAGTGTCCGGCATGGTCTACTAGTATTAATTACCAGTTACAATCTTGAGCTTGGTCTTAACTTTAAAAATTTTTATTCATTCTTGCCCCTGACCAACAATGTGAGAGCCAGAATTGAATGGCTTCCCATTCATTTGTCCTGTGGAGGAATCAAAAAGCTTTAGGAGTAGTACACTCATTTCCCTGCATCTTAAAGTTGTGCTAAATATAGCTTGTTTGAAGATGAGGAAGACTGAAAGTAGATAAATGAATGTCTCTAAAATGTTATCAGCAAAGGAATTTTTGTGATAGTCAATGGTTAGAAGAATCTTTCCAAGCCGAAGTGAAAAGGATAATGGCAAATCCTGGGTATACTGAATAAGATAATAAAATTCCAGTATATGTAAAATAGACGCCTTAGATGAACACTGTGAGAGCATCTAACTTTGTGACTGCTTTTGTAATTGTCCTGATACTATGGCTTTTGAGTTAAGGATTGGGAATGACACTTGGGATGAATTGATAGAACACCCTTTTGTGTCTCAAATATAATTTGACATAGAACTTTACAGAAGGTAATCATCCAATTAAAAGCTAAGCTCCAGGCTTTGGTTATATTTTGAAATTCAGAGAATTAGTCCATGTCACTCAGACAAAAAAGAATTGGCACATCTCTGTCAGGTTTCTTCTTCATGTTGCTTGATGTATATTCATTCTAGTTAAATATCACTATGGTTGCCCTTACTTGGAATATTCAGGACAGGTATAATGAACAAAAGCGGAAGGCAGAGAGTGTGTACTAAAGATAGGTGTCTGGTTTGATGCCCCTTGCCCCCACCTCTTTTCCATGTCTCTACCATTGCTCTAAATTCCTCTTAATGCAAGTATTTTCTTTGGTCCCTTGTCTGCCCGAGCCCCAACAGTGTTTAAAGTTCCAATTCAAGTTTTCTGTATCAGAAAATGTCCATGACTTTGTGTACCCTCATTGATCTCCTCCTCTAAAAGTGCTTCAGTGCATACCTTGACTGTCTCCCAACTTAATGCTTTTTCATTTGCATTTCATGTTACTTACTATTGTTTGGTGTTCATTGGTCTTGTCTCACTGATGGGGTGGATTCCTGATGCAAAAATGATGCCACTATTTCAATTACTTCCTTAAAGCAAAATTGGAAAATGTTGTAAAATTATCCATGTCCATTGTAAAGCCACAAAAATGTGTTAACATCGTGGAGAGCAAAGAAGCAAATAAAGATTATGTAAAATTTAACCATTCAGATATAAACACTGTTAACATTAGGGTTTATGTAGTTTTAGACAAGTCTCTGGGCATGCAGAATACCTCTGTATAATTTGCCATTAATAAAAATTATAAGCTATTTTTAACAATTTTTCATTGAATGATATGTTCTGTACATATTTCCACGTAAATATCGATTGTAATCTTTTTTAAATAACTTTTTAGTATTCCACTGCATGTACAATAATTAGCTAGTCCGTTATTGAGACATTGGATTGTTTAGTTTTTTACTACCGTATATAATGCCTTGTTGAACATACTTATGCCCCAGTTTGTACTTGGGTTGTCATGTCTTAGGCGAACCATCTAAAAATGAGATTGCTAGTTGAAAAGATAGGTACATTTTACTTGCTTTACAAAGTGCCAGACTCCCTTCTAGAGTTTAATTTGTTGACACTGTCATCGTGAGTGCGGGGAGAGGTCATTTCCCTAAACTCTTGTAAATACTGGGTTATGTCGGTCTCTTAAGATCTTTGGAAGACATTCAGTAAAAAGATGCATAGTTTTTATTTGTGTAAATTGTATATTAAGGAAATTAAATGTATACTTGCAAGTTTATTGGCAGTTTATATTGCTTTATTAAGTTACTGGCTGATGTCATTGTCTTATTTTCCTTTCCACTTTTCCCATTTTTTTCTTACTGATTTAAAGATCTCTTTATATATGCAGATTAATTACCTTTTTGTGCTTTGTGTTATTCTTTTATTTTCCCAAGTTGTCCTTTTTCTTTCAACTTTGTTCATGATGGTTTTTTTTTTTTTTTTTGCTTTATGGAAGATGAAAAATGTAAACAATATTATAAGATGTATCCCTCTTTTACTTTTAAAATTGATGAACCTTGTATGTTGCTATGTGCTTCAAAGGCCTTCCTTACCACAAGATTATTAAATATTGACTCACATTTTATCCTGGTAATTTTATTTTTTGCTTCATGGATCCATAGGAAAATTTCATGCATTGCTCTATCATTTCTCGTGATATGCATTAATATATAGTCAATAGTTTTTGTTACTCTGTCTCATGCTCCGTTCTGGGATATTCATTCACAGGAGTGATCTTACATTTAGAAATACAGCATATCACAATGTTAGAATCATTATGAATGATTTTTTATTGTAAATACATTAAAACATATTTTGGTGTGCATTCATTTGTGCCTCGGTTTATATTGTCTAGTGTATGTAGCAGGAAACCATTTTGGTATCCCGTTTTATTTTAATAGAATATATTCTAGTCCAGTGGCTTTAGAGAACCTAAAAATTCCTGTCACCCAAATCCTTTTATTTTTCCCCCCAGAAACTCCTATGTCCGACTCAGACACCTTTGCACTAATACCTGGGTTCATAGCACAAATATCCCAATCGACAAGGAAGAAGAAAAACCTGTAATGCTGAAAGTAAGTTCTGGAACTTGGCTGCCTCCTTTGGTCTTGTGCTCCCTAATGAAAGGGCTCCTTTGAGGACACATTGGGGAGGAGGGAGCTGCATTTTGTTGCTTTGGCCACAGGTAGTCATGGACAGACTTGAATGCAGTGAAAGAATTCTCTCCAAGGGACTTGGCTAAAGCAAGCCTAGGCTTTTTTAAATAACCAGAACCTTTTATTCCATGGCTTTTGCCCTAAAGGTTGAGCAATTGTCTGGATTTCATGTCTGTTTGAAGGATGATTTTGGCTGGGGGAGTGTTTGCTTGTGCCTTGAGGCACATCACATACCTAGTTGGTTTTCCCCAATCTTTATTATTTCTTTCTCTCTGTCTTTAAATAAACACTTTTATTTTTTTGGAAGTACTTTTAGCCCCTTTAATTTCTCTCCCTGAAGCCCACCTCTCCTTCCCTACCTTCTCTAGGGTCATAAAAAATAAAAACACAAACATAGGGATTTTGTTTTGAAAAAGTCAAATGATACTCTTAGTTTGTTTTTTTAGTGATGGGGGAGGTTACTGGAATTTTTTTTTCTATTTTTATGAACATTTTCAAGTATATAGAAAAGTTAAAAGATTGGTACAGTGTCTGCCCATATGATACTTTGAGTCAATAATTATTTTGCTCATTTGTTTTTTCCCTATGTGTTTGCTTACTTATTTTTATTTATTAAAAAAATTAGTGTTTATTTTTGAGAGCGTAAGCAGAGGAAGGGCAGAGAGAGAGGGAAACACAGAATCCGAAGCAAGCTCCAGGCTCTGAGCTGTCTGCACAGAACCCGACCCGGACTCAAACTCATGAAATGTGAGATCATAACCTGAAGTTGGATGGTTAACCAACTGAGCCACGTAGTCTCCCACCTATTTATTTATTTTTAAATGTTTTATTTTGAAAGAGAGCATGTGTGTGCATGCACACGCACAAGTCGGGGAGGCTCAGAGAGGCAGGGGGGCGGGGAGAGAGAGAAAATCCCAACCAGGCCCCAAATGTGAGGCTCATTTTCAGGAACCAAGAGATCTTGATCTGAGCTGAAATCAAGATTCACATGCTTAACCCACTGAGCCACTCAGGCACACCTCCCTATGTGTTTATAAACATGTTTTACAATTGTAACAGTCTTAACATACTTCTTTTCACAAATGAAGGTGTAAAATGATAACAGAGCCCCCTTTCTGCCTCCTTCTTTCCCACGGTAACAATCTCTAGAGGTAACAACTGTTAATGATTTGAGGTACTTCGTTTCATATGTTTTTCTGTGTCTAGTTGATTCTAACTGCGAGATAGCTCCAGCTGCTTGGATTGCCCAGTGTCACATAAATAGTATTTTGATTAATGTTTTACTGTCTCAGTCCAAGAGACAATCCCATAAAGACCATTTTGCTTTTCAGATTGGCACCTCCCCTGTGAAGGAGGATAAGGAAGCATTTGCTATAGTTCCGGTTTCTCCTGCTGAGGTTCGGGACCTGGATTTTGCCAATGACGCCAGCAAGGTGCTGGGCTCTATAGCTGGGAAGCTGGAGAAAGGCACCATCACTCAGAATGAAAGAAGGTAAGGGCTTCACGTAAGAACCAGACATATTCAACCTCACCCACTGTGGAGCTCTTAAATCTGTTGTTTGCAGAAAGAGAAAATGCCAACTCTGAACAGCTTTGTGTGAGAGGGTCAGGCCTTAACATTTATATGTGGCTTTAACTTGTGATTTTCAAGAACCACACTCACTTCTTTGAAAGTCTCTAAAATTGTAAAGACCTTTTTCTCAGTCTCTAGTTTGGCCTCTAGAACTTTCTAATAAATGATAGGGGCCACAGTTACTCTGACGTAAAATTTGAAGGCTCATATTTTGTGAAGGTGTTTATCCTTTTGTGGACAATAATGTGTTGTGTGTATTTTACTCTTTTTGGTCATTGGTCCTCACTTTTGAGGAAATTGGGAAGAAAGGACTTGTTTGTGTTTAAGTGCCTCATTAGGCCTGGGTCTTTCAAGGTAAAGTTTTCAGCCTGTTACACGTCGAACATTTCCCATCTCTAATAGCTTCTTTGCTCTCAAGGTCTGTAACCAAGCTGCTGGAAGACTTGGTTTACTTTGTCACTGGTGGCACTAACTCTGGTCAAGATGTGCTTGAAGTGGTCTTCTCCAAGCCTAACAGAGAACGGCAGAAGCTGATGAGAGAACAGAATATTCTCAAGCAGGTCTGTGAGATGCAACATATTGGGATCTCTGTAAGAAATCAGTGGGATCACTGCTCTTACAGAGGGACATGACTGGTTCCCACCTGGAAGGCTTGATCAGCTGACTTTTGAAGAAAACAGACTTGATTTTATAGAGCAGTTCTAAGTTCATAACAGTAATGCATGGAAAGCACAGAGTTAACGTATACCTCCTGCTTCTACATATGCATAGCCTCACCTATCATTAATATCCTCCGCTGTAGTGATACATTTGTTACAATTGCTGAACGTACATTGACACATCATAATTTCCCCAAATCTAGAGTTGACATTGGGGTTCACTCGGTGGTATGCATTCTCTGGATTTAGGCAAATGTATAATAACATACCCATCATGATAGATTCATACAGAGTATTGTCACTGACCTAAAAACTTTCTGTACTCTGCCTGTTCATCCCTCCCTGCCCTCAACCCCTGGCACCCACTGATCCTTTTATTGCCTCCGTCGTTTTGCCTTTTCCAGAATGTCATGTGGTTGAAATCATACACTATGTAGCCTTTCTCTCACTTAATAATATGCATCTAAGGTTCCTCTGTGTCTTTTCATGGCTTCATAGCTCAGTTAATTTTTTTTTAATGTTTATTTGCTTGAGAGAGAGAGAGAGAGAGAGAGAGAGAGGGAGGGAGGGAGAATCTGAAGCAGTCTCTAGGCTCTGAGCTGATGGCACAGAGCCCGATGCAGGGCTCGAAGTCACTAAATGCGAGATCATGACCTAAGCCGAAGCTGGATACTTAACCAACTGAGCCACCCAGGCTTTTATAGCTCAGTTAAATTGACAACACACTTGTTGAGTCAGCATGTAACAATTCACCTGTTAGGAACTCCAAGAAGAGTTCAGTTGACAACTGCATTTTCATCAAAAATAATAAGTGCCATGTGTTCTTAATGTTATTTCATAGGACTGGAAAATTTGGAGGATTTGGTAAACTCAGGCCTGTATAAGCTCTTACAGGGACTTCCATAAATCAACACAAGATCTTACCACAAAGAATGAGTAATGGCTTACAGGACATATAGATGCTATTATCTGGTATAAATTTAAGTAAGCTGGTGTAAAGATAAATTGTAGGGAGGTAAGTGACAAGGGTAGGTGAAGTGCACAGAAATGCATACTATATAGTTCTCTAAAGCTGTCAGAGATGGGGGTGTACGCTTGGCATAGAAATTCCTGGCCACTAAAACCCAAAGAAAAATATATTAGTTACTACTCCTACAGTTCTCCATAGGAACTTGGGATTTGAGAACACTTTTTCCTGTTGGTTGATGAAAGACAAAATTTATTAACACTTCATCATGTTTCAGCATGGTTTTCTAGTCCAAGAAGAAATTATGTTCAGCTGTTTCAGGTGATGACCTCCCAGATTAGATTGGCTCAATGCCAATGCTCATTTCCACAATAACAATTCCTTGAGGGGCCAAAATGATCAGATTCCGTGGCAGAAGCCTTTGCTGAGCACTATATTTATGCAACTGACAGTTTTTAATCTTTTATCCTTAGCACTCCCTTGTGAGCTGGGTAGTGTTCTTTCTGTTTTACTCCTGAGAAAACCAAAGGTTACCTTGACTGTGTTCTATACCACTAGGGAATAATGCAGGTGAATGATTTCAGCCTAGAATCTGCTGATTGCAGAGTCCACACTCTTAACCACAGCCCTACACACTGTACTGGGAAGTGTTTGAGGACCAGTTAGGTCCAGGTGGACTGTGATGAGTGGGTGTACAATTTTCAGGTTACTGACATTGATGTAGAGAGAGTGGCCTATATAGTGCTGCCTCCCAGGAGGTTCTATTAGTTTGTGACAGAGGACTAGCCATTAACACACTAAATGGTGACGGTGTTTATTCTTCCTTCTCACAACCAGATCTTCAAATTGTTACAAGCCCCGTTCACAGACTGTGGCGATGGCCCAATGCTGCGGCTCGAGGAGCTTGGGGACCAGCGGCATGCTCCTTTCAGACATATCTGTCGGCTCTGCTACAGGGTCCTGAGACACTCTCAGCAAGACTACAGGAAAAACCAGGTTGGGATTTAGGATTGATGGGAAGTGATAGGCAGTTTTGTCCCTGAAGTTCACTTACTTGCCTCATGAGTTCTAAGTGTTAAATCTGTAATTACTTAATGGCTAGAGAATAGTTCATTAGGTTTGTGTGCAGAAAGGAAATAGATATTTTGCAAGCCTGAGAAGAAGATACATTCTAGAGTCCTTAAGAAGGATACCCAAGAAGTCCCCTTCTGCAGCCACCTTTCAGTGAGATTTTTTTTTTTATACTGTTAGTACATTTCTAGTATTTTTTATGGCACGTTATCTTAAAAATCAGGGAAATGATTGCATGTGTATATATTAAAGCAAGAGTGGAATCTTCTTGCTCCCTTCCATATCTTCCATCTGTGCTGGTAACTTTATCTTGGTTGTGGCTCATGTTTTATGGTATTCTAAATTCTTATCTGTGTCATGACACTGTATATAGTGTCCTCATGAGATAAACGTTCTAACCTCTCTGGGGTCTCCCATCAATTTGCCATTGTAAGGAAACCTAGAAACTGTGTTGCCACACTTAGTAGTTCTCGGCTGGGAGTAATTTTGTCCCCCAGGAAATACTTGGCAATATCTGGAGACCTTTTTGAGTGTCACAACTTGGGTGGGACGGGGCGAGGGGGCATCTGGTGGGTAGAAGCCACGGATGCTATTGAATATCCAATAATGCACAAGACATCCCCCAACAACAAACAGTTACCCAACCCAGAAAGTCAGTAGTGCTGAGGCTGAGAAGTCTTGTACTGCATTGAATTAGTGTAGGTGCACAGATGATGCTTATCATAACCTTGACTCCTCCTCTCTGCATTGTGTTACAAAAGACTTTTGTTTGTAAACTTTGGACTGCTACCACATCTGGCCTTTAAATTTAAACTTCTCTCTGTAATGAAAATTGTTCTGTTCTGTCATGAAGAAAGTGTTAAACTTCAGCAGTGCTCTCAAGTATTAGATATAACCTTGTTAGCAAGTATAAGCTTTTGACTTAGCCTTTGCTATTATCTAAATAGAAGGTATCATATACCTATGATGCTTTGTTCATTAGCCTGGACAGGTTGCCTTTGGGTGCTCTGGTTACTTTAATTCTGCTAGTGCATTAAAACCATACTCAAATAGTGCCAAAGAGATTTTTGTTCTGTTCCTCTCTGCCATCTTCCAATGAGGATACATCAGAGCCTCTAGAGTGTACTAGCACATTTTGCTTGTACATGAAAAGGCCAAACCAGTCCCACCTGTTGCTGCTACATTGAATGTCTTTGCTTGTTGTTATGGATTGTCTGCCACCCAGCAGCAGTCTGTCCCTGAAGGCTGATTAATTACCAAACATGCATCCTTACTGAGTATGGGCTGAAAAGTGGCCAGTGTCCACTGTAAACACCCTGAGTAGTTTTTAGGATTTGGGAATTAATTTTGAAACATTAAACCAAGTTTCAAGTGCCGTTTAAACTTTGAGTCTGTCTTAGGCAGGAAACGTCTCTGAATAGAAACAAATACCGACAAGAGATTTCCCTGACTTCTCATATATTTTTTATGGAATGTCATGTCTGCTCCCCAAAGAGAGAAGCCAGCGATGTTTTTATGTGTTCTGTGAATATGATTGGCTGGCTTAGGTATTCCTCACTTGATTCTGCTCCCCATTGACTATGCAAATGTATTTTCACCCCAGATAAAGAAAACAAAATAGGGTGGTACTGTTCTAAATATCTAGGTAGGCTTAAGTATGTTTATTCAGCAGCACAGAGCAATAAGGCACAGTTAAGTCCTCTTGAATTAGCAATAAAATCACAGCTGAAAAACAGCTTTTGACCTTTTAGAAAAATAAGTCACCGCATTAATATTTATACTGTGCATTTGATAAAATGCCCATCTGTACATACAGGGTAATTTGCTTAATTACATTTGTGTGGCGGGTTTAGTAAAACCAAGGGTGTGAGGGAGTTTGCAGCTGTTGACCTAGATGAGAAAGTTGTAGAAAGTTACCTCACTAGGATTTCCCTTATGAACAGTCCTTCTCGCCAGGGAAGGTTGCTGCTTTGCTTAGTTTGGGGTTAACCTTAAAATCTTCTGTTCTCCCCGCTTGATCTCCCTTTTCATCCTTAAAAGGAGTACATAGCCAAGCAGTTTGGCTTTATGCAGAAGCAGATTGGCTATGATGTGTTGGCCGAAGACACCATCACCGCCCTTCTTCACAATAACCGAAAACTCCTGGAAAAACACATCACCGCTGCTGAGATCGACACGTTTGTCAGTCTGGTGCGAAAGAACAGGGAGCCCAGGTGAGGTGGAAGTGGGTCTGATCCACCGAAGGTGTCTGTGCCTTGAAGATGCAGGCATTGAGCTAGTCAGGGTGCTTTTGGCGAGGTTTCCTTTGGAGGGCTGCCGGTGACAGATTTCGGTTAGGCTGGTCTGGAGAGGCTCTTGGGTGAGTAGTGGAAAGAACACGGTACTGGGATAGACCCGTAGTGGAATCCTAGTTCTGCACTTGGCCATCTGGGTGACTTTCTCTTTCTGCTTGAGCTTTAATTTTCTTCTATGCTAAATGGGTGTTTATGAAAATTGAACGAGAATAAATACACGTGAAGTGCCTGGCACTTGGTAGATGCACAGGAAATCACAGTGATGGCCATTTATTCACAGTTTAGCACCCCCTAATTATCACTTAGAACACCTCCCCCAAGTGTCATCAGTAAGAGTCTTTTGCAAACTTAGTTGTCACTTGAGTGTTTCTATTTTACATTACAGTTCTGTCATTTCTCATTCACATAGATCTCCCCCCCCCTTTCCTCTTTTCTTCTCCTCATTAAGATCTACAGCATTTCAGAAGCAGTGGAAAGTAGTTTATAATATAGGTATGGTGAATGGTCACACTGAGACACAATGAGAGCTGATAGTGTTGTTATAAAGTGACTCCTCCCACCCCATAAAGATGAAGAATGTTCCATGGAGCATTCTTATGTTCAGGGAGTCAACTAAATAAGCACTTGACATGTATTATTGCATTTAATCCTCAGGACAGTCCTACAAGGTTTTACGTTACCCTCTCCTGAAGATGAGAAAAGTGAGGTTAAGACATATTCCCATGTAACACTGCATATCAGAATATCACTAATGAGAACAGGGATTCCAACTTGGGCCCTCAGGCCTCAGAGCCTTTCCTCACCTCTCTGGTCCTCCTCCATCTCCACCATTTCTTCCTTATGCAAATGTCTTCCTTGTCTTGTTTGTTTCATTTTAATCTCATCATCTGTTCATCTGCCCTGGCCCTTGCCATCTTTTTTCTTTTTCTCCTTTCTTGATTTCTTCTCTTCGCGCAACTGGGTTTCTGCTGGTGCTGTAGACACTGGCACTAAAACCTAAAATGTCTCTAGTTTCTTGTGTTGA
Organism: Neofelis nebulosa; assembly: GCF_028018385.1. Taxonomy (NCBI): domain Eukaryota; kingdom Metazoa; phylum Chordata; class Mammalia; order Carnivora; family Felidae; genus Neofelis; species Neofelis nebulosa. Next base: position 123,300,082 of record NC_080785.1, on the reverse strand, counting down.
AGATACGTTGGGTCTGTCCGCTTGAGGAGGAGTCTGGCTCCGAGAGCCAAACCTCTACTGTGGCTACAGAAAACATTTCGTTTGCTTTCTCTTTCTCCATAGATTCTTAGATTACCTCTCCGACCTCTGTGTTTCCATGAACAAATCGATCCCGGTGACCCAGGAACTGATATGTAAAGCTGTGCTGAATCCAACCAATGCCGACATCCTGATTGAGACCAAGTGAGTGGGGGCTATTGGGGTTAAAGATACAGACGAGGAAGGGATTTAGATGGAGAATGTGTGGTCTAGTGGATGTCTGCACTCTAGGATAATAGAACTTAACACTTTGATTTCTTTAGACTTGGTCTGAAGTCAGATGAGCTGGCATGGGATCTTGCTTATGCAAAGGTCTTTGATAGGGGAATTCAGTTTACCTTTAGAGTGGCCTCCTCTGTATATAGGTATCACTTTGCACACTGGTTTATTTATTTATTTTTGAATATATTTATTTTTTTAATACATTTTTTTAAGTTTTATTTTGAGAAAGGCAAGCAGGGGAGGGGCAGAGTGAGAGAGGGAGAATCCCAAGAAGGCTCCACACTGTCAGCACAGAGCCTGATGTGGGACTTGAACTCACAAAATTGTGAAATCATGACCTGAGCTGAAATCAGCAGATACTTAGCCATCTGACCCACCCATGTGCCCCTTGCACATTGGCTTAAAAATAATGTGAATTCACCAGAGACCATTTTGCACATACTTGATTTAATGTTAAGAGTTTAAAGTTCTTTGGGTAGGATCACCAGTTTTAAAAGTTAAAGGAGATAATTCAATGGTGATGTTAGGTCACTGTAGGAAAGAGCTTTTTAATTATCACTGTTGAAAATGTGTTTAGTGGTACATAAAAATTTTGGTAATAGTAGTGATTGATTTTTTATCAGGGGAACAGTTTTCCTGATAAGTACAGTACTAGTAATAGGGCCAGTGTTTAGAAACCAAAACAAAACCCAAAACTGAATTATGCCCTGAGCTCTAGTCGGGTTTGTTTGTTTGTTGCTTTTTTTGTTTAGTTGTTTTTTTGTTTTTTTTTGCTTCTCATAACTTAATTTTGGGTTTGGGCTAATGCAACCTCTCAGCATTTTGGCATTTGGGCCTGAATAACTGTTAATCATGATGGACTATCTGTGTGTTTAGCAGCATCCTTGGCTTCTACCCACTAGATGCTCATTGTACCCCTCCCACTCAGTTGGGACAAACAAAAATGTTAAAATGTTTGCAGACATTGCCCAGTGTCTCCTGGGGAGGGTGCAGGGCAGACAAAATCACCTGCTTGAGCACCACTGGAATAAAGTATATGAAGAGTTTGGCTCTTTGTGATTTTGCCATTGAGGGGCAAAAAAAAAAAAGGTTATCTATGTGTTTTTATGCTAAAAGTTTTTTATGTTTTTTTTTAATTTTTTTTTTTAATTTTGAGAGACAGAGCCTGAGTGGAGGAGGGGCAGAAAGAGACAGGGAGACACAGAATCGAAGCAGGCTGCAGGCTCTGAGCTGTCAGCACACAACCCAATGCGGGGCTCAAACCCACAAACTGCGAGATCATGACCTGACCCAAAGTCGGCCGCCTCACCAGCTAAGCCACCCAGGCACCCCTATGCTGAAAGTGAAGCTAGATTTCAATATATTGCTAGAGTTGATCTTAGATTAGCAAGTATTGCTAACATAAGGAGTTTTCACTACTCCTCCTCTTATTTTCCAGGCTGGTTCTTTCTCGTTTTGAATTTGAGGGTGTTTCTACTGGAGAGAATGCTCTGGAAGCAGGAGAAGACGAGGAAGAGGTGTGGCTCTTTTGGAGGGACAGCAGCAAGGAGATTCGCAGCAAAAGTGTCCGGGAACTGGCCCAAGATGCCAAAGAAGGGCAGAAGGAGGACCGCGATGTTCTCAGCTACTACAGGTGATGGGGAGTCCCGCTGGGCTCAGTTCAGGCTGCCCTGGAGGGAATTGATGAGGAATTTACTGCTTGCTTATTGATTGCTCCACATAATCACATGTTGTCACCTATCTAGCAAAAGATGTAGATTTTAGGATTTGGGCGTGTAAGGTTTCATTGGTACTTAGGTAGTAAATTGATTCCTGGACGTGGCCAAGTAGGGAAAACAGTGAGTGCTTGCATCGGCCCCTCATTACTATTTGTCCTTAACAGAATAATAGCATACAGGCGCATATCATGTGGTCACATTGCTTGTGTTCAAATCCTGACCTTTCTACTTATTAGGTTTTTTTGCCTTTGGCCAAGTCATATACCTCTTCATGCCCCAGCTCCTTTATCTGCAAAATAGAGACAGTAGTGCCAACCTCATAGAATTTTGCAGACAGAGCTAGAATATGAATACGTGTATTCATACATGTGTGTATGTTTATACACACACATAACATATATGTCTTTCTATATCTGTACAAATATTTTTTTTGAGCGTGGGAGCAAGTACAAGTTGGGGAGGGGCAGAGAAAGAGGGAGGGGAGAGAGAATCCCAAGCAGGCTCTGCACCATCAGCACAGAGTTTCACGTGGGGTTCAAACTCACAAACCATGAGATCACGACCTGAGCCTAAGTTAAGAGTAGGATGGTTAACCGACTGAGCCACCCAGGTGCCCCTGTACAAATACAGAATAAAACCATGAGTCCCATCCCCATCTGTACTTCCAGTTCCTTTCTCACACCATAGTGTTGTTATAGCCTTCACCTTTCCGTATTGATAACTTACTCTTGAGAGAAACCTGGCTGGCCTTTTACCTGGTGTGCATCCTTGTTTGCTCACTCTCCACCTCTGCCGGTTACCTCATCTGGCCCTAGGGTCTCCCGGGTCCCAGCTTTAAGATCTGCTGGCCCTGCCACCTCAAGGGAAGGCAGTGGAAAGGAAATGAAGGGGCAAGAGAGCCAAGGAAAACTTTTCAAAGAATAGAGAAGCAAAGATGGAAAAGTGCTTAGGGCATTTTTTAACAAGTAAAACTTTGCAGCTACAGTGCCCTTTGATAGCTCCTGTGTTCTCTTCCCTCCCATTCATGCATGTAGTGTATACTCTCCTACATTCTCTGTGTTTGTTTTACTACATTTGTATGTATTCATAAAAAATATATAGCATTTTGCCAGTTCTTAGGACTGTATGTAAATGGTACTGTACTTGTCTCATTTATCCTGTATTGTTTCTGAAATGTGCTCATGTTAATGGTGGTAGATCTGTTTCTCTAATTTCGACTTCTGGATGGCATTCCCTTTTATTATGCCATGTTTTCATTGCTCTTGGATATTCCATCATATGCCACAATTTAGTTTTTCATGTCAGGGGACCTCCTTATTTAAAAGGTATGCGTATGAGTGAGAGTTTGTCTTTCCTATTAGGAGTGGAATTGTTGAATTGGCAAGTTTCACTGAGCGATCCTAGATTGGGTATTGTGGTGCACACTCACACCAGTTGTGAGAACTTTGTTTCTCCTGGTGTTTGCTACCTGTGAATATTGTGATGCTTTTTACTCTTTGGTAATTTTATAAGCATGAAATAGAATCATATTTTAATCTGTATCCACTGAAATCTAGTGAGATTGAGAACATTTTCAACTCATGGTTATCAATAATAAATAGGATTTTGGATTCAGAAGTCAGTATTGGCCACATTGGAAGCTTATAGCTTTTTGATTTCACATTACAAGTTGTTTTTTCTTTTAATGTCTGATGTATCTTCTCCTGAGGGTGAATGGGAAAGGGTACTTCTATGGTCCAGTTCAGAAGGTGACAAAGATCACATGTAGTTGGATGAGGAAGAAAACAAAACAGTTTGAGGAGTCCCCTACTTTGCACAACATGTTTTTCATGTAGAAGTCAAAGAGTAGGCTGAAATGAGATAAGATCCAAAGAGGATGATAAAATTTCTATGAGATTCAGTATGGGAGATGATGTTTAACATTTTCTACATGGTCTTTAATGTACTGTATAAAAAAACAGCTGAGGAAATAGACAACCATTTTAAATATAACATTTCCCCCCCTTTTTTTCATAAAACAAACAAGGACAAAATGGAATCAAGTAGTCACATAATTACTCCAACTCAGCAGGGTGGACTTGTATGACTGGTGGTAAAGCCTGAACAGTTTCTTCATTTCCTTGGTACACAGGCAATTTAAGGGTGTCGATGTATAAGATCAGGTGGCCAAATGTCACTCCTGTGAAAGTTGGGGATATTCAAATGGTCTTGCTGTGTGTTGCCATTCATCCTCAATAATTTCTCTTGTTTTAAATGTTTTATTACATATTTTGAGAAAGAGAGACAGAGTGTGAGCAGGGGAGGGGCAGAGAGAGAGGGAGACACAGAATCCGAAGCAGGCTACGGACTCTGAGCTGTCACTACAGAGCCTAACATGCGGCTTGAACTCACGGGCTGTGAGATGATGGACCTGAGCCAAAGTTGGACGTTTAACTGACAGTGCCACCAAGGCACCCCTATGCTCAATGATTTCTGATTTCTTCACATAACTTTTCTTTTCTTCAGGTATCAGTTGAACCTTTTTGCTAGGATGTGTCTAGACCGCCAGTACCTGGCCATCAATGAAATATCAGGCCAGCTGGATGTAGATCTCATTCTCCGCTGCATGTCTGATGAGAACCTGCCCTATGACCTGAGGGCATCCTTCTGCCGCCTCATGCTTCATATGCACGTGGACCGAGATCCCCAGGAACAAGTCACTCCCGTGAAATATGCCCGCCTCTGGTCTGAGATTCCCTCGGAGATCGCCATTGATGAGTGAGCCTGCTGCTTTAAAACCTCATTAATGTTTTGTGTCACTGTAGACCACTTATGGTCAAGTTCAGTCTAGTTAAAGCATAGATGAAAGGTGAAGTGTATTTTTTTTTCAAGAATGCAAAAGATGGCATACTTCTATTTTTTGTCTTGTCTTTTTTTTTGTAATTCAACAAATATTTGTCTCTGTGTCAGCCTTAACTAATGTATCAGTGAACAAACCAAAACACTATCTGTACACTAGATGGGGAGAAAAGATATAAACAAGATAAATGATTACATGTCTTAGTGATACTTGCTAAGGAGGAGAAATAAATTAAGGACAGAGGGTAGGAGAGGGGATTTTGGGGAGGGGATGTTGGCTTTGTGGCTGAGCAGCTGGGGAAGGCTCAACAGGGAAGATATTGAACTTTTTTTTTGTTAAATTTTTTTAAATGTTTATTTTTGACAGAGAGAGTGTGAGCAAGGGAAGGGAAGAGAGAGAGGGAGACACAGAATCTGAAGCAGACTCAGAATCTGAAGCAGACTCCAGGCTCTGAGCTGTCAGCACAGAGCCTGATAGAGGGCTCCAACTCACGAACCGCAAGATCATGATCTCAACCGAAGTCAGACGCTTAACCGAGCCACCCAGGGGCCCCAGGATCTTCAACTTTTATTTCATTTTCTTTGTGTTTTTTTCCCAATATTTATTTATTTTGGAGAGTGAGAGAGACAGAGTGCAAACGGGGGAGGGGCAGAGAGAGGGAGGCACAGAATCCAAAGCAGGTTCCATCCAGGCTCTGGAGCTGTCAGCACAGAGCCCAATGCAGGACTTGAACCCATGAACCATGAGATTGTGACCTGAGCTGAAGTCAGGCTCTTAACCCACTGAGCCACCCAGGCGCCCCTGATTTCCTTTTCTTTCTCTTTTCCTTTTAGCTATGATAGTAGCGGAGCTTCCAAAGATGAAATTAAGGAGAGGTTTGCTCAGACCATGGAATTTGTGGAGGAGTATTTAAGAGATGTGGTTTGTCAGAGGTTTCCTTTCTCTGATAAGGAGAAAAATAAGCTTACATTTGAGGTAATTCATGATGAAATAATCTATATGTTTTACCTGCTTTTCATTGGTCATTTTTCTCTGGGATAAATAGAAAATATTTTAGCATGTGGTGATTTCTGTGATGATACTCCGGTTTTGTAATAAAAGGGAATTGAGCTCAATTTTGTTCCACAAGAAAATAGAACGAATACCAGTCGCTTGACTTACTGGTAGTTATGCTGGTAGAATAAATATCCAGAGTTAATTGAATCACATAAAATGATAGAACATTACGTATACTCTGTACGTGATCTTAAAAACAACAGGAAAGAAACAGACTATGCTTGGGATCCATCATAGATTAATCATTTGAGGGACACAAATCCTTATTACCTTTGACTTAAAATGTTTCTTTTTGAGACCAGTTTTCCTTTTGAGGAGTCTATTTCCAAGGATGGCAATATTGTTTTCTGTGTCCTGTTGGGCTGCAACGTGGCTTGCCCTGCAGTATCTTTTTTATTTATTTATTTATTTATTTATTTATTTATTTATTTATTTTTAATTTTTAAATTTTTTAAAAAAAATTACATCCAAATTAGTTAGCATATAGTGCAACAATGATTTCAGGAGTAGATTCTTTAGTGCCCCTTACCCATTTATCCCATCCTCTCCCTCCCAAAACCTCTCCCGTAACCCTTAGTTTGTTCTCCATATTTATGAGTCTCTTCTGTTTTGTCCCCCTCCCTGTTTTTATATTATTTTTATTTCCCTTCCCCTATGTTCATCTGTTTTGTCTCTTAAAGTCCCCATATGAGTGAAGTCATATGATTTTTGTCTTTCTCTGACTAATTTCACTTAGCATAGTATCCTCCAGTTCCATCCACACTCCACAGATGATTATGTCAGTTTTTTATCAACTAGTTATTAAAACAGATCAGTAGCTTTGCAGGTTTTTGTTTCTTATTTTTTCTCCTTAGAAAACAAAGTGGAATTTGATCAGAAATGCAAGCAAAATATATGTCTCCTCTTACCATAAGAAGGGTCAGAATCAGACATTTATAAATTAGCATAAAACGGAACTAAAGGATGCAGTTGACCTAATACCATCTCTCTCTCACTCTCTCTCATTTTAATATAATAGGTTGTAAATTTAGCTAGGAATCTCATCTACTTTGGTTTCTACAACTTCTCTGACCTTCTACGATTGACCAAAATTCTCCTGGCCATACTGGACTGTGTGCATGTGACGACCATCTTTCCCATTAGTAAGATGGCGAAAGGAGAAGAGAATAAAGGTAAGAATGTCATGGCAAAGTGGAGAAGTGATATTTGCTGGCACCTGCACACCCGGGACATGCCCTCCCAGCCTCTTCTGTTACTACTCTTGTCATGTTTCCCTGTGATGTCCTGTCCTTTTCTTCTTGACTTTTTATTGTGGACGTTTTGAACAAAAAAGCTGAAAGAATAGCACAGCCGATACCAATACATATGGGTCCTTGATTATTCACATTTTGCTCTGTTTCCTTCATATATGAGTCTATCTGTATTTCTCCTTAGGAAATTTTGCAAAACCACTTGAAAGTTACCTAACAAATTGAATGCTTATCTCTTAAGAACACATGTCCTATCCTTGTCTTCAATGTATCATGAGGCATTCAATGATGATATTAGTATATGATGAAATAAAATCCTGGCTTGTATCTGAGTATTGTATTTCCAGTCTGTGAATAGATAACTCCGCTTTTATATGTTTATTTTTTCTTCTGCTTTAGGTACCTACTATGTACTCACATACGGATAATTGTTGACCTTGTCTCTATAGCTAGAACAGAAAAATACTGTGTTAGATCCTGTGCTCAATCATTTCACATATATTTCACTATTTCATCCTCTGAGCTCCTTTAGTCTCATTTTATAGATGAAAAAACTGAGCCTCAGAGGTAATCCTGCGTACTTGAGATCAGTGTTTGTAGCAGCACTCAATTTGTGCCTCGTTAGCTCCTGTGCCCTTAATTTTGTGGGTAGCAACAAGCATGTGCTAGGTGACCAGTAAAATTTGGCAGGCGAATTAATATACCAGAGTGCTCCTTTATGGATTTCAAAGCCCATCTGTTTTCCACTACTCTTTTTTCCCCGTATTTTTGATGGGTATTAACCCTTTCCAGTTCCTTGGATCCTGAGAACGTGTTGGGACAGATTTGTTAAATATGTTTAGAGTCGTGCTCCTTGTCAGGTGCCTCAGAGTACTCTCCCGGAGTGTTGTCATGACTGGGGTCTGTCCTGGCTCTTCCTAGGAAGTAATGTAATGCGGTCCATCCATGGGGTTGGAGAGCTGATGACCCAGGTGGTGCTCCGCGGAGGAGGCTTTTTACCCATGACTCCTATGGCTGCTGCCCCTGAAGGCAACGTGAAGCAGACAGAGCCAGAGAAGGAGGATATCATGGTCATGGACACCAAGTTGAAGATCATTGAAATACTCCAGGTAACCGTCTCAGCCAGAGGTGGTGGGGACAGAATGTACTTCATAGGGCTACCATTTTGGATTGTGTCCCTCCTTTTATAAAGCCCTAGACTTTCTGGGAAGAGAGTGGAGGCAAATTCTTAGCTCATTGTTAAGTGCCATTTATGAACCAGCTGTCTTCATCCTTTTGTCATCTCATACCCCTCCCCAGTGTGCCCTTTTCCTGCCAGCCATGACACAACTTCCTCTAGTTACCTTAGCTTTCCATCACCATTGGCCTCTAGGTCTGCACCCAAGATGCTCCCTTTGCTTAGAACTCACATAGGTATTCTTCTCCATAAAGACAGATTTCTTGCTTATTTATTGCTCACAACTCAGCTTGAGGTTCCATTAACTGCCTCCCTGCCTTTTTCATTCATTCATTAATTCTTTCATTCATTCAGTATTTATTGAAATTGATTCTGTGCCAAGTACTTTTAAGCATTTGAGATCCGGGGCTGAACAGCATATATTAATTTCCTGTTTCTAAAGAGCCTACATATTGGTAAGAGTCAGAGGCATATTAAACAACAGGTATGCTATGTCAGATAGTGGTAAGTGGTAAGGATGCTAAAATATAAGAGGGTCAGGATGGTTTGGAGGCCACCGGAAGGTGGGGCCAGGGATATTTCTTTCAATGGGGTTGTCAGACAGGGCCTCTCTAGTAAGGGAACATGATCAGAGACCTGAATGAAGTGAGGAACCTAATATATGAGTATCTAGGAAAATTCTCTGAGGCAGAGGGAATAACAGTGAGAAGACCCTGAGGTGGGAGTACACTTGGCAAATTTTGGAATAGGTTGGGTTCAAGAGGGAATGGAAGAAGATGAATCAGGGAGAGTAAGTACAAAACTCTTTGAGGAGATTTGGTATAAAGATGTATAGAGAAGTGGGGAAGTGACTGAAGGGTGATTGTTGGTGACAGGAAGTTTTTGTTGTAATAAGTTTTAAGTTGGGAGATTATAGCAAGTTTGTATCCTGAATGGAATGGTCAGGTAGAGAGGGACAAGTTGTTGACACAGGAGAGAGAGGATAATTGTAGGAGTAAACTCCCTACATGGGCAAAATGAGGTCCGGGAGCCAGTCTCCTGAAGATAGGGTTTGATCTTAGCTATGAAAACCCTCCTGATCTCATGACATTCTGTGTTTTCCTCTTTCTGTTCATACTTCGTTTTTATTCATCAACAGAATTATTTGTTCCTTAGTGAATAGAAAACTGTTACCACTTCTTTCTCCCATGCTGCCTAATCCCAACCCCAGAACATGTAGTAGATGGTTATAAATGTTTGTAGACTTAATTTGTCTCTTGAGTCTGAATCACATTGTATCAGTAGTTTGAAAACATCTATTAGAGTCCTCAAATATTTAAGGCTGTAGAGAATGACTTGGGAAGAAACCTCATTGAACTTATGCCTGAACAAAAGTTGTGGAGGACTTTTAGGCCATGGATTATGTATCCCTCTACTTTCTGCCCCATCCCTGCTCGCACCCTGTCTTTCTCAAAGAAAAAAAAAAAAAAAAAAAAAGAAGTGATGTGTTGTAAAACTTGATGATACCTTGAGGTCCTCTCACTGTAGCCATCTGAGAACAGACAGCAGTTGGTTGGTGGATTCATTGTTTCATCAAATGCTTACTGACCCTCTCCCATATGCAAGGTGCTTTGCCGGGCACTGGCAGGAATGCACAGATGATTTGGACAGGGACTGTATCCACCAGAGATTATATAGTCTAAGAGGAAAATAAGATGTGATGAAGCTGTGTCTTCATGCAAATAAAACTGTGAGGAAAATGTTCTCTTGGGACACAAGGGTGGGTCATGGGATCTCATTTGGTAAGCACCAGAGAAGGTTTTTACAGAAGAGGTAGGATCTTAACTCTCCTTTTAACCCTGAAAAGGATTTATAGTATAGAAACAAGGGGACCTTCTCAAGTCCCCTTGAACTTGGAGCATGTCAGACCAGAGCATGACATCACATGGACCAGTAACAACTCTCCTTGGGCAAGGACATAGAGTGTATGGAGCTTGTCAGAAATAAGATTGGAAAGGAGGAGCAGACCAGGTTCTAGAGCACTCTGGGTGCCTAAGCACTCCGGGTGCCTAAAGCGCCAGGATTTTATTTAGTGGTGAGCCTTTGAGAGTTTTTATGTAGGGGACTGACCTAAGAATAGGCCCCTTTGGGAGCTGGATCTGGTATGGCAAGGCAGGAGATTATGAAGATGTGAGCAAGGATAAATGATAGGAAAGATCCAGGAGACTTGGTAGAGGTGGAGCCAACAGGACATCGTCACTGATGAGATGTGTGTATCAGAGAGGGAGGGTTAGATTGACTGAGGTTGATTCAGGATGAGAGAACCCAGGCAGGACTGACATTGTTAGTTTTATACAATACTGAGTTGGAGACTCTGGAAAGAAACCAAATGGGGTATCCAGTAGTAAGTAGGAAACCATGACCCAAGACCTTGGAAGGCAAGCCTAGGTAGTATAGTCTGGGAGAAGTGTCTGTCCTGGGATTGAGGAAGGTCACCAGGGTCTTGAACTTTGATTTTCTATTCTTTTCTTTTTTTTTTCTCAATACTTATTTATTTTTTGAGAGCGAGAGAGACAGAGTGCAAGCAGGGGAGAGGCAGAGAGAATGAAGAAGGAACCCAAGAGTTAGTATATAAATCAAAGGAAACCATCAGAAATGAAAAAGACAAAACCAAGCTAATTTCTAGTAGTAAAAACATTTTTCTCTCTTAATTTTTTAAAAGCAAAGTGGCCAACATCACCGTTCTCATAGACCAGAGTTGGGATTTAATAGTTGCAAAAAATAATGTTTTATAGAGGATGGAGTAAGTAGTGAGTGATTAATTGTTCTGATTATTAAATTAATTATCGGGATGCTGAAGTTTAGATGCAGAGGTGCTGCAGACAGATTTGATAGACCCCATGGCAGTCTGTTGTTGAAGTAACTGTTGAAGTCTAAGCCAAATATTTGGTTCCCTTAATGCTTAAGGTAATTGATGCAGCAGATACCAGACCCAGCCAGAGTGCGGTGGGTTGGCACAGTGTTACAGGTGGTATGCTAATGTAACCAATCTGTTTCCATTTCCACTTGAATCTTTAGTTTATTTTGAATGTGAGGTTGGATTATAGGATCTCCTGCCTCCTGTGTATATTTAAGCGAGAATTTGATGAAAGCAATTCCCAGACTTCAGAAACATCCTCCGGAGGCAGCAGCCAAGAGGGGCCAAGTAACGTACCAGGTTAGTGATTTCAGAATGGGATTTCAGCCATAGAATGGGATGTGGGACTAATAAAAGCTGGGGATTCAAACAGTACACACTACAAAAGGTAAAATATGAATATTTTGAATATTACTGTAATTTAGAACAAAATCCTGGGAGTTACCCTTTTTGGGCAGAGGAATAATTAAAAGAGTTCGGATCTCTTTTGGGTTAGGTTTTCTTTTCTTCCATCTTGGAGTGTCTTAATCATAGGACCACTTAGGGTTCTAGTGTTGTGGTTACAGAAATGCCAAAAAAACAAAACATAACCCTCTAAGAAAATAGCGTCCACCAGCAGCTTTTACTCATGATGGAAGTTTTCCCCTGCCCAGGAAATAGTGGTGAAGAATAAGGGGTAGTAGACATAATCCCACCTATCAAGGCCTGAGCTTCCTTGGCACAAGGTCATCACTCTGCTCTACTAAGGGGATCACGAGTGGGTAGGAAATTGGCAGAAATGTGGAACATCGCACACCGGAGCTGCTGGACAGTGTGATCTGAGTTGATGTGGCTTCACAGGTTTGCAGTATAAGATTCTGGAAGACTTGAGGTTAACCTATGGGCAGGGGCAAGTCTATTTTTGGGAAAGTTCACCAACATCCTGTTTTTCTAGACCTTTCTGCACCTGAAGCTGTGTTCTCTAAATTTTCAGGTACTCTTGACTTTGAACATATTGAAGAGCAAGCAGAAGGCATCTTTGGAGGAAGGAAAGTATATTTTCAGTGTTCAGTTTTGTGGGTGGTTCTGGTTGGGAAGCTTCTTTCATATAGCTTTGAAAGGCTCTTTCCTTCATTCTTCTAGGAAATGCTTAGTCTTTGGGTTTAGGTTATTTTACGGCTATCTTTGTAACTTTTAGTGCTCAGGTCAGAATGATACTAGGCTCTGGGTGTGTGTGTGTGTGTGTGTGTGTGTGTGTGTGTGTGTGTGTGTGTTTCCTGCCTAGGATAGAAAGAATGTAAGTAGGTTTCCCCAAATACACATATGCTAGGATTTCTTTAATGGTGAAAAATAGGGATGAAGGAAAAAAGGAGATTGAAAACAGAGTGAGGTTAACAAGATCATGTCCTTCTGCTGCTGATGGACCGACATTTTTATCCGTTGGCTCTTTAGAGCCCATGCAACAACAACAGCAACAAAAATATACCTGTCCCTAACATTGAATTAATGTATGATTTCCTTTTTTAAAAGAGTGGGTTACTCATTGTTGATTTAAAACATTATTAGGAGATCTAAATACCTATCAGGTTTGAATAGCTGTAAGCTTATATAAATACCTTATGCACCTAGTTCTTTTAACATATACCCTTGATTCAGTTATCTATTGCTGTATAATAAACTACTCCAGCAATTTAATGGATTAAAAAAAATAAGCCTTTTATTGCTTCTCACAATTCAATGGCTTGACTGGAGCTAAGCTGGCTATTTCGTCTGCTGGTCACTGTTCAGTGTATTGTAAAACTGTGGTGGGCTGGTGACTGGGGCTAGTACATCCAAGGTGCTTTACTCACATTTCTGGTTCTCTAAGGTTGGGACATCTCTTTCTCCCTCCCTTCCTCTCTCTCTCCGCATGACCGTCTTAGGCTTCTTCACAGCGTGGTGACTGGCTCTAAGAGCAAAGTTCCCAACAGGATAGGCCAACAGTGTACAACACTAATTAAGCCTCTGCTTGTAGCATGTTGCTGATGTCCTATTGGTCAAAGCAAGTCACATGGCTGAGCCCACTGTCAATGTGGGAGGAGCCTACATAAGGGTCTATTTTGTTGGGGGCCACCAATGTTAATGTTCTACCCCAGCACTTAATGTAAAGCCTTTGAATTTTGAGTTAGTCATATTACTTACTGTGATGAAAGATCTTGTTTTTCAGAAACAGAGTGTGTTGAGTTCAGTATAATGACACTCCTTTGTGCTGTCTTGTATCTCACCTTTCCTGGTATTGACACAGCAGTGACACTGTCTTCACTTCTCTTTTGAAGGATGTAGCACAAATAGAGTATTTTCCTGGGAGATACTCTCTGCTTTTCCTGCTAGCCTGCACACATGAAGGTTCCTTAGATGGTGAACACAATATAGGCACTGATGTAATAATTGAATGGCAGTGCTCAGTTCTGCAGTAGAATGCCATTTGATCCAGTACATGGTCATTAATTCTTTCTTTACGGAAATAACACGCAGTTATCACAGATACTGAGATAATCCCTGACCATTTGCTTATTAATCCCAGTTTGAAGAACACTCTTCAAAGTGTGGTCTTCAGACTGCTTGCTACCAGTTTGTGACATGGTAAGTCCAGATCATGGGAGTAATCATTTTGGGTACTTCTATGGCAGCTAGACCCTGCCACAGCCTCCAAGTGCCTGATCAGTGGGCCTGGTATAGACTAAGACATCAGTTAGCTGTAAAGTAAAAGTAAAAGAAGCTGGTGCTTTACCACAGGTGTTTTGGTAGGTGCTGAGTTACAGCCTCTTAAATAAAAAATAAAACTTCTCATTACAAGAAACACAGCGGTGTGCCATTCTCAAACCATAGATGAGACCCTGCAGAAGAACACTCACAGAGTTGGAAATATGGATAAAAAGTCAATTCCTGTCACTGGGGGAAGGTAGGGACTTTGGCTTAGAATTTGACAGTTGTGACCTCCTCATAGTCTGCTCGCAGTCCAGTTGAAGTTAAAACAAGATTGTGTTATTACAGGAACTTACTAAAACTCAAGTCACCCAGGGTTGACCACGGGGTTAGAACTCTGGTTAACGTGTGTCTGGGTCCAAGTGCGTGAGAGAAGGGTGCTTGTGGCTCATTTGTCCTTTCCCCTTCTGTGCACTCCTGTAGTGAGGAGAACACACCGCTGGACTTGGACGACCATGGTGGCAGAACCTTCCTCCGAGTCTTGCTGCATTTGACAATGCACGACTACCCACCCTTGGTGTCAGGGGCCCTGCAGCTCCTCTTTCGGCACTTCAGTCAGAGGCAGGAGGTCCTGCAGGCCTTCAAACAGGTAGTGTGTGTGTGTGTGGGGGGGGGGCGGTATCGTCGTCGTCAGCTGCCCAGGAGGCCATGGTGACATGGGCATGTTGCGTTTGCTCAGGTTCAGCTGCTTGTTACCAGCCAAGATGTGGACAACTACAAACAGATCAAACAAGACTTGGACCAGCTGAGATCCATCGTGGAAAAGTCGGAGCTTTGGGTGTACAAAGGGCAGGGCCCTGATGAGGCCATGGATGGTGTCTCTGGTGAAATCGAACACAAGAAAACAGAGGTGGGTGAGACCCAGGTCACGCTGCCGGAGGAGGTGGATAGGCTCCTCAAACAAGTGAATATCCTACTCTGGTTTCACATAAAAGTGTATATTATGGGATGAGCTTTATTCTCAAGAGATCTGCATGTTGAGTAGCCAAAGTAACAGCCATTCTCCTAGGCAATAAGCTGCAGGATGGAAGGGTAGCTACCTCGCCTGTGTAACTTTGGACCACAGGGAAAATACTTGGTTGTTGAGTGGATTAGCCCCATATTTCCCTTCCAGACCTACCCGGGGAAGAACCTGTTCTCAGTAGGCTGGTCCGCCATCCTCTCTCACATCAGGGAAATCCTGTCAGTCGCAAGGGGGATGAACACGTGACTCGGGCTTAAACCCAGCGTGACTATAGGAAAGCTGCAAAAACTCCCATTGTTTCCTAAACTCCAATGACCGTATGAACACACATACCTTACAGTCCAGGGGCTGGACGAACCACACTTACGTTTGTTTTGGTCCCTAGGAGGGGAATAACAAGTCACAGAAGCATGAGAGCACCAGCAGCTACAATTACAGGGTGGTCAAAGAGGTGAGTGGTCCTACTGCCCTTTTTCCTTGTGTATTAATTCTCTAAGGAAAGATAGTGAGAGTCGACTTGAAGATGCAAACACTTCATCTTTTTTCTTCATGTGAAGTTTAACAGGAAAGAAAAAGCTCTCAGAGGTTAAGTGCATTGATTTTAGGGTCATATCTGGGTTCGAATCATCCTCTGCTGCTTATTATTTGTGTGCCCTCAATTTTCTCACCTTTTAGAGGTGCAGCCAGCACCCGTGATTCTGAAAGTTTATAATTGACCAAAGGACTAATTTCATAGAATCGTCAAGCCTTTATATCAATGACTGGCGCTTAGTGTCCACCAGTGAGGGCTCTAGTTCTTTAGATATCTTTGCATAGGGTGGTTCACAGTTGGAAGATTGGGAGCTTTGTATTTTTTTTTTTTTAACCCCAGAGTAAACTCTTCCCAAGTCCTTGGCAATGATATGAGTCTCACCATTTTAGGAGGTCAATCTTCCTTCCTTCCTTCCTTCCTTCCTTCCTTCCTTCCTTCCTTCCTTCCTTCCTTCCTCCCTCCCTTCCTTCCTTCCTCCCTCCCTCCCTCCCTCCCTCCCTCCCTCCCTCCCTCCTTTTCTCCCTTCATCCATCCATCCATCCTCCCTTCCTTCCTTCCTTCCTTCCTTCCTTCCTTCCTTCCTTCCTTCCTTCCTTCCTTCCTTCCTTCCTTCTTTTCTCCCTTCATCCCTTTTAAAGTTTCTTTATTTTTAGAGAGAGAAAGTGTGCACACATGCAAGCGGAAGGGGGCAGAGACAGAGGGAGAGAGAGAATTGCAAGTGGGCTCTGCACGGTCAGTGTGGAGCCTCATGCAGGGTTTGATCTCACAAACTATAAGATCATGACCTGAGCCAAAGTCAAGAGTTGGACACTTAACCAACTGACCCACCCAGGCACCCCTGGAGATCTTTCTGAAACTATCCCACTTTTGGTTGAAGGCATAACCTACTTCATACTCTGGAAGGGCCTGTTTTTAACCATGTGTAGATTCTGTTTGATGTGATTAAGGGATACTACATATGGGAGGAATCTCCTGTGTTTAATATGTCGTGATCACTTCTGCCTCCCTGCCCATGACCAGAGCCTACAGTTTTTTCTCAGTTATGCTTCCCAGTTTTCTGAAGTTGATTTCTTTCATTTTTTTTTTTTGAAATAATTTTTTCAGGCTTTATGGAGATAAAATTGACAAAAGAAACTGTCATCTTGCTGAAGTGTGACACGCAATAACTTGATAGACACCCTGTGAAGTGATGATCACAATCAGGTTACTTAACACGTCCATCACCTCACATGGCAAGCTCTTTGGAGGGTGGGTGAGAACAGTTCAGATTTACTGTCAGCCGATTTTACGCACACGGCGCACCTTCGCTGACTGTTGCCGCCGCACTGTGCATTGGATCTCAGAACTGGGATGCTGGTCGTGGGTACACACTTGGAGTCTCTCTTTCTGACAGATTCTGATTCGGCTCAGTAAACTCTGCGTGCAGGAGAGCGCCACCGTGAGGAAGAGCAAGAAGCAGCAGCAGCGCCTGCTCCGGAACATGGGCGCGCACGCAGTGGTGCTAGAGCTGCTGCAGATCCCCTACGAGAAGGTGAGTGAGTTCCCCTCTGGCGGCGGCAGCTGTTCCCAGGGCCGGGGTGGGTCCCCGCGTTTTCCGAAACCCTCCACGTTGGGATAGTGTTGGTGGCCACATGGAGCTGACGTGGCGATGGCGAACATAAGGCACTTGTAGGCAACTTGCGCTAAACAGACAGGGTGTCATGAAATACAGCCACCCGTAACCTGCCTCCAGAATCCGTGGCTTCTCCACTTGCTCCCACGCGGCACTGGATGCAAAGGTGGGATGGACGGACCTATATATGCACATGGGCATGTGCTGTGTCCTGGGTCATCTGCAAATGCCTTTTGGGCAATGTAAGCCCTGCAAGTGACTGGATGCATGTGGGGACATGGGGCCTGCCCACTTGTGAGGTCCTCAGTAGTGTGCTGATTTCTGGTTAAGTTATTTGGATCTTTCAGGATACTTGGCTCCAAGTCCTCTTTTCTGTTGTTAGAAGTTACACTCTCTGTCCCATTTTTTCATGCCAGCATTTGTCGTTGACCATGATAGGATTTAGGGAAGTAGGGTAACAGTGCTCTGTGCCATGCAGCCTGACAGGGCACTTTCAAAAGCCTCTATTCACTTCTAAAATCCAGCACAGTTATCATGTTGTTCCCACTTGAAAGATGAGGAGACCGAGGCTTGGGGAACTCGAGAGTCCCAGGGAATGGATTTAGTCTCTTGAGTTCACCAGTGACTTCCAGAGAGACTTGGTGGTGAAGAGTTGGCTAAAGAGGGCTCACTGCTAGTGCTTGGAGGGTGCCAGGCACTGCATTGAGTCATATTCATTCTCCAGTTCATTTCATCCTTAAGACAGCGCTTGAGATGGGTCGTACTATCAGTAGCCCCATTTTATTATTTTATTTTATGTTATTTAACAATTATTTACTTTTGAGATCGAGTGAGAGAGCACAAGCAAGGGAGAGGCAGAGAGAGAGGGAGACACAGAATCCAAAGTAGGCTCCAGGCTCTGGGCTTTCAGTACCGAGCCCAACGCGGGGCTCAAACCCACAAACCGTGAGATCATGAGCTGAGCTGAAGTCGTACGTTTAACTGACTGAGTCATCCAGGCACCCTTACTATTAGTAGCCCCATTTTAGATAAGAAGACTGGCCAGAGGTTCAGTACCTTGCCTGTACGGCCCAGCAACACATGGCAGAGCCAGATCTGCTCACCCGTGAGGCCCAGGCCCCGCTTGCTGTACCTTATCTTCCACGTACCTCACTTGGGCCTGCTGCCCTATGCTCCAGGAATTTCTCTGCAAAGGCCGCTGCCACAATCATGGGGCCCATGTGATTCAGCCTGGTCAAGCCTTTCTGCGGCCACAGATAAAGTGTAAGCTTAATCCCTCTGATAGGTCAGGAACTTAACTGACTTGAATATAACTTCAATCTAAGTGTGCTTGTCATCCAAACTTGGCTGACATGTAACTAGAACCAGCAAGCTGAATAACCTTGCTACATACACAGAATGTGAGAAGGTAGTTTGCTGGCCGTATCTTTGCCTGACAATTTCCCCAGTTTCCTTAAAGAAAGACAGCTCTTCATAGAGTAGTGTGAAAGTAACAGGTAACACGATTCAGCTGGAATTGGGGTAGACCATTGTGTGTGTGTGTGTGTGTGTGTGAGACTGGTTTGATTTGGGATGGGTACGGATAGCCCATTGTGGGAGAACAGTGGAAGAATTCCTACCAGCAGATACTCTCTTGTTAGGTGGTATCTTTAGAGTTTACCTGCCTTGTAAAAATTTGTTTCACCTGATGACGCCTTTGGTTTCAATGAACCCCCGAAGATACTCCTTTGAGCCGAAGAAGTGAAAGAGTGCAGAACTGTTGGAGATTACTGCTGACAACCAGCAGGGTCTCTCTGTCCCAAGGCCTCTGATTTCTTAGAGCTGGAGGATTTGCCACTTTCCCTGTTAGTAGGAGACGAATGTAATATCCAGTATGTTGTATGGGATTTGCTATTAATGTCCTTTTAAACTCTTCTGTTTTTGATTGTCAAGGCTGGTAGCTCAGATTCCTTCCGTCTGTTGTTCTGACAGATGCGTCCTTTCTTCCAGGGTTATTATCTAGACCAGGGTGGGCAACCTGCAGACCTGAACCAAATCCAGTCTGCCATCTGTTGTCATACAGCGTAGTAGTTAAGAACGCATTCTTAAATCTTACATCTTTAGTAGTACCTGCCTAACATCCTTTCTTTTGCTTTTTGATCCACAAAGCCACAAAGTATCTGTCTGACCCTTGGTCTAGACCAGAACCAGTAGCTTACCTTTACTGAATAATTATTATCTAAGCCCTTGACTTGGATTTTCTCATTTAATCTTCACAGCAACTGTATGAAGTGTGCATTTTTCATATCTCCATTTTATAGATGAGGAGACAGAAGCCCTGAAGGGTTAAGTAACTTACCCAACGTCACACAACTAGTGAGTGGTAGATCTGGGTAAGAGCTAAGCAGTCTGGTTTCAGGGTCTACATTGCTAACTGCTGTGCAGTCTGGCATTTGAAATGAGGTGGTGTATGTGAGAAGACGTAGGGAGATTGTTGTGGGCTAAGTGAGTAGGAGGGACGATTCCATTTTTGGAATTCTTTCATTTTTACTATATTTAAACTTTTGCTTGTTTAGAATTGGGCAAAATGGTGATAGGTTTTATGTATTTGTCTTATCTAACAAAGCGTTGGGGCATCTAACGCTCTCTAAAAATACTGAGTACAGTATATGCTTTTACTATAGGAAATGAGAATCGCATGATCAGCTGTTGAAATGCCTTGGGGCAGGTATTATCCCCATTTTGCAGATGGGAAAATTAACTCTTAGGTTAGATGCTAAGACAGAGATGACAAGGAAAGGATTGTGGCAGGTATATTTGCCCACATTTACAATCCAAAGAGAGTCCCCCTTTGTCACGTGATCCCTGCCAAAAATGAACGCATACATTTGTGAGGCGGATTAAAGAGAGTGAGCCCGAGACCTGGGCGGTGTGACCTCATTGCTAGCGATGCGGTCGGCCACGGCTCCGCTGTCCCTCTGTTCTCAGAAGTGGGGCGTTCAGAAGTTTCAGGCATTGCTAGAAATGAAATCCCAGAGGCTTCCTCTCAGCTTCCACTCTGTATTGCATTTTTCCCGAATCAATTCTTTTTATACCTACCCAAGGCTAGTGGAAGAGAATATAGGAGAATTGAATAAGTTACTGGCGTCTTTTCACCGTCAGCGACGCGGCACCCCAGTGTCTTTACACAACAGTCTCTCGGCAAGCACCTTGGCTGGAACCCACTTAGCAGGTGGTGAGCGTATCATAGAATGTGATCTCTTGGCCTAGAGATAAGTGCTGTCTCCTCTGACCTTCTGTTGTCTACTGCATCGCCCGTTTTCAACTGATTTTTCATCTCCCTCCTTCCACACAGGCTGAAGATACCAAGATGCAGGAGATAATGAGGCTGGCTCATGAATTTCTGCAGAATTTCTGTGCTGGCAACCAGCAGAATCAAGCATTGCTACACAAACACATAAACCTGTTTCTCAACCCGGGGGTAAGACTTGAGGCCTATCTGGAAATCTGTGAGGGGAGGAGGGTGCGAAGCACTAAGGAACAACAGCTGGTTCTTTTGCTGTTGTGACCACGGGGACTTGTTACAAAGCAACATTCATTCTAGGGGGAACGTTGGGACCATCTCTCAGGAGAACATAAATATTCCTCTTATTTTGGGGGGAGAAAGGGAAAAGGAGGAGGAGGTGGTAGGACAAGGTAAGGTATATTTTTATTTTTTCTTAACGTTCTTCATTACATCAAATTTTAGTGCTGGTGAGTTGCTAATTCTCACTCGCCAACCACATCCTCCTGAGGTCTTGCATAAGGTTTTCTGTGTACGTAATACAATACATAATAATACGTTAGATACATATAAATACACAATATATTCATATAAAACATAATTGTTATATTTTAGTGTGTCAAATATGTTTTTGAAGTACGTGGAGTGCATTTTTTTTAGAGATAAATGGTGGCATACTCTACTTGTAGCTTTTTTCTCTTAATATATTGTGGCTATCTTTGCAAGTCAGAGATAAATTTTTCTGATTTTTGATGAGAATTTTTGATGGCTATGTGGCATTCCATAGTATGTCTGTAACTTTTTAAAGCCCATTGGCATATTAATAGACATTTAGGCCAGCTCTAATTTTTGGCTTTGTGTAATTCTACAAAGGACCTCCTTGTAATACATGCACACTGACATATTTGTTAGTACTGCTGGAGCTTTGGAGGACAGGACTACTAGAATTGTGATGTTAGGAAGAGAAAAGACAAAAGATACAAAGCTGAAAGCCCCCTACTTCATACCAAACATAAAACTTATCCCTCAATAACTCGGGGTAAAAACCACAGAAAATAAGCCTTCTAGAAGAGAACATGAAAATATTTTGATGACCTTGTGGAAAGCAAAGTTTTTTTTTTTTTTTTTAATTTAAGTTTTAAGTAATCTCTACACCTTACCTGGGGCTTGAACTCACAACCCTGAGATCGGTTCATACACTCCTTGAACTGAGCCAGCCAGATGCGCCCAGAGTTTTCTTACCCAGTATAAAAATAGAATTAATTATAAAGGAAAACATAAAATAAAGACTTCCATTCACCGGGTGAGCTCATTAAGATCATCCAGAGGCAAGCCAGAGAGTGGGGGAAGACGTTTGCTTTGCATATATGTTCAATTAAGAACTCATGTCCAGAATTTATAATAAACTGAAGAAAAGTCAACAAGGAAAAAGGCAACCCATTTTTTAAATGGATAAAAAAAACTTTAAAATGAAATAATCTGTAGTAGAATATACCCAGGTGCCTGTCACTGAGACAAGGTGATCATCCGAGAAGTATAAATTAACTAAGGCAAAACAAAGTATGACTAAATTCAGAGACCAACAACACTGTAAATCAGCAAGGATATGGAAAAGCTGTGGTGTAGAATGGAAATTGTTAATATCTTTTGAAAGCTGTTGAGAAGTACTTTTTAAAAAAAATTTTTTTTACTGTTCATTCACTTTTGAGAGACACCAAAGTGAGTGGGGGAGGGGCAAAGAGGGAGACACAGAATCCAAAGCACGCTCTAGGCTCTGAGCTATCTGTCAGCAAAGAACCCGTTGTGGGGCTCAAACTCATTAACGGTGAGATCATGACCTGAGCCAAAGTCTGACACTTAACCAACTGAGCCATCCAGGTGCCCCTGTTGAGAAGTACTTTTAAAGCCAAACATTTATATTCTGCAACCCAGCAATTCCACTCTTGGATATAAAGCCAACAGAAAGGCACACACATTAAAATTTACCAGAAGACATGTTCGAGAATGCCCAGAGCAGCCCTATTGTGCGAAGAGTAGTGCCATTAAAACCTGCCGTTAAACTGGATACACCCCTAATGCCCATCAGCAATAGAAGAGATCAGCACACTGTGGTTGATTCATGTCATGGAATATACATAGCAGTATATTCTATGTACTGATACATGCAACAACATGTTGACAGCATCGCAAATGTACTATTAAACAAAAGAAAGCAGGCGGAAGACAGTACAGGAGGCTCAAAAACAGGCAAAACTAATCTGTGGTTGCAGAAATCAAAATAGGAGTTAAATTGGGTGGTAAGACATTTTGTTTCTTGATCTGGGTGCTGGGGTTCCCACCATAGTTCATTGAGGTGAATACTAGTTGTTTCCCTTTCTATATGTTTATTACACATGATTGAAAAGGTTTATGAAAAAAGAAGGCCGTACAGAAGTGAGAAAGGAGAGCCATCTCTTCACTGGTTTGAAGGCTTCTTTGTGTGTTTTGGTAGACTCTTTATCACTTTGTTCTCTGATGTCCCTGTGCTACTGCTCTGACTCTTCTGTCAGATCCTGGAGGCGGTAACCATGCAGCATATCTTCATGAACAACTTCCAGCTCTGCAGTGAGATCAATGAGAGGGTCGTCCAGCACTTTGTTCACTGCATCGAGACTCACGGTCGGAACGTCCAGTACATCAAGTTCTTGCAGACGATTGTCAAGGCGGAAGGGAAATTCATTAAAAAGTGCCAAGACATGGTTATGGCTGAGGTAACAACTGCTTATTTCTATATCCCTGCCTTTGGTGTTCCATACAAATTTTTAAATTACTACTCTCTGTATGAACTAGCACCCTCTCCTGGACCCACATGAAGGGACAAAACATAATTGTGGTTTGTTTGTGTGAGAGAGTGTGTTTGTGAGCATAAATCAGATACACACGCAGGCAAGAGTCTCATCAGGTTTTCCATAGTAGTGAATCTATTTATTTTGAGGAGTTTGGGATCAGATTTTTTTGAGAGGGGGAAAATAAAACCAGGAGTAACAAACCAAAAATACGATGAATAGAGATTAAATGTGGATAGAAACCAGTGAGCCAGAACAGCCTGTGTTCCTGTGAATAAGTTGTCTTTAATTATTCACTTCATTAGCTAGAAAAATTGTTACTTGATGATTCTTGAGAAGAAGCTAGACCGTGGGATTGGGACAAAGTCCTGCTTGGTTCTCTGTGGGAAGTCAATGCCCCATGAATGCTGTCTGACCAAAAAAGCCCTCTGCCACCACTTTCAGATACATTCCATTTCATCTTTTGCCTGTTTAAAAAAATGAAAACTTAAGTAAATCCACCTACCATTTGGATTTAAAATGTCATCTAATAAAGAACATACGATACCAGTGGAAGGTAGTGTTGCATAATTAAAAGAACTGACTTTACTTAGGATATGAATGAAGGCTGTACTGGTTTATTGGCTATGTGACGTGTCAACTTCCCCAACCCTCAGCGTGCATTTTTGTGAAAGAAGGTGTAGCCATATTCACCTGAGGAACTGATATGTGAACTCATTGAAATAATGATGACAAAAATAGCTAACATTTCTTGGAAGCCTGCCATACCCTAGTTAGGGCCCTAAGCAATTTACATATAATCATTTATTTAATCTGCATGACAACACCATGAGTTCATTATCTTCTTTGTCCTCAGTTTTACGGACAAAACTGAGGCACAATGAAGTTAGGTGATTCATGTGAAGTATTTATCACAATACTTGGCACTTATTTAGAGCCTATGAAGGTTAGATGTTATTGTGTAAATAATATTGACTATATTTATTTTGGCTTCTGTACCAGCCCTTTTTGGATCTTCTGTATTTCATGCAGTGCTGAAATTGATTTATTCTTAAGTAGATTTATGAGAAGCCACATTCAGTCCTGGGGACAAGTTATAAGTAGGAAAGCCTTGATTTTTTGATGAGTGTTGAAAGTTAGGTGTATCTTTTTTTTTTTTTTTAACATTTATTTATTTTTGAGACAGAGAGAGACAGAGCATGAACGGGGGAGGGGCAGAGAGAGAGGGAGACACAGAATCGGAGGCAGGCTCCAGGCTCTGAGCCATCAGCCCAGAGCTGGACGCAGGGCTCATACTCACGGACCGTGAGATCGTGACCTGAGCCGAAGTCGGACGCTTAACCGACTGAGCCACCCAGGCGCCCCAAAAGTTAGGTGTATCTTAATGAGAACTGGATAATTTGTGAAGAGAGAAGGCACTGCATGAGAGAGTTGTAAGAGGGATACTGCTTTTCAGGCATAAAAAGATGGAAACATTTTTTAAAATGTTTGTTTATTTGGGGGTGGGTGGCAGAAGGGGAGAGAGAGAATCTGTACCATCAGCACAGAGCCTGACACTGGGATCGATGTCACAAACCAAGAGATCATGTCCTGAGCCAAAACTAAGAGTCAGGTGGACACTCAACCAACCGAGTCACCCAAGCGCCCCTGTAAATATTTTTAAGTAGAAGAATCATAGCCTAATTGTTAGGTTTGGAATTAAAAGTGCAAGCTTACAGTCTGCATTTCCACTTGATACATGAATGTTGGTATGCAGACCTTGTCTTCCCCCAGTGGCTTTAGGACCACTGTCCTATACCTGTATCTGTCGATCGAAATGCTGCTGCTGAAGATTTTGAGTTGTTCATTAATATAAATGAAGTTTAGACGAGTTTGGTAAAACAGGTGAGACTGGTTTTAGAAAGCAAAGGCTGACAGAACATCTCTTGTTCCCTTTTCCCTCATTTTTTAAATGTCCCCACCTCTGCAAGCTCATACTATAAGCAAGCCCCATTCTTTCTGCAGCTGGTTAATTCGGGAGAGGACGTCCTCGTGTTCTACAATGACAGAGCCTCTTTCCAGACCCTAATCCAGATGATGAGGTCAGAGCGGGACCGGATGGATGAGAACAGCCCTCTCATGTACCACATCCACCTGGTTGAGCTCTTGGCCGTATGCACTGAGGGCAAGAACGTCTATACAGAGATAAAGTGCAACTCTCTGCTCCCACTGGATGACATTGTCCGTGTAGTGACCCATGAGGATTGCATCCCCGAGGTGAGCAAGCTCTTCTCATGTCTCTGCATGTGGCATGTGGACTTGCAGCCAGCTCTGATGCGGCCTCACAGTACGATAAGATCTGCAGCTCATTTTGTAGTGAGGAAACAACATTTTCTCAAATGCCAGTTTAGTGTATGAAGAACATTGGGGGGATTTTAGTCCTTTTTGATGTCTCCTCGAGAAGAGTGGGAATCTGCTTCTGTGCTTCCGCTCTTGAAAACTAATCATTCAGCCTGTTGAGCGAAGAGTATTTGCTTGGAATGAATGTCTGAAAAATGAGATGGAGTGGTTTGAGATACGGTTCGTGTGCACGTAAGACCTATTCTGCAAGTAGATTCTTTAATGAAAATGTGTATTGCAAAAATGAATGAATGACAATTATAAAACATTTAGGAACTACAGGTAACCAATAGGAAAATTAAAATAATCTATAATTCTACCACCCGTAATAAATACCTGTTAAAAATAAATAAATAAATAAATGCATACATACATACATACATACATACATACATACATACATACCTGTTAGGTTTTGGAAGTGATTCCTTTCAAGTTTTCTGTTTCATTGTTGATAAGTGTTGGCTAGTAACAATAATGACAGCAAAAACAGTGAATCATACAGTTTATATTTTGCCTTTGTATGTTTAAAATACATGCTATTAATTTATATCTTAAACTAAATACACATATATTTATAGCAGATACAGTGTGTATTTTGTCTTTGTTTAAAATATATGCTGGTAACTTAATCTTAAACTGAATATACTTTTATTTATAGTATATGTAGTATATATCAAATAGATGTTTTTAGATGAATTTTTGAAAAGTTAATACATTATGAAAAGTTCGAATAGCAGAGACTATAAAGGAGTAAACTATGGCGTATCTCCTAATCTGTCCCTTCCCACCCCAGAGAAAATTATTATGGTCTTGTACATCCTTCTAGAGTTCTGTATATGAACAAATGTAAATAAATATTCTTCATTCCCTCCCCCGTTTTTTTTTTCCTAACCACAAAAGATGACATTCTGTATACACTGTTGTTCTTTTTCATATCTGTCCATAAAGAGATTCCACATTCTTTTTTTTTTTTACAGTTACATAAACATTTTATCATATGGATGTACTATAATTGCCTTGCATGTCTGTTTAACCAGCTTATGCTAATAAAATGAGATAATTAATAACTGATGACTATAATAAAGGAGAAAAAAAACAAGGTCACATTTTTCTCACAGCCTTGTCCACACAGCATTTTATCAGACTTTTGGACTCATTTATTTGACAGATGGAAATGGTGTTTTGATACAGTTTTAATTTGCATTTCTCTTTTTCTATGTATACAGAATTGGTTTTTCAGAAACATCTATTTCTGTCTTCAGGTTAAAATTGCCTACATTAACTTCCTTAATCACTGCTACGTGGATACTGAGGTGGAAATGAAGGAGATTTATACCAGCAATCACATGTGGAAGTTGTTTGAGAATTTCCTTGTAGACATCTGCAGGGTAAGGCTTTCTGGAACTGAGGGGCAGAGCGGAAATGTTTGTGTATGTGCGTGTGTCTGGACATCCTTATGCAGGCATGAGGAAAATATTCACGTCATTTCAGCTTGCTCATGTGACACGGGGAGGCAGATGTGGCTCTACACTTGCACACGCCTCATTTCTTTATGCCTTTTACCTCTTGCTGAGAATAGATTTTATTCATCACATGTCAGAAAGGTGGGTTATTGCTTTTCATTTCATCCTTTATGGACTGATTTGTGAATAATAATCCGAGACATACTAAAATCACATTTGAAAGTTTTCTTTTCCTTGACGATATCTCTCCTTAAAGGACACCTTCCTGAGCTTGAGCATTTATCTCCTTCAGTCTGGTGTCAAGGATTCTGCAAAGCACTTCCCTTTGGATCTGCTTTCCTGACCTAGCAGTTGGATGGGCTTCATATTCTGGATTTGGTTTTGCTCTGAGCTTAATACTGTTTCTAAAGCTGCAAGACCACTGCCTAACAAGGCACACCATGGATTCACGATGAGTTTTGTGGTGGTGGGTTTGGGGGATAGGGGATGGTAACCAAGTTCTTGAAAGAATGATTGTAAGATGAATTTCGGAATCTTCATGTTAATAAGAAAGGTGCTTTGGAGAGTCTTACACTGTGATACTTCCTGCTTGATGGTACAAATTACAGTGTAAAACACCCTGCAAGAACTTGTTTTCTTTCTAATCAAGGTCTGTGTTTAATAATACTCACATGTTGGTATCACAGACAAATGTATACATATCTATTTTTTTTTAATCTCAAATTCCTCCTAGTCTTTTAATCCCATAAATCTGGTTTTGGAGATTGGAATGCAAGGCCTGCTCTGTTTTTCGTGGGGTTTTTTTTTTTGTTTTTTAATCAGGGCTGAACAAAGTTTTCTGTAAAGGACCAGATATTAATATGTTCAGGTTTGTTGTCCATCTGGTCTCTGACACAACTACTCAAGTCTGCCCTGGTAGTTTGAAAACAGCCATGACAATAGGTAAATAGGTGGGCATGGCTGTGTTCCAATAAAACTTTATTTATAAAAGCAGCCACCAGCACGTAACTGTGCTGACCTCTACATTACATTATTCAGAAATGTAAAATCAGTTACTAATTTCATTCTCTGAATGTGTCAAAACTGCTCAGTATTAAGCTGACAATATGGCAATTAGTTAATAAAACATGATTTTTTTTTGCCCTTCATAAATTTTTATTGTAAGCAACATTACATCTGAAATTACAGCACTAATGAATTTGGTAATAAAACTTGATTTTTAAAAGTGTATTTTCTATATCTTTTCCTCTAAATGCCTAATCTTATTTTAAATAGCAAAATTAAGTATAATGCCAGTAAAACCTGAAGTCTCTCACCTCAAGACCTATGGAATCAATGATTTTGACTCAAACTCCACTATTTTCAGCAGTACTGCATATCAGTAACTTTTTTTTAATTGAAGTATAGTTGACACACAATGTTATATTAGCTTTACTGTACATCATAGCAATTTGACAACTTTATATGTTATGCTATAGTAGCGTTTTTATTGAATAGAAGAGTGTTGTAGCATTGGAGAATATTACACACAGTGGACCTGATATATTTGATTCTCTTGATCATATATGTTAGGAAACATAGTGTAGAACAGATGAATGGCTTAACAAGGAGCACAGTTCACTTTTAGGGGAAAATACAGACAACTGTAGTTACTATGCCTCTTGTTGCCTTTTAAGGTGTTAGATTTGCCACACATGGCTAGGAATTTGGAAGCAATAGCCCTGTAGGTCCCATACCGACTTAAAAAAAATTTTTTTTAATGTTTATTTTTTTGAGAGAGCATGAGTGGGGGAGGGGAAGAGAGAGAGGGAGACACAGAATCTGAAGCAGGCTCCAAGCTCTGAGCTTTCAGCACAGAGCTGACAAGGGATTCAAACCCACAAACCATGAGACCATGCATGACCTAAGCTGAAGTCAACTGCTTAACTGACTGAGCCACTCACGCACCCTGGTCCCTTATCAATTTTGTTTTATGAGTCTATACTGGGATACACAAGTTGATCAGTTTCTCTGGCTGCATGATTTATTGTTGTTATTTCAAGCCTTTATTTTCGTTTGTTGGATTAGCAGGAGTGGTTACAGATTTCTTAATTCTACAGCTGATCTACAGGTTTGGTGTGATGTCTAAAGCATCCACTTGCCTTGCAGGCCTGTAACAACACAAGTGACAGGAAGCATGCAGACTCAATTTTGGAAAAGTATGTTACTGAAATCGTCATGAGTATTGTTACTACCTTCTTCAGTTCTCCCTTCTCAGACCAGAGTACTACCCTGCAGGTAAGAAACACAAGCGGTGCAGGGCTTTCCCGACAGAGCTTCAGCAATTGCTGTTGGTGCTGATATGACAGTGAGCAGCTGTACACGAGCCTTCATGGATACAAGATCCTTTGCTTTCTCAGGATGCCCTTGGATAAATAAGCACCTGAGGATGTTTTTCTTCACCAGATGGTTCTATTGATTGTTGGTCTTTTTTCCTTACAATGCCTGTTCTTCCCCCCTTCAATCTTGTTGATTCCTCCCTTCCAATTTTAGGAGAAGCAGCTTTCAAATAGGTGCTAGCATGTTATTAAGGCTTTTTAAAAACATGTTTGGAAACCTCCATTTTAACTCCTGAAGTGTCTGCCTTAAGCTCATCCCAAGTGCTGCATGGCAAGAGTGAGAAGTCTTTAAGCCATGGCAGCAGGGCTGGTGTATTGTACAGCAACATGGGCATGTGAACTCCTTTGTGCACAGTGCTCCTGGGGTGTGCAGTGCAGCAGCCCTGCGTGCTGGTTCTCACTGTACAGTTTCAAAGTTTTGAATCCATGGATCTGAAAGAGAATTTCATTCTTCGACTTGGAAAAATCACTCCTCTTTTATAACTTAGGTCTGGGTCAACTGCTGTGGGAGTCTTACAGCAGGTGCGTTGGTACAGCCTACAAGATGAAAGTTGGCCTTGGTCTCCAGTGATCAGAAGAGAAATAGTAACCATCCTTGTCATAGAAAGAGGTAGAGGCTGTCCTGGGGTTGATGGATGGCCCAGAGTTATTGGATTATAGACAGATAATCCTAATGCAGGTAAATTCTCCAAGGGAAAGGTGATTCATGGTAGTATCATACTCATTAGTATATTTATCACATCCTGCTCTATTTCATTAACATGCAGAGAGTTCATATAAGCTCAGTATAGTCTATGAGGTAGATGATATTGCCATCTTTGTAGCTCCATAAACTGAGGCTCAGAAAGTTTAATTACCATGCTGAGTCATGGTCACAGCCATTAAGTGGCATAACCATGATTTCAACCTACTTTTCTCTGATTCTGAAACTTGTGGAGTTTTTAGTGAGTTACATTTGCTGGGAACTATTGGTAACCTTCTGTTTGGTTAGAAATAACTATAAAAGCTAGCAGTTAAGCTAAAGTATTGCAAAGTTTGAATGCTATCTTTCAAATGTCTGTATATATTCTTAAGTAATTGGGGAGCAGAAACTGGTTGGATCCCAAGCGCATGAGTTACCAGAGGCCAGAATGTGTTCTTTACCAAGTGCTATTATGCTGAGAGCCAGCCAGGAAAGCTGCCATGGTTGCTAAGATTGGACTTGCTGCTTTTGCAATTTAAAGTGACAATCCTTACAGCAATGCCCATTCTCCTATGGATCATGAAATAGTATTGCAAAACCAAAATGTCAAAGTAAGTCAATCAAATTAATTGGAAAACTATTAAACAGGAATATGAGATTTGGTTTCCCATTTTGGTCACTCCTCTCTCTTCTTATTGCCTTACTCTGAAACCAATTTTTGGACCACCTAATAAGCCAGAATGGTCAGAGACATGAATCTTCAGTATAAATGTTGTAAGTCCCAGCAAGACTCAGGTTGTCCATATATACTTAGAATACAAAATCCAAAGTGGATTTTAGTTTTGTTTTTTTTTTTTTTTTTATGGCTTTCTAGAGCATGTATTTTCCAAGGAATACTATTTTTGGAGTTCTCATGGCCTATCTTGTTTTGTTTGTATGCTGAACAGTATATGCGTCATTTCCCAGCTAGATTTTTACCTCCTTCCTGGCTGCCTTCCTTGTTTGTTTAGTTTTTTCCTTCTTTTCTTTCAACCCAAGCATATGAGGAAGGAAAATGGTGAGCTTGGGTTTGGCCGTGTCACATTTATTTTATTATTTATTTACTTATTGCCAGTGGAATGTCCAGGAGGCAGCTGGGACTATGGGATCTAGGGAGGAAGGATAGAATTTTGGAGGCTTCAGAGCAGGATAAAGCTGGTTTCAAATTCACACTCTTTGCCTTATCAGCTCTGTGAACTTGGCTTGGTCACAGAACCTCTTATTTGAAACAGGGCTGTAATGTCAATCCTGTAGGCTATCGTGAGCAAGAGAGAAAATATTTGCGAAACATCTAGCATAATGCCTGGCACAGAGTAGCTGCTTAGTAAATATGATCCTATACTTTCTCTGCTACACCATAAGCTACAGTAAGAAGGACATAGCTATGCCTTATGTGCATAGTTACTTCTGATACTGCTCTGTCCCTTGTAGCTTTTTGTGCTTGGGACCTGGTAGGTGCTGATTCACTGAGTAAGTAAATGAGTCCATGAGACTCAGGAGAGTGGAGTAGTAGAATCCGGATATAAACAGTTGGTAGTTGAAGTCATGGCCAGGAAAATGAAGCATTTTACTAGAACAGACTGGTCAGAGCACGAGTAATTAAAGATAGCATCTAAAAGAGGCCAGAGGAAGGTCTTCACTTGATCACACAGGCAGCGTGGGATTCAGGAACAAGCAGGGCTTCAGGATAAGAGAAGGGAGGATTTTACGAAGAGGGTGATGGGCAGCCGTGTTTTTTAGTCCGAGAGTTTGAGTGACTTGATGGCACCAGATTGCCCATTGGAGTGGGTCATTAGAAAGCAGCTACACTGGCTAACGTATTCCTCTTTTGTTTATCCAGAGGTGAGACGGGAACAGAGCAAATACCCAATGAATACTGATTAAATTGAATTGAGTCAAAGGATACTTCTTTCTTTGAGTTTGGGTGTTGGGTTCCCATCCTAACTCTAACACATATTCCCAGTGGGGTGGGTGATAATACCACTGCTTACTTCCTATGGTCATATGGTAAGGGTTCCATGAGATATGTAGAAAGCACTCAGCACTTGGCATGTGGGAAGTGTTCTCCATAAATGGCTTCTCTCATTGGGAACGTTGTGCTCAGGAGCTAAATATCAGGGTTTTGCAGCCAATTTCTCAGGCTCTTTATGATCTTGTCCTCTCTTAGTAACGCAGTTTACTGTCCTGCGTAGCTGGGAGGTGTAGAACAGAAAGTACTTCCTGAAGAAAGCAATAAGATTCTGCTTTGCAGGTGAACTTCGTGGAAAGAGCACAAATTGTCAGCATCAGAGAGCCCTGAGGTTGACTGACTGCTCTGGCACCACTTGTTAGTTCTTTTGGATACTTTCTTTTAACTTTTATGGGCCTCCATTTCTTATTTGTGGCATTAAGGTAGTTCATGTGCTATAGGATTGTTAGTTGAGGCCCCCAATGAGCTTTCACCTGATATGTGACACTTAATAAGTATAAGTTATCCAAACATTGTTCATAGAAGAGGTTCTGAAATCTTATTAACCTGTTGTGTTGTCATGTAATAGACTTGATTTTCTCCCTAGCACCATGTTTGTTTTTTTTTCCTTCCATCTCAGAAACTTCTCTACAGTGTTTCACTACTTTTTTTCTTTGCTATATTAGCTCCTGCTGTTTTTTGGAGGGGCTGTGCAAGTCCTCTTCCTACAAACTAAAGTCCAAAGCTACCTGGATCCAGGTAGCTATGGATAGAGACCAAAATTATAACTTTGAAATGCATTCAGAAATCACCATCAAACTGATAAAGTAAATGTTTGAGTTCTTTTATTTTAAAAAGAGCAAAATTTATGCTGTCATAGAATAAATCCTATCATGTAGTTAACTTCCCAGGACTCATCTCTAGTAAATGAATATTTATAAAGTATAATATCAGAATTCTACTCTGTTTATATCATGGAAAACAGTGCTAGAAATAAGTATGCATTCTTGGTGAGATTCACTTAATAGTTTGTTTTTGCTAATCAAAAACAGAGGTTCTACATATAGTATACAATGTCTGGAAAGAACTTTGGGTTATTCTGCCTCAATCCACTCATTTTATGTATTGGATGAAGTTAAAGCTCAGATGTAAGCTCCTTTGCCTCAAGTCAAATAGCCAGTTGGTAACTGGACAGGAATACAAGTTTTCAGACATTGACTCCACTGTTGATTCTTATGGTCAGACTTGAATGGTGTCAAGTTTGTACGTGATCTTAAAATGCTTCAGATTTTTTTCCTCCTTTGATGAGGCACCTGCTGGAATCCTGCTCATAACTAGTCACGCCTTCCCACTCTTGCAAAGGGTCCGTTACCATTAATTCACAGTTCATTACAATGTCTGTTTCTGATCTGTGTGTCAGTGATCTACAGAAAAGTCATATTGCCTGTCTCTTGGCCTCTCTTCCTTGCAGACTCGCCAGCCTGTCTTTGTGCAACTGCTACAAGGTGTGTTCAGGGTCTACCACTGCAACTGGTTAATGCCGAGCCAAAAAGCCTCTGTGGAGAGCTGTATTCGGGTGCTCTCTGATGTAGGTAAGCTATCAGTGCAGTTGGGAGTAACATGATGACAATGAATTACCTCACAGCAGTAAAGGCCACTCAGTTTTATTGAGCACTTGTTATAGCTCTTCTAGAGTTCCACACACAGGAAGTTGGCAGAGGTAGAATAGGAATGGAGGTCTTCTTGATAGCTAACCCTTGCCTTCTTTCATCTACCAAGCTGGCATCTCCCAAAGCGAAGAGCCAGTAAGTCCCAAAGAGCGAGAGGCTTTGAAAAATACAGGTGCATGGTTAAATGTTAGGCATCTCTTGGCAGGTCCCAGTGCACACACACTTACTCAAGGCCCTGGGAAGTCTCTCTCAAGAAACTAATTTGTTTACTCCAGTAAGTGTATTCAACCACATGGGAACTTTTTTTCTTGCTAAGTGCACATCCAATCCCAGGGGGACACCCTTTCTCAGAAAACGTACACTGCTCCCTATTGCCTATCAATTGTCACCTCTCTGGTAGCTCTGAAAATGACTGCTCCCTTCACCCTGACTTTATCAGACTCTGTTACTCAGCCCTACTCCCCTTCATAAATGGGAAGCAAGGGGCTCTCTTCCTGCATAAATTTAAGAAGAGGTATCTCTTTATATTCCTGCAGACAGGCAGCACAGAGGCAAGTCGGGTTCTTGGATTATCAAGTAGCTGTCCACCAAATATAAATTGTGTTGATTAGGGTTTCTTGCCTGATTTCAGTCATCCCATCCTGATTTCCTTGATTCTCATATGGTAGGTAATGGTGTCTTTTTACTGTTTATGCGGTACTATCTCACAATAAGAGATGAAGCTTTTGAAAGAGTGTACATTATAGGTTCATGATGTGATATCTTAGATCCAGGGCTCTGAGACTGTATCCCCAAAACCGTGTTCTCTACCCACATAGGATTGTGCATCATGAAGCTCTTTGTTGAAATTTGGGCAGGTTGCTGAGTTGGCTAGCTCAGCACTCATTAGGGAGATGAAATGCTTCAATAGTCTTGGCGGTGATGTGAAAAGACAAAGGGAGTTGATGTCTGCAAAATGGCAGGGCATGAAAGCAGCACAGCACACTCAGCCCAGGAACTCAGACTTCTGTCCCTTGCGGAATACCTTCTCCTGACTGAAATCACACCCAAAATTCACTGTTTTCATTGTTCATTTTCTAAAGGGGTATCTAAGGCACATAGTTTCTAGCTGAGTGTATGCTGTGCATCCTGCTTTTTGATATTAGTCATATTTCCCCCCCATATTTCTTACTTGCTGTATTAAACTGTTCGAAATTTGTTAATTGGCCGATGTTTTCTTGCCCCACATTGTGTTTTGTTTTCTTTTGTTTTTACTGGGACTTAAACCTTTGCTTCTCAGATTTCGTCTTCCAGGTTGCTGGAGTTGTTTTTAGAATTAGATGTAGGTAATATAACACCTTCTTTGCTTCTGGTCTTATGAAGCATTGAAGACATGAAATAGTTGTCTTGTTTTTTGGAGGTTGTTGGATTTTCCATATTGAAAAAAAGGATTGTTAGTTATGTTCCTTTTTAAAAAGTTTAAAGTTTTTATTTTGGAATAATTTTAGATTTATAGGAAGTTGCCAAGATAACACACACAGTTCCCCATGTACCTCTCACCCAGTTTCCCCCACTGTCAACATCTTACATCACCTGGGTATATTTGTCCAAACGATGAAACTGATGTTGGCCCATAGCTATAAACTACACTCCAGATTTGGTACCACTTTTTCCATTAATGTCCTTTATCTGTTCCAGGTTTCAATCTAGGCTACCATGTTGCATTTAGTTGTGATGCCTCCCCAGTCCCTTCTGGTCTGCGACAGTTTCTCAGACTTTCCTTGTTTTTTTTAACGACATTAATAATCTTGAAGAGTGCTGGTCAGGTGTTCTGTAGAATATCCCCCCTTGTGGACCTGACTGTCATCTGTCTCATGATTAGACTTGAGGTTTTTTTAAGAGGAAAAGAGAACAGCCTAAATAGAAAGGATAGCTTATGTTATTATAAATATTATCTTTTGTTTTATGTTTGGCTTAAATTGACATTTTGTAGATTGTTGTATAGAACACCACTGAGAGAGAATTTTTGGAAAAATAGTTTCTTTGAAAAATGAATTCCCTGTTGTGATAATTCTTAAAATATGTGAACAACATGAGAGACCTTAAGATGCCATTCATTGAGGAAACCCATTGAGGTCTAACTTTGACCTGCCTGCCTAAACTTTGACCTAAAACATTTCAACATACTTCAGAGCTACTGCCCCCCTCCCCCTGAATTCATATTGAGAAGCCCTGACCTAACAATGTCAAAGTTCATTTGAGTTCCTCAGTGTTGACACAAGCATGCAAGTGACCTATTACAGGTATGGATGAATCTGCCTAAGGGTTGATGGGGGGAGTTAAGTCTGTCTTTAAGGCGTCTCCCATGCAAGTTGGAGGCTCATGAGTCCTGTTTCTTCTGTGTAGCCAAGAGCCGGGCCATCGCTATTCCTGTGGACCTGGACAGCCAAGTCAACAACCTCTTTCTGAAGTCTCACAACATTGTGCAGAAAACTGCCATGAACTGGCGACTGACTGCCCGCAATGCGGCTCGCAGAGACTCTGTTCTGGCGGCTTCCAGAGACTACCGGAATATCATTGAGAGATTGCAGGTAATGTCAGGCCCAGAGAGGAGTGAACCTGAACCTGGCCTGAGGTGGTTCCCCCAAAGCAGCGCTTCCATGAGCCAGAGAAAATCCAAAACGGGCCAGAAAGAGATGTAAGCATGTGAATGGCTAGTCAAGCACAGTAATGTGTATAGGACCAAGAATGCAAAGCTGCTTGGGAAGAGAAAGTCTTCTGGCAAAGTCATGGTCTTTAAAGGTTTTCGACAGATTTCTTTCTTTGCTTTTTTTTTTTTTTTTTTTTAAGTTTATTTGAGAGAACACAAGTGGGATAGGGGCAGAGACAGAGGAGAGAAAGAATCCCAAGCAGGCTCTGCACTGTTAGCGCAGAGCCTGATGTGGGTTTGAACCCACGGAACCAAGAGATCATGACCTGACCTGAATCCAAGAGTCAGACGCTTAACCAACTGAGCCACCCACGTGGCCCTGTATTGACAGATTTCTTCATGAAGAATGGGGACTGCTCTTTTTAGGAAGGAATAATTAAGTATTACAAAAGGATGCTTAGAATAAGGGCATAAGTGCTCCATTTTTTTTTTTTTTAATCACTCTGGGATATTTAGCCTCTGGAATCAGCAGGTAAACAAGTATTATAATGTCCAAGAGAAGAGTTTTCTCTCAGAATGAGTCAAAAGAAAATAAAACCATTACTAAATTGTATCTGTATTTTACTTCTTTCTTGCACGTATGAAGAGATCTATCCCTTTGTTAAGTGGAGAGTAGTGAATATTTGGTGCATGTGAAACACTTAAACTTCCATCATAACATTAACATCTTTACTCAAGTGATTCTCTCACAGGTAGTGCATGGGCTATAGTTGGAGAGTCTCAGCCATTTCAAATGAGCCTGCTGGAATGGTTAAAAGCATGAACTCAGGCCAGTGCCTCGGGTCAAATCCTGACTCCACTGCTTATAAATAGTGTATCTTTGGGAAGGTTACCTCATTTCTCTATGCCTCAGTTTCCTCATTTGTAAAATAGCATAATAATAACACCTACCTCAGGGTTAATGTGAGGATCGCGAGCATTGATTACATGTTCCGGTTATCTGTGCCTGCCTAATGAATAACACCAATTTTTTCATTCTCTTAGTCTGTTTAGAGGTTGACTGGGCTCAATAAGGTGTCTGTTGCTCAGGGTTTTGAATGCAGTAATGGTCAGATGGCAGCTGTGGTTGGACTCATCTTGAACTCTTGCACATGTTTGGCAGTAGATGTTGGGACCCCAGCTGGAGTTGTCAACTGAAATACCCACCTGTAGTCTCCCCATGTGGTCTGACCTTTCTCACAACATGGCGGCTGGATTCCAAGATCAGCATCTCTAGAGAGAGACAAATGAAGGCTGTATTGCCTTTATGACATGGTTTCAGGAATCACATAGCATCACGTCTGTCAATTTCTGTTGGTCAAGGCAGTCACAAGTGTCTATTTGAGGTTCAAGGGAAGGGGATATAGACCAGCATTTGATGGGAAGAATGTCAGTGACACGGTGTAAGAAGAACATGTAAGATAAGATATATTGCAGTGGCCATCTTTGGAAAATTGTGTACACATAAACCACATAGAACAGAGCCTGGCACGTAGTGAACGCTTGATCAATGGCAGTGCTATTATGATTATTACTGTTACTGTCACTTCTGTGATGACTGTAATAATGATGATTAGATAAAACATGAATCTCTGTGAGGTTTATGTAGCCCGCCTAAAGATTCATTCATCAGCCCCACTCATGCTAGGCACTGGGATACAATGGTGAGCAAAACCACAAATGATCTTTGCCTAGATTCACAAATGATCTTTGCTTAGATAGATTCTCAAGTTTTGGAAGGGAGGTACGTGAGTCAGCTAATCATACAGGTGAAAGTAAAATGGCAGGAGAGACCATGTTGCAGAGAAGTGAGTAGTGCTACAGAAGGATGATAAGGAACCTAATCGTGTCCACAGCTGGAATGGTGATCCAGGAAGGCATTGCTGGAGGAGTGACATTTGAACTGAGATCAGAGGAATGTGTGACTTGCTTGAAGGAAGAAATAGGAGGGAGGGAAACAGCATGTGAAAAGAACATTATACGGGACAAAAGTGTGGTGCACTCAGAGACCAAAGGAAGGTTAGTGTGGCTGGAGCCCATGAAGCTGGGGGAAAAGGAAGCATTTTTTAGGTCAAGGAAACAATTTTAGCCGCACCGTGACAGACCCAGTTCTTAAAGATAATTTGGTTCCAAATAGAGTGTTTCCTGACTCCACTATGTTTTTAAAGGGGAAGGGTATTATAGATTCAGAATTGTTTGAGTGCATAGTACTTTTTTGTCTGTTCAAACTAAATAAATTATCTATGGCCAAACATGTGCAAGAGTTCTCTTCTTGAATTTATTATACATATTCTTGAGAAGTAAAATAAAATCTGTATGCCCATGTAATGCTTGGCTAGTGGCTGAAAGGGTCCTCATTATCTAATGATTTATCTAATGAATCCCTGGTAGTTACAAGATTGCCTAGGACAGCCAAAGTTATAATGTAAGAACATTCACCTGTGGACTGCTTATACAATTAATCCCCATTGAGACATCCCCCTCACTTAACACCAGCATCTTTCCCTGCCCATTGCTTTGCCATCCTTGTCTGTTGGTCTCTTCTCGATTGCTCACTGTTAAACATTTGACAATACAATGCAAATCAATTGCAATGTAAAGTTCAAACCTTGCAAAAGATGCAGGATTTTATGAATAGATTGTTGAGAAGCTACTTGAATCCCCTGAAAATGCTATAGACAAAGATTTGCCAGAGTT
The DNA here is from genome assembly GCF_028018385.1 of Neofelis nebulosa. Taxonomy (NCBI): domain Eukaryota; kingdom Metazoa; phylum Chordata; class Mammalia; order Carnivora; family Felidae; genus Neofelis; species Neofelis nebulosa. Next base: position 123,261,000 of record NC_080785.1, on the reverse strand, counting down.
AGGACCAGTGACTACTGAAGAAGAGAACTTTGGGAAGCTTTCAAACTGTTGGAGAAGCTAGGAGAGTTTTGCAAAAACGACCCTCTTTTTGTCTATGCTGTGAATGTCCATATGAATTAAGGAGTGTTGCAGTATACTCTTAATTTTTCTGGAGAAATTGCCTCCCCCAAGAAGTAATTTGATTCATGCATTCTGTCTGCATCCTAAATATTATTGAGTGATTACAAATTTTGTCAAATATAAAATAAATAATATAAACCTGTTTTAGTTTTTGGGTAAAAGATAAATCAATTCTTTATGACCATTGCCTATGAAATTTACATCTCCAGTTGAGTTGAATGCATTTCAAGTGCCCTTTCCCATGCAAATCTCTTCGGTTAACTAGGCCCTCCTAATACTGTCCAACATGATGTGTTAAGCACCTGCCTTAGCCAGCTTCTAGTTAAGTTCTGAGTTACCGAGCCATCCAGATGACTTTAGCATCTTTTGAAGATAATTTCTCATCTGTTTTCTGCCATTTGCCTTTATATGGTGTTTGTTGTGTTGGTTTTGCTGCTCTTTCAACTTCTCTCTGTTTTCCTCTCCTACAGCTATGTGTTTTGCATTTGAAGACCATCATGCTATCAGGGTACATGTATTTAGCATGTTGATACAGCATGTTCATTCATTTGTGTTCTCATTTTTGTATGACTTTTTATTATATGAATAATTCATGCTCATTGGAAATAATTTGACAATACTTACAAGTACTCATATGTGGGAGAAAATCAGAATCACCTGTAATCCCACCACCCAGAGAAAACTAGGAGTGATGTTTTGATGATATTTAGTATATATCCTTTGATGTTGATATTTTCTATACAAAATCAGATCATATAGTCCATCCTATTGTTTAACCATTTTTTTACACTCATTGTAGACATTTTTCCATGTGGTTGAATGTACTTTTGTGCATTATATTTTAAAATATGTGGAATGATCCCTTGAGTAGCTTAAAGATCATCTAAAAAGAAGGGCTGGTGGGGCTATTCTTCCCTTGTTTTCTGCATCAGGGGTTAATGCTTCGGATACCTCTGGGGCAGCGTTTAATAATTTGAGATAAATACCAGACGTTACTAAAGGTACTCTAACCTAGCCTGGCTTGTGGTCATTTTTGAGGTCAGATATGAATGTTCTCACTCTCCTGTAGTCAGCCTGGCCTGAGCTGCTCACCAAAGCTGTCCATCTGTTCCAGGACATTGTCTCAGCCCTGGAGGACCGTCTGAGGCCCCTGGTCCAGGCAGAGTTATCTGTGCTCGTGGATGTGCTCCACCGACCTGAGCTACTTTTCCCAGAGAACACAGATGCCAGAAGAAAGTGCGAAAGCGGTGGCTTCATTTGCAAGTAAGCAGCCTCATGCTCTGGGGTGGTCCGGGGCAGAGCACTGCTGACCAGATGAAGCACTTGCTCGTGAAGAAGCAGACGCTCGCCTTTTCACTTTGATGCATACAAGGTCATGTGTTAGAGTCTTGTGCTGACCTTTCCAAAGTAAGTTTGTAGGTTTGGTTGTTCTTCCCGACACTTGTTTTGGTGAGTTTCTCCTTTTCCCTGCATACCCCATCATTTTTCTTCTACTCCACAAGAACTGACAGAGCGCCCACCATGGGCTGCAGTACAGATGGAGAAAAGTCGTGAGCCTGCTGCCCTCAAAAAGCTCAGATCTCCCAGGACCCCACAAAGGAGTTAGTTAAGCAACTAACACCTTTGTAGTTGCTTAGGTTTTGCATTGGTGCATTACCTAAACAACAGGTTCCATGACCAAAAATCTTCATCTGATTTTTACCACTAAGTTTAGTTGGTTGTTTAACTTGAGAGTCGGCTGTGCCTCTGAGTTTCGTACTTTTCTGGGATGCTCAAGGGACAAGACTGTGGGTAAAGGAACGGTGTTTTTTCGCCTTCACGATCATCTTCATGAGGTTTTTTTATACTTTATATTTTAACAGTGCTATGGGCACTCCTCAGTGGATAAAGTGTATAAACTAACTTGTTAGTGTATAAACTAACAAGTTTGAGTGGACTTCTGTCCTGTTTCTTCTCTTCCTATAATCTTTCTATCACGTGTGGTAGACTCCTGCCCTCTGAGCCCTTTTGCGGTTACTGACCAGCAGGTGTCGCCATTGAGACGCTGTTGAGACACTAACTGGCTGTTCTCACAAGAGTGAATGGCCAAGCATGTTTAACCTGGGAGTCCTTGATAAATATTTGTTCATTTACTGCCTAGTTACAATAAGTTTCTTGTGAAGTTTGTTTGTTTATTTATTTATTTATTTATTTTATTTATTTACTTACTTACTTACTTACTATTTAAATATGCTTTCAGGGACCTAATGCATGGTTTTCCTCCTACCACGTTCAGGTTAATAAAGCATACTAAACAGCTGCTAGAGGAGAATGAAGAGAAACTCTGCATTAAGGTCCTGCAGACTCTCAGAGAAATGATGACCAAAGATAGAGGCTATGGAGAAAAGGTACTGAATGTTATTTTCTTGTTAAAACAGGGTATTTCTAATGAAGTTGACATGGGGTTGTGGGTTAGAAATACACCGTAGTTCAGGCATATTGACTGAGGAGTTAACTTCTTTCTTTTTTAAAGCTAATTGTCTTGTCACTAAGAGTAGCTACATCATATTCTTTCTCTTTTAAAAGGCACATATACTTAGCTGTTGTATACACTGCTTGCTACATAATGAATCTAATGTCAGGGAAATAGTAATAAGACTTTTCATCTGCATTCCCAGCGGGAATGCAGACACCTCTTGTGTATCCCAGCGTGCATTCCTGAGTTTTGGATCCAGCTAAGCATACCTGTGGGTTTACTTCTTTCTGGGGAGATGTTGCACAATCCCTGCAGTGTACTAAGAAACTGCCTCCAGTTCTAACTGGAATTAAGGCAGGCAAACACACCATTTCTAGCTGAGATTGGGAAATGGGCAGTCCCTGCAACAGGATACTTCTTGGCATCGGCAGTGAGTAAGGATGTGTAGAGACCCTCACAGTTTCAATTTTGGTCCAATACGTGGGGAAAAAACAACAATCTCATTGTCCCCCACCCTTTGCCCCCCTACTAAAAAAAATCTGGGCCTCAGTTTAAAATCTCGCCAGTTTTCATTTGAAGGTAATAGGTCACTAATTATCTCCAAGCCACTTAAGCAGCTTTTTCTGAATTGGTAAATCGACTGATGTCATTGATTTGTCAAAAAACCCAGTAACTCATTGATTAATCTCTGTGAAGAAGCCTTAATAATTAAATCACAGCCTTCTTTTTGAAAGTGGATAGTTACAACTGTATTATTCCAAGTATAGAGGCCTGCAGGGATCCTGATTTCTAACCTAAGCAATATCGAACGTAAATATTAGAGCAATTTCACATATGAAAATCTTTGGATAAGAAACATAAAACAGCAAAGTACACAAGCCCTTTAGCAGTATATATTTCTTCACTGTCTCCAGATTACTTGGCTTTTAAATGTCACTCTAAGTTTTAAAAATACATAAATTAAAAGGTGAATGAATGTTGACTAATTAGGAAATAAGTATCTATAACTCAGGAATTTGATGGTGGAAACCTGCTAGAAAAGAGTTTATAAATACAAATGATAGACATGAAGAAACATTGTACAGATGAGAAATGATGAGATGTCCTGTTCATACATACACCTGTATAGGCACCTACGTAGGTCTTGCACTAAAAAAAGAAAAAGAAGAATAGGAAGGAACTAACAGCAGAGAATACCAGACAAACAAACGGCATTTTTTTTCACAAGATCTTTATTTTTCTTTGAGTGAGCTTTAAGAAATTTTTAAAAATATAATTCCAGTTACAGAAATTCACTCTTCATAATAAGATAGAATCCACCAAAAGGGCCATAACCAGTTATGAATATATTTGTAGCTTTGGGGGCATAAAACTTGATTTTCAAAGGTTGAGACCAGTTTTCTCTCCTTTAGAGTATCTGTTCATATCTGTGAGATTTTTATAGTAAACTTGGTGTCTCTACTCCCACAAATGTTACAAGTTGTGATTATATTTCCGTTTCTCTGAAGTTTTCTTTTTTATACCATAGAAAGTAGAAAATCTAGGAGTCGAATCTGTTGCTTGGCAGCCAAGTACGTCAGGGTCTTTGGGCTGTGTGGAAGGTATGCTTCCCCACTGGCTTTCCCTGCCTGTTGGTGCTAACTGGGAGAACATCATTACAGACCACGGGAGATACTGGATCTGAGATGTTGTAAAATTGTCTGTTATAAAGCTCATGGAAAATGTTAAAGCCTGGGGATTTAAGAGGGCAGTAGGTGGAGGTTGTTAGGAAAAAGTAAATAGTTGAGAAGAGCTTCTTAGACCCTGGCTCACATTCTTTTTTCAGCTGGTGAAGAAATTAGCCACACCCAGGCAGAGAGGCTTAAAGGAAAGATGGCATGTCTTTCCAGTCTGGTTGGGGGCTGTCATCCCCCTTTATGAAAGTGAAAATACTGCAGGCAAATGTGGGAAATGCCATGCAACCAAGGAAGACATTCCAGAAACCCATGGTAGTCAACAGTTTCAATGCCTATAGTACATACTTAGAATGCTTCTGGCCCTATGCTTTGTGGGAGAATGCTTCTTAACCCTTCACATTAATGGAACTAAAAAGAGTGGGGGGAGGACGTTAAACTATTTCTGTTTCTTCCGATCCAATAGTGAGTATTAAATTTGTCCTATTTTATTAAGGCTGTTGAAAATAGTTTTGATGTTTTGCTGGCTGTCCCTATTTGAGTAAAGATGCATGATGTAGGGGCAGGCCAGCTCTTTCAAGGGTTGAAGGAACCCAGAGCCAAAGAACTAACCTTTCTCAGGCAAACCAGTTGGCTGTAGTTGATAAAATAAATGAGGTGTTCTTTGGACTGGATGCTCAGGGCACAAGGGCAAGTGTGAAGTCATTTCCGTCTTCCTGGCCCAGTTTTCCTATTAGTTGTCTCTTAAGTGGGATTTGTCCCATGACTACTACCCTTCTGGGATGTGCAGAATTGTTCTGCCTCTCTGCCTTGTCCTGAGTCTTCATGGCCATAGTCTGATCTGGCATTGCTTTGTCCAGCCCTCCGTCCACACACAAGGAGGCCATAGCAGAGAGCTGAAGTGACCTCCCAAGGTCACATGGCTAATGTGTGACAGGATCAAGACTGAAAGCCAGGGTCTTGAATCCCTGTCCTTTCCTCCCACCCCCAACCTGGTTTCCACCATGTTTGTGGGCCAAGTTTTCTTCTAAGCCATAATCCTTAAAGATAATGAGAAATAGATGCCTTTATTCATCTCTACATTTTCTTTTTTATTTTTCAAAAACATTTTTTAAATGTTTATTGTTGAGACAGAGACTGAGCACGAGTAGGGGAGGGGCAGAGAAAGAGGGAGGCAACAGAATCTGAAACAGGCTTCAGGCTCTGAGCCATCAGCACAGAGTCCCACGTGGGGCTTGAACCCATGAACCATGAGATCATGACCTGAGCCGAAGTCGGACGCTTAACTGACTAAGCCACCAAGGTGCCCTCATCTCTACATTTTCATTCAACATTTAGGATTATCAAGGTCACAGATAAAAATGAAAGATGAGATCATGATTATTCTGTTAAAAAACGTTGAAACATTGGTGTGCTTATATGGATCTACTTGTCTGAAAAGAAAGCCATTGAGTACTGCCACCCATATATTACTGGATACGCTAAAACATAACAGAATCACTGTAACACCAACTTAAATTTTTTTAATGCCATATGTACCCATTAGTGTCCTAAAGTATGTCTTAAATAAAAATAACATTCTTTGACTTCTTATGTGCCAGCCACTATACTAAGCATCTCTTACCATTTGTCAGATCAGCCTCAGGAATATCATTATTGCTATTAACTATTCTTGGGGGAGAAAACTTAGGCTCAGAAAGTTTCAGAAACTTGCCTAGGGTCACACAGCTAATAATGGGGGAACCAGGAATTCAAACTGAGGCAAACACCGTGACTTCAGAGTCCCCGCTCTTCTCCACTGTATCATTTGTGATTGACACCATTTGAAGTTCTCCCACAAGTTTAAGTTTCAATTATGTTACATCATTATGTAAGTGACCTGAGGCAGTGACCCTGACTGTGCTGCACGTAGCAGGACTTAAATATCTAATCTTCAGCTCAGTTCTGACTTCTCACCTATTGAAAACAGTCTCCACTTGATGCCATCTTGCTTTACAAATTATGATTGTCTCAGAGTCATGCAAAACCTGTGGTTTGGCTTAGGTCCCAAAAGAAAGCATCCAATCGGTGAGTAGTCAGTGGTCAGTCCTCTTGTCTTGGTCAGCTCACTGAGAAGTGCCTGTCCAAGAATTATCACGTATGATGCTAAGCTCAGGACTGCTAGAAGATTGTCAAAAGATTTAATCATGATCATTTAGGAATAAGAAAAAAATCATCTTTATTATGTCTCTAAAATGCTAAGGACCAGCAATGAGTATTTGTCTCATAGAGTGGTAAATATAAAATACATATCAAAAATGATAACCAAAATAATGTTGGAGTATGTTTTTGTATGGTGCCTACAATGACTTGCTATCCTGTGTATTCAAAATTAATAAACTTTAAAATCATATCAGGACTTTACCACCACTCTTTGTATGCAATGCCTACTGAATTCTGCTTTTAATCCACAAATTAAACAATGTCTTTATTTTAAAAAAACAACAAAAAACTTCCCATGGCTAAACATCTCTAAAATTTAATCTGAATCTCTCCTTAACTCAAAGAACATCTAAAAGCCCCCTAGACCCATATGCCCCTAGAACATATGTTGTATGTTACATACTGGCTCCTCTGTAGTCTACTGTAGGTTCAAAGAGCTTGAAAAGAAATTCAGAGGCCAAGAATTAATTTGAAAGGGTATCTCAGAATTTATTTAAAATCTGTTTTCTTGAGGTGTCTGTGTGGCTCAAAGGGTTAAACGTCCGACTCTTGATTTTGGCTCAGGTCATGACCTCAGTTTGTGAGATTGAGCCCCAAGTTGGTCTCTGTGCTGACAACACGGAACCTGCTTGGGATTCTCTCTTCCCTCCCTCCATCTCTCCCTCTCTCCTCACTGTCCTCACTCTCTCAAAATCAATAAATAAACATTGAAAAAATTTTTGTTTTCTGATAGTAGTAGCTCTTTTACTACCAGAGAGTTTTTGACCTCAAGTAATGTCAGGGTTTTCATTTCATATTAATTGGCAGAACCTGTTAATTTACTAATGTGTCTTTTGTCTAGGTGAATAAAGTATTTCAGGATTTCTAATAGGAACTTAAATTTGCAAATGTATTATTAGTGAACCATAATATAAATAACTCGAGGGTCATCTCCCCCCTTAAGCACAATTGTGATTAATGCTCTAGTTGTTTTCTTTTTCTTGAACCTGATGCTAATAAGTCACTTACTTATTAACTAATATCACTTGCGTTGGCTCTAATCATCTTTGGGGGAAAACATTTCTTTTTTAATAATAGTAACCAGGATATGGGGCTTCTAGTCTTAGGATATGTCGGCTGGCCTGCCCCTACGTCATTTCATATTTGCTGAAATTGAACCTGGTTCTGATTTAGCCCAAATGCAGTTTAGGCCTCAGATCCCCCCTGAATGGTAAAATGAATGGAAAGAATGAATTTTCTCCTTAGCTGAGTTGGTCACCTGTAGTCTTTGGCTTTCCTCTTTCCCATCCTCTTCTGAAAGATTGTGGTTCTTGATTGGGCAGTTTGCCCTTGCTCCCAGCTCAGTGCAAGTTTTCACCTGTGCAGGGGAGAGGGAAGGTGCGCCTCTGAGCTCTCAGTTAAGTGACCTGCCAGGTTTGCTCCCTGGCATGTGAACACGGTGGGGCAACATCCTGCCCGTCTGTTCCTGAGCGGTGGGGTTGAGAGCAGATGTCACTGTGAGCTGTGGTAGTTAGTGCCCCCGGTGCCTGCACCCCTTCGGAGGGTCACCATGTAACAGTGCTCCACCGTGGGGAACTCAGCGCTAAGAACACGCTGACGAAGTTTCTAATGCTTCGCTTGCTCTTGTTTCCTAACATTTCCTTCTTTTTCTCCCCCTTTTTTTCTTTTCCAGCTAATTTCCATTGATGAATTGGATAATGCTGAGGTCCTAATTTCATTTTTTTTTTTAAATGTCCCATGGTGATGTTTCCATGACATCCTTCCAGTGAACACTGTGGTCTGTTCCTTAGTCTTTGCAGTGTCTAGTATCTGACTTTTGTGTAGTGTGCCTTCTGGGCGTGAGTTGAGTCCTTTGTGTCTGTGTTAGCATTTCCCATGAGTTTGTTTGCCATTTGTCCTTGGAGATCCCATCTGAGTCTAGATAAAGATTTTCTAAACTGTGATAAGATTTCCGTCATTCACTGTTTAGAATCTCAACTGAATTTGTGGTTGATGCTGGTTATTAACCTATTCCTAAACTCAGTGTTGATATTCATAAAGAGCTTTTCTATCTGCACATAAAGCACCAATACAAAAAGAAATAACTGCATTCATATAGTTTGAAAGTAGTAAAAGGAGAAAAAAACCAACACTATTTTCTTGGTCCCCATGTTGGAAGGTACTGAGTGTGAGGGGGTCCTAAAAATTTTTGCCAAAGTGCATTGTGAATTCCAAAATACACATTGAGACTTTCCAGCTACAGACTTGAAATGGGATTAGGAATGTATTATTACCATGGCTTTACATCTTGGAAAAATACCTAAAGGTCAAGAAATATAATTGTCATCTGATGGTTTCTATACTTAAGTATCAAATTAGTTTTACTTACCCAGAATTATCCTGGGGACCAACGAGTAGTCATTTTGTTTGGGATTTGGGGATCTCTGAAATATTTTTTGTTTGGTGAATATTTTCAGCATTTCCTGCAGTATATTTAGGTTGCAATAAACATTTGGTAAATGGTACTAGAATGTATTAATTTGGGGAATTAAAGTATATAAATGAAGGAGTTTAATTACTTGGCAAATTGAGCGCCCTGGAAAATAATTTTATTAGACTTTGAAAATCACTTACCTGGTCTACTTTTTTAGATACCTATTATTTCTTTTGACAGGCTAATTAACTCCTTATTTTTGGGTAGGATAGAGCTACCAGATAGAATGTGTTGTCTATTCTAATATCCACTACCATCGTTTCAAAAATATTAAGAGATGTTTCAGATGTATGTAGGGAGAGTTTGAATTACAGACTTAAAGCAAGTGATGATGAATTTCACTGTGTTCCTGCAGGAATGGAGCTCAGAGAGGTTAAGTGACTGGACTTAGCTCGCACAGCCAGATAGGCTAAATGGAGGCTAGCACACTGCCGCCTCAGCCCCTCACCTGGTGTATTTGCTGCTCTGCCACAGTAAACTCTGTAAGCAGAGACTTTTCCTTATATTAATCCCACATGAACCCAGGAGGAGGCCATACCCTCTAGGATGAATAGAAGGGGAGAAAAACAAAAGGCTGTGTGGTGGGTTAATTAATAACTTTACCCATAGATATTTTTGCCATTTCCTGTCTGGTTTATTCTCTTCCTGGTGTGTCCCTGAAAAATACCTAATGCCGACTTAGCGTGTCAGCACCTTTTGTTACTCGTCTTTCTACCTGGTATTATAAATGCCTCACTGATTTGAACTCTTACTCTTAAATACTGAAGTTGTATTTCTACTTGCTTAAGTACAAATGAAGTCAGAAAAGAAGATCTTCCTTCACCGGAGTCTGCAATGTTATTAATATACTGTTTTGCACCATAGTAATCATTTGATGTGTTTGCTTGCTCAAGATAGGACTTGGGTATCCTGGCTGGGAGTTTATTGCTTGCTTATGGAAAGATTCCACAGTTGGAGCAGGTGTGTTTATAATTATACTCTAGGAAATAGAATACTGTCTGTTTATAAAAGAAGAATGTTCTGGCAGCCGCTTGGATTCTTTGAAAATTCCCTGAGGAAGCAACTGTGGATCCCCTCTTCGTTGTTACCCCTGGCAACCGTCAGAGCCCTGGGACACCAACACTCTGTCCCCAGTCCCTCAGGCTGTTGGATCTGGTCCTCTAAGCAGAGATGTCTGATTGGCCTTTATCATCAATGGCTGTTCTGGAAACCACCACTGCTCCTGCAGCTTCTACTCTACCCGGCCTTTTGTCAGTGTGTGCTGGTGGAAGCCTGCAGCACACAGCTGGAGTTCTACAGAAGCTTAATGAGAGAGTTCATGCTGGCCCAGGATACAGACAAGGCATCACACCTAACTTGGAAACCACTGTTCCATTCTAAACATGGTGGGGAATCGCCCCTGGAATAGTGTAAGGCATATGTGGTAATCTCATGATACCCTGACTGGGGAAGGGCCACTGCCCTTTGATGATAGAGGCCACTTGGGCATCTCAGAGAAGGAGATGTGCTATGAACAACTCGTAAAAACAAAAAAGAAAAAACAAAAAAACAAAACAAAAAAAACCAACACAGCGCCTCTGTGTCTCTCAGTGCTCTGAGAAAACAGGGTGAAATGAGGTCAGAGTCATGGAGTCCCTGCAAGGAAAGAGCATGGTATGGGGCCTTCCCAGCTGTCTTGTGGAACAAAATTTCATTTGAAACTAAGAAAAGAGAAGGTTTCTTCCTTCCTTTTCTTTTCTCATTCCTTTTCTTTTCCCTTTTCTTTCTTTCCCTTTTCTTTCTTTTCTTTCTTTTTTACTTTCTTTCTTTCTTTCTTTCTGGCAAATAAACAGGCACAGTCTTCATCCCCCTGATTTTACCTTTTCCTTGGGATGTTGGTTGAAGGGTATAGATTGGGTGAAGGAGAAAAGGAAACACCATACTTGGGTTCCTTCAGCTCACTCAAAGTTTATAGTTTGATGAATTGTTATATATGTATACACACACTTCAAGGTAGTAGAGATTTCCATCACCCTCAGAAAGTTCTCCTGTCTACCCATTCTTGGCTTTCAATGGACACTAATGATGCCAACAACACTGAGTTATATGAGTAACATTTGAGTGCCCATTACATTCCAGGCACAGTGCAAGGGGATATGAATATGGTGATGCCCTCACATAAGCACAGCGTCTGCCCTTCTGAAGTACACAGTCCTGTGGGGGAGACGGGCAGTGGTTAAAATTAATGTTCAGTGACAACTGTCAACTATGAGAATTGCTAGCATGAAGAAGTACACGGACTCATGAGAACATAGAGTTTGGGAACGTCTACCTGAGCAGGGAGGTCTTGTAAGAGCCTAGGTCAGGTAGCAACAAGTGGGTAGCACCAGCAGGTGATCGTGTAAGTCACCTTTCTAAAGTGTAAAGTGCTGTGCTAACTGACCAGATGATTGCGATCAAATACTCCAACTTGAGGTGGAGGCGTGGGCAGAACAGTAATCCACCTCATTTTCGCGTATGTGTCTATGAAAGGAAACAGTGTTTTTAGATAAGTATGTGCTATAGCTCAGTGGAACATGCTGCGTTTCTTCGTATTCAAGATGTGATCCCCATGTAATCACTGTCACTTGGACCCATGGAATCTGCAGAGCCACCTGTGCCAGCTTGGGCTTCCTGCATCACAACAGAAGAGCTAGAGTGGCATGCTCACTTGTTCAGGGTGGCTGCAGCCCGCTAACGTCAGCCCTCAGCTTACCCCACTTTGAGCTGCTTCTGCAAGCAAAGGATGCCACCAACGGAGAATTTTGTAAGATTCACTTGGGGTGGGGGGGGTGGGGGAGAAGAGAAGAGAAACACAAGAATTATTAAATTTCACCTTCAGGGGGCGTTCTCATGACGTCCAACCCAGGGTGGAGGTGTCCTACTTTTTTACATTGCTGTGAACTGCTGGGTTGGGCACCTGCCAACATTCAGGCGGCAGTTACATAAGAGCTTCTTTTTTTCCTGGAATTTAGGCTCACTGCTGATGTGTGACCTTCAGCAGCAATTGCCAATAAATGCAGTGGGGCTGTTTACTGTTAGACACTAGCAACCATAGAACAAGCAAGCTCAATTCAGAGCATACAGAAGCTGTTGCAGAAATCTCTGGATGATTTGAGGTTTTTTAGTGTTTTTTTTTTTGGTAGTTTTTTTTTTTTTTTTAATATCGTGAGATTATTCCACAATGACTGGAATTGTATAAATCAGATGTGTTTTTAAAAAATGAATTTATCTGAGTTCCGATGAACGTGTTCTGTAAAGTAAAGGTGAAACTGTCATTGGGACTAAATGATTTTTACTTCTTTGTTTCTAAAAACAAATACCATTAATAAAGGGCATTGTGTTAGCAAGTGTGATGGTTTTAAATTGTTCTGGTAAAATGCTTAGGTAACCTATGTCAGCTCAATTTTCTTTAAAGCTTTCTGGTCTCTTAAGGTGGGTTTGCATAGGCTCATGAAGGACAGGTTCCTGCACACATATTTGCAAGCCTGTTCACTGTTGGCTGCTTGGTTGGTTTCCCCCTTTGAGGTTTTGAGTGGGTGAAGAGGAACCAGAGGCTGATTCAGGGGTACTGGAGTTCATACATTCCCTTTGGTGTGCTGATAATGAGGATCATAATACGCTTATATTTCTTAAACTGTAATCAGTTTCTACTAGGGATGGTCCATGGAAAAAGACTTCATCTTTCAAAGGAAAATTCTAGAAACCTATGGTTAATAGGATGATTTATGTTGATGGCAGCGGAAAACAAAAGGTTTTGTTTTGTTTTTTTTACAAGGCTGTGGTCTCTGCTAGTCTGTTGGAGGCATACATGAAATGTATGTATGTATGTGAACGGATAGTCTTGTACATACACCGGAAATAGGTGTATAGTCTAGGAAGACTAAGAGCTGGGTTTTTTTTGTTATTTTTTAAGATGAGAAGGTATGATTTCCTTCATTTATAGTAGAACTTCATCCTTTTATAAAGTGCTGGGTACGTCGCATATTGAAAGTGAGCATGCCAGTGTCTTAGAAGCACATAGGTAGTTACCACTCAAGGACCATAGTTGTGATGCCTTGATTTGTGGCCTCATCCAAGGACACTTGGGATTCAGTGACTTGAGATTGATTTTGAATTTGTCTTTCAAAGCCAATCATTTGAAATCTATTTTAGTTTAAATTCGTTTAAATTTTGCTGACCTTGTCTAAAATCAACGGGAAGACTTAAGATGAGAGAAATAAGAATAGGCAGTAGGGCGCAGTAGTGGGTTTCCAAGTTCAAAACCACACAGCATCAGACTGTTGTGCATCATCTGCTGGTTCGGGAGGCTTTGCCTTGATTAAAGATGTCAGCACCTGAAGATAGTGAGTGATCCTGGGAATAGGGTGGGAAAGACCTGACTTGTCCGAATTCAGACATGACCATTTTCTCTCTCTCAGCATCCTTCCTTAACATTGAGGATGATGCTTCATGTAAAAAAAATTAATTTTATAATGAAAATGTGCTGAGAAAAATAACCTCATGCATTTACTAAACATTATCAATTGCTTTTGGTATTTATGTAGCTGTTATCTTATTTGAACAATGTAGCTTATTAGGAATATGCTTCTATTTTTCAAAATTTCAAGTAATTGCCGTGAAGTAACCTCATCCTCAAGGAAATAGAACTGAAATCCTCATAGGAGGGAGTGCTGGCAAAGGCCGTTGGAGTTTTGTTGTTGTTGTTGTTGTTGTTGTTGTTGTTGTTTTTACCAAATTATATGCCACGTATAGTTTGGCCTTTGCCATGCCTGAACTCATTTTATGTCCTAGTTGTCTTATTTTATGGCCAAGTTGTCTTATTTAGGGGACTGGCTCTTAAATGTTATGAAATGAAGTTTACTAAAAATACACCAACGATTGTTTAATGTTTTAACTGGAGGAAACCCTAAAGAATATGTGCTCCAGTCTCCTCGACTGCAGGTCAGGACATGGAGGCCCAGAGAGGTTCAGTGACTGGCTCAGGTTCACATAAAGCTGGTGCCTGGATGAGCTTCTGGACACATGACCCTGTGGAGCACGTTGGGTGTTTCTATTCTGTTTCATGAACAGATAGCATTAAAAAGGTGTCCTTGTGTTTACATAATGATTCCCAAGGCTGCACAACATCCTTTGTTGTCTCAAAAGGCTTCATGAAATGTTCAAGGAGAAAAGATAATTTTAATGTCATTTTTATCTTGGAAATTAATTGCAAAACAAGCATGACAGTGGTCTAAGGAAGCAGTGGACTGACTGTACAATCATAAAGCCTATCAGAGGCCACTGATGCCTGAGTGATTAAGAAATAGCCATATACTCCCTATGAGCATACTAAACGTACTCACGATGCTTCTTCGGACACAGAGATGTCAGACAGGAAAATTGACAAAACTGAACCAAACCCCACCACTTCCAGGTTCTCTCTTCTTCATTTCCTTTAACTTTTGTTTGGATTGGGAAAATGAGCAAGACGGTAGCTCTGGGGAGTTCCTCCAGTAAACCCATGCCTAGAATTCTTTTGTTCTAATCATACAGGATCACTATAAAAGGATATGTTGGTGAGAATGTAGCCAGAGATGACATGTTTTTCCATTGATACCTCCAACTGCTCTAAAATGTATGGGCCATTACCTTAATTCTCCTTTTTCTTCTGTGTCCCTTTCGCACTGAGATAGCAAAATTGTTTACACAATGTTAATTCTTTAGCCTAAAGCATACCAAATAAAACAATAAAGTGTTTTCTTGGGTTGTGATATTATTTATGTCTTGAAAAGACCTATAACTGACCTGGCCATACTTCCGTCTGTCCTGCCACTCTGTGTATCCCCACCCCAACAGGAAGCTCAGTGCTCTGGAGATACATTTTTTTCCTTCCCCTGAGGTTAGGGGAGTTGTGCTCATGTCTCAAAATTCTTCTGTCCATTATTGAGTGAGCAGCCCTCTCTATATGTCCGCACTGTCCCTGGAGAATTGCTTTAATCTCTGTACTTAAAGAGATCTCCTATATTTTTTTTCTTCATTTTACCTGTTGGAAATAGAAAACAAGATACATCATGATGTTGTATAATAACATTCTCACATCAAAAACATCGTTTCCATCTGGGGGATCAAACCAAGGGGGTGGGTAGCATTGAGCTGGATTGAGACACCACCAGACTTCACAGGTATAGTCCCTTCTGTGCTTTCAACACATCCCCTGGCTCACCACCAAACAGCCACAACCGAGCCTCAGTACAGGTGTGCTATGTCACTGGAGCACTGCTAAGGCAGGCCAAGGTCACTCCCTTGCAGCAGGAGCCTTGGCCTCATTCCATAGTCCCAAACTGCACCTTGAACCAGCCAGCCGTGCCCTGTGCGTGACTTTGGTCCAGGGAGGTCTGGGTGGGGTCTGGCAGTTACATCTGACATCAGTTCCCTGCTTGGAGCGCATGCCCTGTGGAGGACAGATTGGTGGTGCTGTCTTTGGCAACCTTTGGACCCCTGGGAAGGAGACTGCCCCCAAGACCTCTGTTGTCATTACCCACCTGTTCCTCCCTCCCTGCACCTTTGCGGATAGCCCTGGAATAGCTTTTCCTCTCTTGATGATCAAAACACAGGTGTGCAGCGGTTCTTTGTTTGGCATCCTTTTTTTTTTTTTTTTTTTTTTTTTAAATACAGATTTGCTCCTTGGTCATTAGTAGTCTTTCGTTTCTTTGCTTATTTCAAATAAATTTGAATTTCCCTATCTCGGGCCAATTGTTCTTCCAGCATGACCACATTTAATCCAATTTAAGAGAGAAATTATCTATCTCCCTGCCTCGGTTGCTGAAGATGTGGTATAGCCAGGTCACCTCATCTTTGATCTTGCCTTCTGTGTTTTGTCCTTGAGTGTTGGTCTCTGGACTTCTTTGTACCCCACGAGATTCAAATGCCATAACTAACATGATTTGTTTTACTCCCAATTAGCTACCACAAGCTCCGGATTCTGAGAACTCCACAGAGGTGTGTGTTGCTTACCTATATTTGCAATGACAGCAAATATGGGTGCTTCTCAGTTGTCCTGGTTGAGTGTCTGAGTTGTCGTGGGGGAATTTCTGTCCTGGTGGTAGATACAGGAGGGAAGTCTCCTAGCTGGGCTGGGAACTGATGGTTTCTGTAACTGAGGTGGCTCTCTCTGTAGAAAGAATGTTCTGAGTTGCTGGAGGTAAACCAAAGTGTCCCTCCAGGTGAGGAGATAGGGCTCTGTGAAGGCTTTCACACAAAACTGTCTCCCTCTTGAAATGTTCTTTTGAGAGACTCTGGAATGTCAAGACCTTTCTTTTGTTACACAAAATAAATTCTGGGTCCTGTGCAGAGATGATGCACATTTGAAGTTCTGGATATTAATGTATAGTTTTGGTGAAAGCTGCTAATATAGTCAGTTTCACATTGCACTCTTTCTCTTCTTCTTGCTAACTAATCTTGTTAAATGAGGAACTAGAATTAATTAAGGCATCTAAAGTCTTAGAGATGCTTTCTGGGGCGGCATATTTCTAACTATGAAAATTTACTTTCAGAAACTATTCTAAAACCACAGTAGGGTAAAGCATGAATGAAGCACACTATATTTAAAAAAAAAAGTCTAATGAAGATCTTAAAAATGAAACTGATTACCAGGTAGCTGAGTTGCAATGTGGATGCTCTGTAATGATCAGTCTCTAATACGCTGATCAGAGCACGTCACTGTTAGCAGCTTGGATTAGAATGCTGTGTACTGGTGGGTCGGGGAGAGCCAAGGTGCCGTGTATGTGTCTGTTCAGAAGTGTGTGCATTGATGTTCTTATGCATGTGCCACGCAGTTAATGCATGTATGAATTGTGAGGACCTGCCCTGTTATGTAAAAGTACATAATATAACATATGGCAAAAAAGTCATAAGTCTGCTCACTTTAAACAGTGCATCAGGGTTGGGGACAGGACAGTTGTTCAGCATTCAAAGTAATCGAGCATTAATATGTGTCTGGGAAAATTTTTTTAAGGGCCTATAATCCTTTTGTGTAACTCTTTGCTCAGTCTGAGCTCTTGGTGTGTTTCATTTGTGACTGATACTGAAGATGGTCATGTCTGCCTAGTGTTGTACTTAAAATGGAATTTCTGCATGCTTAGCAGGAACTTGAACCGAGTCCCCCCCTGAGGCAACTGGAAGACCATAAAAGGGTACGTAGTCTTGGATGTTGGGAGCTAATGACCATAACACCTCCCTCAGCCATACACTATAATTTAAAGACAGCTTTTGTTGGTGTTGATATTCTTAAAGCGCTAACTGGCTCAGGACCAGTCACAGCCATTTGTATCAGTGAGGGTAACTGGAGAGTCTCCCTCTTACCTACCTATAGGACCAGTCTCAAATAATGACCAGCAAGCTAATAAGCTTTTCGTGACCTCTTTTATTTTTCTGTAGTGGCTTTCTAGTTAGGTGAAGTCATAAATATTTTTTTGTAAGTCATTGATGATCACTATGGGTAATTTATAATAAAGTATAGTGAAAAACTTGATAATTGTACTACTCAGCTATAAAAACAGCTAACGATATATTTATTCTGCTCATTTTTTACACAGATGTGAATGTGTGCCCTTGAGCATTTTCACTGTCCTTGGGATTAGTCTAAGTGTACAACTTGTGTACCTTTTGTCATTCAATATTATATACGGTCATTTTCTTTGAAAGTCTTTGAACGTTAATAGCTGTCTAAAGTTCCACAAATAAGCAAGTAGTCTGTCATTTTATCCCTTTGATGAAGAAATGAAATGTGTACAACTTTGGATAGATTACTAGAAGGGGCACTCTTAGGCTAAAGGATAGACACTTTCTTAAGGTGCTGATTATGCATTGCCAAACCATTTTCTACAAGGCCTGTATACATCATTAGCATGCTGACCAATTCATGTTATTCATGTTTGGAAGATAAGCAGATATCCTGGGCTTCTGAGTACTTATCATATACCAGTGACTGTGCTAAGTCTTGTACATACGTTAACTCATCAGTTTCTATTAATGCTGACCTTAACCCAGTGACATGGCCTTCATCCCCATTTCACGCATTAGGAAACTGAGACACAGGCAGATAAAGTACTTTACTCAAAGTCATGGAGTTAGAACACAAGCAGTTATTGCAAAGATTGCCTTGAATTGTGGTCTTCAGTGTCCAGAGGGCTTAGGCCTGAGATCAGGGGACAGCCTGGTGCACCTTTGCTCTGCTCACACGCTCCAGCCCCTGCCCGGTCCCGCTTTGTCCCAAATTCTTTCCACTCTTCTGCGATTCTAATTTCTCAGGCTATGACCAAAGAATAGCTCCCAGAGAGTTGGCATTCAACCCTTCCTCTCCAGCATCCTGGATCTCTTGCAGTTCATTGAGCGAGGGCCCCTTGCATTCCTGTGTTTTCTGTCCTTGCCTGTCCTATAAGAATTACCATGGGCCTTAGAAGTAGCTGGTAAGGCCGGTATAGCTGTCCCTCACACTCTGGGTTCCCAGGGGGCACACTGTTGAATGCTGCGCAAGCATGTCAGCTTTAGAATTAAAAACAAGTTTAGGTCTCCCTTTGCCAAGTCCTAGCAGTGTGATTTGGGCCTCGGTTTCTTCTGCTGTAAAATGGGGCCATTAATAGGCTCTATCCCCTTAGGACTGTTCTGCTGGGGTGTGCACGTGAAGCACTTAGCACAATGACTGCTCTATGACAAGGGTTGCTAACTGCTGTAGTTACTTTCCAGCTTGAAACACTTCAGTGATTCGGTATACACTAGTAACAAAAAGCAGGTATGTTAAAATCGAGGCACTACCTTAATGCTGACTAAGATGTGAAAGGCCCACCACTCATGTGAGAGGGTGATCTTTCCTGCAGCACATGATTTTTAAGTGCCTGGAACCTGGGAAGCCAAAAGGTTACTTTTTCTCTCCTGTGTAAGTGGCAATGTTAACTTCTTAGTGCCTTGTTCAACACTTGGCTATATTTCCACCTGTCCTTAGCCACTATTCTGAGAGAAATGAAACTTGTGTGAGCAAACTGCAAGGCAGGAGCTTGGTTTCATTACTCTACATCACTGGTCTACCATTTTTACGGTTTTAAAATCACACTTCCTGCAAAAGAAACTCTTGGCCTTTGCCTTTACTCAGTCTTAGGTAATAATGTGTGTGTGGAGTTACTTACCAAGACAAACATCTGATACTTATTTGTGTACTACAGGTATAAACTGCTGGGAAAAAAATTACTCTTATTTTTTAAAAAGGGCTGCATGGCCAAATATTAAAACTGAAGAAGTAAGGTTACTTGGGGAGTTTGGGGGTTTTGTTGTTGTTGTTGTTGTTGTTTTTCCTTTTCTGCAGTCAGGTTTCTGAGCCTAGTACCTTGAACAGTTTTGTGCTCTTGAGTAATTTATATCACGATGATTAGGAAAGCTTTTCTCTGCGGATTTTAATTTTTCCTAAATTAAACCACTGGCTCAGAAAACAGAATTTTTCTTCAACCTAAGTTTTTACACTAGGGATTTGCATAACTTTTTATAATGTTGTCCATTTTCTTTTTTCCTTTTTACCTAAAATTATCAATCTTTATTCTTTCAGAAAAAGAAATAAATCTCAACTTGTTAAAAAAGAAAAGAAAAAAGGCAAATCCCACATGCTCTGTGGGTTTTTTTTCCCTTGCAGCTTAAACTTTTGTGTGTGTGTGTGTGTGTGTGTGTGTGTGTTTGTGGAGAGAAGGTGAGGTGAATATGTGCCAAAAACCTTATAATTAAAAGGGAAAAAAAAATAAAAGTTCGTAGGGTAGAATGTACGTGTGTGTGTTTTTCCATAATTAGCACATTTCATGATATTCTCTTATGGGGGAAAAATGTACCATTTGATGCATCAGTTGCTATGGTAACTGCCAGGGTTTTTCTGTGGAAAGAGAGACAAAATGGTAATGTGAGATCCCTCTGTAACTTCAGTTGGCGTCCAAGCTGCATAAATGTGAAGTTCCTGTTCCTGGAGTCCACGTGTTCCCAGATGGCATGTGCTCCTTTCTTCACCTCCCGCTTGCTTGATTACAAACTGACCATAGTCTTGCTAATTCCCCTCGAACTCAGAAGTGGAAAATCTGAGTCTCTCCTTCCTTAAGTGGGATTATAGTGCAAAGGCTGTGGTTGACAGTTGCTTAAAGATGCGTGTTTGTCAGTTGGTCACAATCGCCCTGCTTGTGACTTGACCATTCCACCCTACGATCCTCCAGATGCTTTTGCCAGGAAGGCTATATTGGCTGTCTTCTGTGATTGCAGCTCTTAGGTCTCAACTCTGTTGTCAACCTCCCAGTCCCTGTGCTGCCCAAAGGGATCCAGTTAGAGACTTGGGGTGGTTTACTGTCAACCATTCCCTATTGTGGAAATTCAGTCTGTATGTTACTGAAAGAAAATCAAATAGATACATCATTATGTTGAAAAAAAATAAATCATATTCAGTCTCCTGTTACCTTCAATGTGGAGGTAACCTTTTCTTTCTCTTTTTCTTTTTGAGTAGGCTTTTTTGAACTATCCTTTGAAATTTGTATTTCTCTTATGAAGTCAGCCTTTCAGTAGTATTGACATTTTAACAATATTTATTCTTCCAGTCCAGGAGCATGGAATGTATTTCCATTTTTTTGTGTCTTATTCAATTTCCTTCATAAAAAAAAAAAAAAAATGAAGTCACCCTTTCAAATCACCATGCTCTCAGTGACTGCTTTGGAGAGTATCGATGTGTTTGTACTGGTCCTGGAGATGTAAACACCAGCAGAGCTAAACCTTTATAACAAAAATGTGGTTTTCTAAGCCACTAAAGACTACTGTACCAAATGCAGTCCATTTAAAAAGTACGTGAAAATCTCAGAAATAACTTCCCCATCGGAAGCAACTCTTGGAATTTTGTATTTACAGTTGTTCAAGGTGGGAAACAAGTCTTATGAGCTAATAGAAGCACCATTCTTTGCTGAACTACAATGAGAGACATTTGTGGGTGGAATGTATAGAAGAAAATAGAGATTTTTCCATTTCCTGAGCTTTGAATTAAGAATCAGTACTACCCACCCCCTCCTCTCCTGTTTATCCCATCCCAGTTTGTCCCTGGGGTCTTTGACCAACCGCATGAATTGAGAAGAAAAATTTGGCAGTGTAACCCTAAGACCTTACGTGATTTTGGCGCTGAATTAAGGAGTTTTCTTCCTTTCTCCTTGGTTCCCTCGTCCCATCTCCCTCTGGCCCCCAGCCTCTCTGCTACTCTCAGGGACCTTCCTGGTCTCCTGTCTGCTCCATCCCATCTTATTTTGCAGACACCCTACTTGAAGTCTCTAGACCTATTCTTGGAGCTAATTAACAAATCACTTTAAATTCTACTGGCTCATGTTACCGTTGCAGGTCTCTTCAGAAGAACTCTTGAGCCTCTATTTTAGACACCTGCTATATTTCAGCACGCCTTCTCTCTGCTAGACTTCTCACTTACCCCTCCTGATGATGTGCCAGAGGAACTCCAGGCCTTACTACTTTGTCCCTGGGAAAGAGTGTGGGGGAGAACCATACAGCCTCTGACTTTCAGAAGCTTCCAGACTGGGAGGTGTCCTGGGAGTCACTTAGCATAACTGAAAGTGGAATAGAGCTGAGAATAAAATCCTGCTGCTCTGTGCCGCTTTGCCAATGTCCCCGCAGTGTTAGAGAACAAATCACAGTTTTATTTATTTATTTTTTTGGTTGGAGTTGTGTGAAAGAGATGTTATGTCTTCTGTCCAAGATTCTTTTGATGGTTATATTTTTAAAACATTTTATTGCAGAAATGTTCAAATACATACGAGAAGAATCAGAAAACTTTTAAGAAGCCACATGCATAACTCGGCTTCAACAACCATCAACTCCTTGCTGCTTTTGTCTCATTTATATCCCTACCTATTCCCTTCCCTTATTTCAAAGCAAATGTCAAATGTCGTTTCATCTATGGTGCTTATTTTATGAATGATGTGTCTGATATCTGCCACTTATTTTCCATAGCATTTTTCTTCACCACTTGACCCATTGACTGTTTCTATTAGAAAGGCTTATGTTCAGCTTATCATATCATTATGCAGTATTACTTTTATGTCTTAGTATTCTCTTACAATCTTATGAATAACCCTGTGCCTGGAGTAACATTTTTGTATTGCTATGTGAAAGGTGACCTGTAAAAGTCTCTTTTTGTCTGAATTTTATTGGCTTACTCCAAGGGATTTTTTTATTTTTGTTATTGTTAGTTACCTTTCAAAATTAATGTTCTGTATTTATCACCGTGAGAGAGAGTACTTGAGATATTTAGTATTCTAGATTGCTGCTTGTTTTTTAATGATGTGGTTTCCTGAGAAAATATTGAAGAAGTTAACTTTACAGTTTCCAAATGCTTTTATTAATAATTTATTTTTTCACTGAGTGAAACTGAGCCAATTATAACTGAGTACCTCTGTGTTTTTTGAATATTAGTAGCTTAGTTATGCATTGAATTCAGAACCTGATTTCATTATCCTGTTTGAATTAAGGGTGAGGCGCTCAGGCAAATTTTGGTCAACCGTTACTATGGAAACATCAGACCTTCAGGAAGAAGAGAAAGCCTCACCAGCTTTGGCAATGGCCCGCTGTCACCAGGAGGACCCAGCAAGCCTGGGGGAGGAGGTAGGCTGTGTTGTGTGCTAATTAGCTGCACGTGTGAATTGAGTGTGCCACGTAAGAGCTACATGTTTCTACTTAACAGGTTGAAACTCTGACAGATGAATTTGGGTTGCCAGTGTGTTTTCTAGCAATTCATTTTGCCTTTGGTCTACCATCAAAGTGATAGCTAAAAATATTTCCCTGCAATTAGATATTGGCTAAGACTCTTGCCCCTCTTTCCAGTACAGCAACCCTCTTGGTGATTTTTGAATGACTCAAGGAACTTGATTTCACTGCCTGTTTTCTTGTGGTCATTAGGAATCATTCTTCCCATTAAATAACAATGACGTTAGCAGCAAGGATGGCAAAAGCTCACATTTATGTTATAAATGAGTGCCAGGGCTCTCCTAAGTGTTCTACATTCTTGTTTGCTCCTCCGAGTTCTCCATTCTATGGTGGGTAGTGTTGCTGTCCCTTTTTAACAGAGAAATTGGAAGCTTCTTAGTGACTGGCCTATAATTTGAACCTTGATAGAGCTAATTCTAATGCCTATGCTGTAAGCCTCCCAAACTCTTGAGAGTTTTTCTCCCCACTACAAAAAAAAAAAAAAAAAAAAAAAAGTCCAGAATTGCATAAAAGTAAATCCTTAAAGATGTTACAAAACATGGTAAGCACAATTACAGTTTAGGGTGGGAGCTCATTGCTTGAAGCACAAATGTGACTTGTCTGATTACCTATCTCTAAG
Source organism: Neofelis nebulosa (assembly GCF_028018385.1). Classification (NCBI taxonomy): domain Eukaryota; kingdom Metazoa; phylum Chordata; class Mammalia; order Carnivora; family Felidae; genus Neofelis; species Neofelis nebulosa. The sequence goes on along the minus strand of NC_080785.1, from coordinate 123,237,685 downwards.
GAAGACTGTTACGGACTACAGATTCTGTAAGTAGCACCAAAATATTTGGTGATTAATAAAGTTATCCTAGCAATTTCTGGGAAAGAACCTTGAGTTTCTCTCCAGATAAAAACTTGAAACATATCTGCTCGCTTCATGGGGTTGAGCAGCTTCGGTGACGACACACTTTTCAGACCATTTCGGGAACAGGACCTTCTCATTTCATCTGAAAGTTCCCAGGGATTCTCAAGCAGAAGTTCCTCACATAACATCTCAAAACGATTTCACTTTATTTTCTGTAGTGGGGTCACTCCACAAATATGAGGCCTGGGGAGGCATTATGAGGGTGTTTGGGTGTTTAGAAATGCACCAGAGACCAATTCTGCTTTAAAAAGCTGTAAAAGAGAAGATCAACAACCCAATTTGTACTCTGCACTATGGATGTAATGGATCCACATAGTCAAGACAAGCAGTGTAAAGGAGGTGGCATTTGAATTGAGGTCTGCAGGGAAGGACTGATGGCTGATTTTCTTTTTTCTGAAATTAATCAGTATCCCCATGTACATTAATGTTTCAGTTATTGCCAATAATAGTGCCAGTCAAGTTCGTAAATAGGCATTTTCTAAGCACAGTTGGAATCCATTCCACTAAATGACACAGGCCATGTATGGTTAAGTTTATTCATGTCATCTCAAGCTCAGTATGGATGGGAATTTCATTTGTTTCCTCCACTCTCCTATCCCCAGCTCTTGGCTCCATGCCAAGCATGGAGTAACTATTGATTGAATGAATGAACAGGTAAATTACGGGAAAGAATGAGTCTGGGGTTAGCTAGGGCGGGTTTGTTAGAAACAGGGCTAAAGTGAATGTTACAGTCTTTGTTTTCTTAGGAGTGTTCTAAGACATGTATAAGTTTGATTTATCTCTTGAACTCAAACTAGTTCTTGATAATTCTGCACTAAGTCACTGTGTTTTAATGCTAGGGAGAGTCTTGACTGGATGGCTTTGGGTCTCTTGCTGGAAATATATCCTTCTTCATCTTACCTGCCTACATTCAGTTACCATCTCTGCTACTCACAAGCTGGGTGTCCCCCTTGAAGACAAGTGACTTCACCTCTGTGCTAATAATTAGTACCTTCCTCGTGGGTTTTTTTTAAGAAGGTTGAAGGAGATAATACTGTTACAATGTTTAGTGCATTAAGTGTTGGTCTATAGTAAGTATGCAATACACGTTTACTGCTCTAATTGTGGTTAATAAGAACAATATTCCATCTTCCTAGCGGGAGGCTCTGGGTCCAGCTCCACAAGCAGGGGTGAGATGAGCCTGGCTGAGGTTCAGTGCCACCTCGACAAGGAGGGTGCCTCTAATCTGGTCATTGACCTCATAATGAACGCATCCAGTGACCGAGTGTTTCATGAAAGCATTCTCCTGGCCATTGCCCTTCTGGAAGGAGGCAACACCACTATACAGGTAAGAAGGCAGCTTGGTTTCTGTGTGGCATCCCCACTGAGCAGGAAGAGAATCTGTTTTGGGAGCCAGGCACCTAGGTGATGCCAAGATCTTCTACAATGGAACCCTCGTTCTTAGAGTACAAAATTCTGTTCTTCTGAAAAACAAATTCTACCAGTATCTTCCTTGGTCATTCAGTCATAGTTTAGACTTGGTTTCAAAACACAAGTCACATTTGAAAATGATAAACTGCTAAGGATGTATGAAGAAAATTGGTCCAAGATCTGGGGCATGGTAGGATGCCCATAAATGTTTGTTCAATGAATGATTGAATGAAGTGTATTTACTTTTTTTATCCAAGATCATAGAGGATCCCATCAGAGGATGACTAAAAAAGAGTTTAGACTGTGTGTGCTATTTGGATTTAATTTTTATATCTGTAGATAATGGCTATAAATTTCCCTACCTTTGAAGTGAAAAGCTCAATACAGCCATTTGAACTAATAACACCAATTTGTACTAACTGGGAAAAGTCAGGCAAGGTTAGTCAAAGAGGTGTAGATGATTTTTTGTTAGCTGGATATATATTTTAAAACAATAAAAACTTGATAGAATTCTTGACAGAAGTCCTTAATAAGTCAATTTTAATAAATTTAATAATATATTTAAAATTTTCATGTAGAAATGACAATTAAAATTATTTCTTTAAATATTTTATCCCGTTCATCATGCAGTCTTCCTTCTTTGTTGGCTCTTGAATAAGGGTTTGCTCACTGTGTGTGTGTATACACATTTTGATTAACAGCTTTATTGAGATATACCAATACGCCATAAAATTTACCCTTATGTGTATATTTGACATTAAATTCTTGGGCTTGAACTTAAATTCAGAGTCTTGATCAATGGAGTCTTGGTTCTTTGTGCAAACCAGCCAAGGACATGCCTTGCTGTGGGGAGGTTTGCCTGGGCCAGGTTGAATTTCAGCCCCTGCTCATTCTCCCAGATGCCCTGCTGCTTGAACACGCTGTGCAGCGAACTGTGGTGGTCCTGTCTTCTCACCCTCCATTCCCTGCTTGCCCCAACACACAATTCTGAAGTTCATTATTAGGCACTTCCCTAACTGGAGATTTGTGCCAGGGGCAAAGTCCAGTGCTTGCCTGAGTCATCACTTGCACCGGAGTTGTGACAAGTTGGGATTGCTGATTTTGTCACATGTGAGTCTGACTGTGAGCGTGGATGGATCCTGTGGTCATTCTCCTGAGAATAGGGCCCACTTATTGCCCTGTTGGAATGGAAGCAGTGTCAAACACTCCTTGTTTTTCAACCACCTGATTTGCATTGACTAGATCAGTTGAACTAAACATGTATTGAGTGCTTTGTGTGTACACAGTGCTTTAGTAGGAACTATAAGGCAGTGGTTTGTAGACACTGGAGCCAGTTGGTCTATGAGAAGGTTCTCCAGGCACAGCCAAGTATAAAAAATGGAGAGCTTGGGAGGAGATTTTCACAAACCAAGTAAATTCAATTTGAAGGACCATCTTACTATTTTATTTCTGATATTATATCCTCTCCAATTTTTCTTTTAGCTCCAAAGTCTTTGCTTTAATGGAAAGATTTTGATAGCGGGTGACAGGTTTTTTCCCCCTCTGGCCAAAGAAAAAGTTGGAAACCCTAGGTTATTGCTTCCAGTTTTTTGGAAATTGCAGTTTTCTTTTAAAGCTTTATGAATTAGAGAAATCCTAGAATCCTAGAAGCTTAGTCTTAGAGAAACTGAAAAATCTAGCAAGAATACAAGAATGCAAACACATGTATTTTTCTCAAGGATAACGGTAATGCCATCTAAGGTAAGAATGATAACACGGACCCTCCAAGGAAGAAGTAACGACATCTGTGTGAGGAGTCAGTGAACGGTTTTTTTTTTTTTTAATATTTTTTTTTAACGTTTATTTATTTTTGAGACAGAGACAGAGCATGAACGGGGGAGGGGCAGAGAGAGAGGGAGACACAGAATCGGAAGCAGGCTCCAGGCTCCGAGCCATCAGCCCAGAGCCCGACGCGGGGCTCAAACTCACGGAGCGCGAGATCGTGACCTGAGCTGAAGTCGGATGCTCAACCGACTGAGCCACCCAGGCGCCCCAGTGAACGGTTTTTTTGATGAGATTGGCTTTGAAGGATGGCTGTGGGTCTGAAGGGTAGAAATGACGTGGAACTGGGTCATGGGCCAGCTCTTTTGTGCTGCTTGGGAGGGAAGAGGAGGCCCAGGGTGCAGGAGCTGGAGGGGTGCTGGAGAACAGGGTTTGGGTCCATCACACTGAGCAGAGCTGGCGTAGGGTGGTGAACGGGGACTGGCGGTGGGTGTTAGAGTTTGTATGCAGTATAGGGCAGCCTGTCAAGGACCTTGGTGCTGCCATTTAGGACTACAGATCTGGCAGTGTTGGACAGGTGACATGAGAACAGGATCCGGAAGGTGGCAGTTCAAATAAGTAAGTTAACTAGCAATAACGTAGGAAAAAGCTAACAAGAACTTAAACTGAAAATAATTCTATGATAAAATTGGTCATAATGTGGGAGAGGGTATTTTCTAGGATAGGCACTTTTGGGGTGCTAGAGATAATTAACGTCTCCACCTAGGGGGTGAATACACGGGTACATACCTGTTTCAAATTCAGTGGCCCATACAATGAAAATTGGTGTGCTTTATTGTACATAAGTTATACTTCAGTAGAAAAAAAAATGGGGAGAAGAAGAGGTACTGAACCTAGTGGGGCAACAGGCTCAGGGACGGGATATCATGAATGCAGACTCTCCAACACTCCCTGCTTGAGACTGGACCCTAGACTCACTGATAGTTGGTAAATGCTGGCCAAAATGGAACCTAAACAGATGTGGAAGATGAGAAGATCAGAGGTCTCATTTGGCTCTTTGAGGCTTAAAAGCGTCTGGATGAGGAGAAGCATGAAGGCACCATTAATTAAGGAATAATGAAACTTGGAAAGGGCTCGTGGGGGCTGAGGGCCGCCGGTGCTAAGGCTGGCTGGCGAGATGGAGTCTGCAGTTCTGGCAGGATGCCGTGTTTTTCACAGTGTACCCCTCATGATGATGGCAAGGCACGCAGAAGCTGTTTTTCCTTCAAGTTCTTTATCTTGTAAAGTAATTATGAATATTAGTTTCATGTTTTCACACATTTATTACTCATAAGCTCAGGCTCCAGATGAACTGCCACAATAGAGTTCCAATAGTTCAGCCTTGTAGGGAGTGGAGATGTTTTCTCTTAAGGGAGCCAGTGTGCTCATGAAGGGGTGAGCCGGGATGGGAGGGCATAGCACCAAGGGCACACATGCTCACGCTTTCTTTCTCCCTCATCCTCCCCATTCTGTGACCTCAGAGGGTGGAGGGGAGAATCTGGCCCATGGCTTCAGTAGAGACCCGTGGTTCCAGGAAAATTGATTCTAGCCTAGAGTTGAGTTGTGAGCTCTCCCTTGGCCCTCAGCTTTCTTTCTCTGGAGAGAATGATGTGGAACTCAGGTTGTGTCTGGAGCTGGTTAAGAACCTTGAAGCCCCAGGGGGAGTGATTGAAAATTTCATCCTGCTTTAGAGAAGCTGGTTGAAGTAGTAAATGAGTAGCTGTGGGAAGTTAGTCTGAGTTGGGTTAACACTGTCGCTGCGACCATTAATGATTGCTGAAATGCTGTAATCCATTGAAGGTGGCCTAAGGTCCCACTGCAACTCCATGCCCGTTACTCCTGTTCGTATTGTCCAGTTGTGGTGTCAGGAAGGGAAATTGGTCTGAGGTCAGGTGGGCTTCCATGGAGTAATGTTTCTCAGTGACTGGTGGTAGAAAGGGCAGTCAAAGGGAAGCATAGAGGGCTATAGGGTTCCGGAACAGGGTGTTGCCTATTCAGAAAGAGGGCTGCAGAAGGACCCTTATGCTTATAAGCACCTCTTCCCAGGATTTAGAACATGTTTCACGTGGAGAAGAAAGAGAATAAGTACTACCTTCCAGTCCGGATCTGTGTGGGATTAAGGAAGTTATTACTGCGTTTCTGTGCCTGTGTCTATCAAGGGTGAGGCCTAAGTGCAGACCCCTGGGTTCCTTATTGCCTTGAATCAGAACTTGTAAGCAATTATTAAATGTTTTTCCAGGAATTCTTAGAATCTATCAGTGATGTTTGGCCGATTCCATTTCTGAAGTTTACTTTGGCTTGTGAAAATAATTATGAAAAATATGATTGGACAAACTCCAGGTGATCCATACAATGGAATACTACTCAGCAATAAAAAGGAACAAACTTTTGATCCATGCAATAACTTGGATGCATCTTAAAGGCATTATGCTGAGAGAAAGGAGCCAATCTCAAAAGGAGGCATACTATGTGGTTCTAATTCTATGACATTCTCGAAAGGACAGGACTGTAGTGATGAAGAACAGATCAGTATTTGCCAGGACTAGGGGTGAGGGGAGAATTTTACTCTAAAGAAACAGCACAAGGGTTTTTTTGTGTGATAACACTATTGTGTGTCCTGCTTTTGGTAGTGGCCATGTGAATCTATACATGTGTGAAAGTTTGTAGAACTGTATACCAAAGCAGTTAGTTTTACTGTATGATCATTTTAAAAATTAACAAAAGTAAAAGCCATAATGATGATGATAATAGCCAGTTAAGTGCTTACTATGAGCCAGGAACTATGCTTCAGTGTTTTCAGTGTATCCTCTCATCTATCCTCACTCTCTCTATAGGTGGTAGATGCCGTAATTACCCCTTTTAACACATGAGGAAAGTAAAATGAAAAAACGTTAAGGAACTTGCCCCAAATCCTACAATAAGTAAGTAGCAGAGCCAAGATTTAAACCAGGGCAGCTGGGTTCTCTGAACTCCTCATTCCCTATGATGCCTTCATTCTGTAGGATGATGGTAAAGGTCCGAGGAAGAATAGTAGGTGCTTTATAGAGAAAGTCGACTTGCTCCTTCTTACCACTTAACTCCTTGCCACCTTCAGGAACAGAGCTGTAGGTGGGCCAGGGGTGGGTTCTTGGCTGCAGAGCTCAGTAGTGAAGACAGTGGAACTGGCATCCATTCTCCCTGGGTTTGGGCACTTACTGTGTATAAAGTCCTTCTACTCATTGGAGTCTGAGGAGTTCAGTGAGGGTTCTGACTTACTCAGAGCTACAGAACTAGACTAAATGCCATGTGCCTCTTGTCTCCTCCACCCCCCTGTTTTAGTTCTGTCACTTTAGCGGCCCTCTCGAAATTTAATGCCTTGAAGCAGTGACCGTTCTGACAGCTGTCACACTTCTGTAGGCTTGGGCTCAGCTGAGTGGTTCTTCTATACCATGTGATTTTAGCGTGGGCTTGATTGGGTAGTCAGCCACGGTGGCCACTTGGTTCTGGCTCTCATCTGGGAGCTCACTGGGGACTGTCACTTGGATTGCTTTGGTTCTGCTCCCTGTGGCCTTTCCATGTGGTTTGGAGTTCTTAGAGCATCTTGACTGGGGTCTAAGTGGAGTTTCAAGAAGTGGAAAGTGGAAGCTACAAATCCTTGTAAGACCTGGGCTGAGGGGGATTCCTCGAATGTCACTTCTGCTGCATTCTTTTGGTCAAAACCAGTCATAAGGCTTTGTCATAAGGTCAGCCCAATTTCAGAGGGGGGGTGAGAAAAGCCCCACCTGTTGTTGAGATGAGGGCATGTGCATATTAGGAGGGAACCGTGTGGAGGTGGGCAACTTTGGAGACTGGCTCCATGCCCCTCCCCCCCCTCCCTCCCCGCATTATAAACGATTGAGCACCTATCATGGGTCAGTCAAACCCCTGAGTTGGGTGCTAAAGTTTCAACAAAAAAAAAAAAAAAAAAGGCACCATTGTCAACCACAGAGGAGCTTTGTTCTCCCTGAAAATTCAGTCCTGTCTTTGCAGAAGCGACGACTCATGTCATTGCCTTTCTGGGTGTTCTGTGAATATTCATCCCAGTCTTAGGATGAAGTTGGTGGGGCCCTTAGCTCTCCAAAAGTTGTGAATTTCATTGCCCAGACCTTGGAGGAATCAATTATGGGAATCCAAAAATAAAGACATGTGGTGCTTGCTAGGAACCCTCACAGAGAGAGTTTGCTCCTTTATTCTGAAACCTTGTTATCTGTCACATCATCACCTAAAGCCCTGAAATGACAGGAACACACATTTAGGATATTTCCCATCCTGGCATAATGGACTCTTAGGGACAGTGTCCTCAAGTCTTTGAGCATCTTCTGTCTGTGCCCTGGCTTATCTGAGGGATAGATATTAATCTCCAAATTCCTCTGACCTGAGAGCAACTCAGACTTTATGGTGAACCCTGTGCTTACAGGAACAAGGAGATGCTACCACTGCCCTTCAGCTCCGCAAGGTAGGATGACACATTGTCAAACCATGGAATCGAGCTTCTCTTTGAGCAACCCCTACGTTACCTCCCCACTCCGGCTTCACCCCCTTCCTACCAGCTCTCAAAAGGAATCTTTCTGCTTGGTGTTTTGTAGCAAGTGGGAAACTATAAAATAAGCATTTGCTTATGAATTAATTTTTGGCACACTCAGGGCTCAGCAAGCCTTACGGCACTTGCATATCCGTCCTTCAAGTCCTTGCCAATTTCTGTGTTCCTTCCTCCTGCGACGTTCCCACCAGCACCCTGGGGGAAGTTCCCTCTGCTTCCTCTTCCCTGCGGGAGGGCAGAAGCTGTCCTCACCTGGAGAAGAGGAGGAGTAAAGTATATCTTTGAACATATCTCGTGTTGTGGGTTTTTAAATTTTTTTTAAATTTTATTATTTTTTTAATGTTTATTTTTGAGAGGGAGAGAGAGACAGAGTGTGAGCCGGGGAGGGGCAGAGAGATGGAGACACAGAATCCAAAGCAGGCTCCAGGCCCTGAGCTGTCAGCACAGACAGACACAGGGGTCGAACCCACGAACCGTGAGATCATGACCTGAGCCAAAGTCGAACTCTTAACCACCTGAGCCACCTAGGCACCCCTGTCTTTTTTTTTTTTAATTTTTTTTTTAATTTTTAGAATTTCTTATTTATTTTAGAGAGAGAGAGCAAGCAAGGGTGGAGCAGAGAGAGAGGGAGACACAGAATCTGAAGGAGGCTCCAGGCTCTGAGTGGTCAGCACAGAGCCCGACGCGGGGCTCGAACTCACAAGCCATGAGATCACTGACATGGGGCTCAAACTCACAAGCCATGAGATCATGACCTGAGCTGAAGTCAGACACTTAAGTGACTGAGCCACCCAGGCGCCCCTTTTTGGGGTTTTTTGAAAGCAAATACAGATGTTGGGAGATACATGTGCTGACATGACCATAGAGGACCTCATAGCAAATTAAGGAGACAGACATAACAAAAAAAAATTTTTGGACTAATTGCTTCTGGTTGCAGAAGCACAGTGAATTTTATGTATCAAATGGCTGCCCACAGCTATTTCTATGCCAAGTCTAGCCTACAGACACACCCGAAAAGGGCTTTCTTTTTTGCACGTACGCAGCTGGAGATGGAAAATGTGAGAAGTGCTCCTTCGGGAAACTGGCTTGCAAACTCATCTGAGAGAGATCCCTAGTCCTTGGGGGCCTTTCCTTCACCACACACTTATTTTTTGTGGTTGGCTTAAGAAATCAGCCCAAGAGCCAATATTATATATGAAATCTCCCACCCCGTCCAGAAGGAGTTACCAGAAGGGCACATTGGAGGATCATGTTGATCTGGCTACCTCTGACCCCAGTTAGCAGGGAGATGAGGGCAGAAAGGGCAAATTGATTTGCCTTTGCTGGAAACAGAAGGCCAATTTGCGAGGACAAGCAGCCTTGGTTTGACAGGGCTCTCACCCTTAGAAGGAGGAGGAGATTGGTGTGTGAGCAAGTTACGTAAAAGGGTGTTGTTTTTGGCAGGGAAGTCAGAAATGAGTCACTTCTGAGTGGTGTTTTCTGACCTCAGGTTTTATCCATGTGGGAAATGAGTGTGGCCTGCCACAGTCAGAAGATGGCTCCCCAACCCCCGCCCTAGTGTGGCGGAGTTGGGAGCCATTGGCCTTGAAATAGGAGGGAGGCAGGTGGCCTGTCCCCCGCAGGCTTCCCTGGACTCTCTGCCTTTCAGCTGAAGCTGTGAAGGGTCTGAACAGCTGCCCCTCCTTTGAGAGCTGGTGGTAATGGGTTGCAGACTCTGGGGACACTGCCTAGAAGGGGAGCCTCTGACGTGGGAAGGAGTTTGGCCTCCACAGTGGAAACACCTGTGTTGGAACCCCAGCCCTGCCCTCGGCCAATGGGGTGACCTTGGACTTTCTCAGGACGCTTTGAAACTCAGCTTTCTCATCTGTAAAGTAAGAGTTAGAAAAACTAAGTCCCTTCCTTATGGAGCTGTTGCGAGGATAAGATGGAGTAGCATTGGGGGTAAAGCGCGTGTCCCTATAGACAGTGCGCACCTGTGAGCTGCTGCTGTGGGGACTGGTTTTGTGGAATGAGGATGGTCCGGGGTTTGAGCCTTGCTTCTGCCACGTCCCTCTTCAGGACATGGGGCAAAATTGTTGACCTCTGTCAGTGTGGTTGCCAGCTAGAGATCAGGATGGTGAGAGTGACCACCTCACAGGGCTCCTGCGACAGGGTAGTTCACACCAAGTGCCTCTGACAGTTGCCAGGGTCATAGAAGGATCTCAAAATATGCTGATTTTTTTTATTAATAAACATTTATTATTTTAAAAAGTGGAGTTCATTTTTAAAAATAGGTTTCTTGTCAAAAAGCTGACTCCTGAGCTTTTGCTTCTGTGTAGCGATTTATGGTCCATTGGGCCGGGGGTTGGGGGGTGCTGTTTTACCTTGTTTTCATACTCGGTTCACCTGAGTCCCTCTGACTATATATTTGAAATGATGGTAGAGGTCCATAAGGTCAGGGCACTTCCATGTCTTGGGTACTGGTTACCTTTTCTGACAGACATTCTGCGTGAAGCGGGAAGTGAAGGGAAGTCCAGTCACTCTGTGGTTTCAAGTGCTCCCTGACCTAGGTGCTTACTTTGCTCCCCACCCCCCCTTTTTTTTTGTGGTGCAGATAACTTCTTTGACATATGTACCTTACCGTCTTACCCTTTTTCTCCATTCCCACGAAACTGATGTGTCACTGAAAGGTCTTTCAAGATTTTTGGTCTAAATTCAGGTTTTGAGGTAGAAAGTCAACACTTGAAGGTAGTTACCATTCTTGAGAACATAAGACGTGAATGACTCTCCAAAAAGGTGACACCCCACGCAGCTGGTCATGGCAGTTCTCCAGACGTTAGTGGACACTAGAGAAGGCATGGGCATATTGGCTTGGTTTTGCAGTCCAGGACAAGAAGTGACTGCGGGGATTATCAGCACATCCATATGTCGTTCCTCCTCACTTGGGTATAAAGAAGCACAGTAAGCCTGGGTGGCTTACTGGGTTACGTGTCCGACTTTGGCTCAGGTCATGATCTCACAGTTTGTGAGTCTGAGCCCCATGTTGGGCTCTCTGCTAGCAGCTCAGAGCCTGGAGCCTGCCCCTCCCCTACTTGTGCTAGGTCTCCCTCAAAAATAAAAAAAAACAAAAACATTTTTTATAAAAGAAAGAAACACATTCCTGTTGAGGTGCTTTGAGGGGAAAGTATGCACCCTGGCTCATGTTTTTAGAGGAAATGGAGACCCAGTGTTATTTTTCCTTTTTCCTGAATAGCAAAGCCATCAGTTTAGGCAGAAGTGGACAGGTACATGTATCTGCTCTTCTAGTGTTCCAGTAGAGGATTACATTCATTGGGGATTGAGGGAAGATCTTTGGAAGCAGAACGTTAAGCTCTTTCCTTTGTGCGAAACCTAGAAGCAGGAATTGGTTTCTAAGGAGGGTCTTCAAAGAAACCATTGGGTTTTCCATAGTCTCCAACATTTGACTAAAGAACAGGAAAAAAAAAAAAAAGAGAAGACTTGAAAGAGGTTGTATGTTGAACCATCATTTCATTTCATCCTTTTAAATCCACAAGTCCAGATTTTCCTCCTTTCTTTCTCTTCCTTCAGGTCTAGCAAAAGGTCTGTGCTCTTGGTAACTTTCCTTAATGACTTCTAAGGAGGGAATGAATGCATCTTATGAACTTTCAAGCTGACCCCAGATTCTCCTCTGTTGGCTTGTGATGTGTTAGTCCGGGGCTTGGCAAACTGGCCAGTAGGTCCAATTCAGTCTGTCACCTACTTTTGTAAATAAAGTTTTATTGGAACACAGCCATGCTTACTCCTTTAGTGTTAACTCTGGCTGCTTTCATGTTGTGAGGGCAGAGTGGAATGGTTGCAACAGAGTTCATATAAAGCCTAGAATATTTAGCATTTGTCCCTTTACTGAAATTTTGGCCAATCCCTGTGCTTATTGAATCTTGACTGTCTAAATATTAACCTGGCAAAGGGGAAGAACCATGTCTTTCCCTCTTTATTCTATTCACCAGATGACCAATATCCTAAATTCCAAGATACTTTGGCCACTTATTCACTTAATAAGGAATTCAGGGAAAGAGGGGTGTCTACTTTTCTTCCTTTTTTGTGTGTGTGAGGGGTGTATAGGGACAGTGGGAGTATGTTTTAGAAGACTTTTTTTTTTTTTTCCCTAGAAGGGATCTTCCCTTTCCTTCACCATCTCTGCTCAGATATATCCCATTACCCTTAATTAACCCCTTTCAACAGATTTGGAAGGCAGATTAAAGCAGTTTAAGAGTCCATATACCTGGGACTGCAGGATTTTCATCTGTGGGCCCTCTGACCAACCTACCTTAGACCACCACACTTTAAGTTAGTCGCTTCCTTAGGGCTCAGTGCTGTGCTATTTCTTTGCCTCCTACAAAGGTTTCCTCCTGGCCTTGGGGCATATACAGTTAATCTTAAAATATCTGAAATGTTGGAGCCTGTTTGTCTTCTTTTTCTCCAAACTCACTGGGTGATCTCATCATCTCCCGTGGCTTCCGGCTACCATTTATGCCAACAGCTCGCAAAGGTGTAGTTCCTGGCTCCACCTCTTTGCTGATTTCTACGTTTCTGTTTGAATCCCCGTTGAGCATCTCCACCTGTGTTAACTGTAGGTTAGAGTGACCTCAAGTGCACCTGTCACCTCCCCTCCTCTGTCCCATTTGCTCTCTTGTATTCCATGCCCTGGTCAAGGGGCTCACCAGCACCCCTCCTGTTGACCAGGGGACATACCTGGATGTCACTGGTCACTGGATGTCACTCCTCTCTTACTTATTCTGTGCCCACTCCACCTCCCAGTAGTTTAGTGGTCAGCGTTCAGTTAGGACTTGTAATGAGCCAGACAGTTGGCACCTTCAGGTTAAATGACATGCCCAAATTGGCTCAGCTGAGGTGGAAGGAGGTGGGGCTTGGAAGTCACTCTGGCTTTAGAATTCCTACTGCTGACCACCATGCAGCTCTCCGAGTTGTGATCCTGATTGTGTCTCCCCTGGATAACTGGGATAGCTTCTTAGAGCCCTCCCTGCCTGTGGGCATTTACCTCTTGCATGCTGCTGTCAATGATGTCCCCCAAACAGAAGCCTGACCACCTTATTTCCTATCTTAACAGCCTTCTGCAGATGATGGAATCCAGTGGTATGCTGCATGATCTGGCCCTGCCTGGGTTTCTGCACCCACTCCCCCACGCTCATTGTCTTGGAGCTACATCTGTTCATTTGCCAGTCCCTTCTGTGTACTCAGATGCCTCTGCTCCATGTAGGATGTGTCCTGTTTCCCTTTGCCTGGAATACTTAGCAAACCCTGTCTGAAATGTCTCCTGCTTTGGAAACTTTCTCTTGATCCCCTGGAGGCAGAAGTAGTGGTCTCCACCGATAGGCTGTTCATTCATTATAGCGATCACCACACTTGAAGTGAAAGTTCATTGTAAGACCCGAGAGAACAGAAAGCAAGTTTGTGTTGACCCCCAAGTTCCATAGAAAACGACCTGTGTGTGGGGCGCCTGGGTGGCTCAGTCGGTTAAGCATCCGACTTCGGCTCAGGTCATGATCTCACGGTCTGTGAGTTCGAGCCCCGCGTCGGGCTCTGTGCTGACAGTTCAGAGCCTGGAGCCTGCTTCAGATTCTTTGTCTCCCTCTCTCTCTGCCCCTCCCCCGTTCATGCTCTGTCTTTCTCTGTCTCAAAAATAAACATTAAAAAAAATTTAAAAAACAAACAGAAAACACCTCATATGTGTTAGATGAAGGGAACCTCATTTGTACATAATGTCATTGTAGAGAATCCTACTCTTGAGGCTTCTTCTGAGATCCAAATGAGGTAATATGTGGAAGACACTCAGCTTACCATGGTGCTTAACACGCAGTAATTGCTTATGGTTACTTGTCAGTAGTACGTTTTTCTCTCCACTCACCCACCCAAGAATGTAATTTCTTCCAGGATCAAACCTCTGTCTTACTCCTCAGCACCTGGACCATGGTGGGTGCTCAGTAAATATCCACTGAATGAACAGAAGTTCTGACCCTTATATGGCCATCATGGTATGTTAGCCTTATTATTGTTTTTTGAATATAAACATAAGGATGTGAAAATTTGTTGTTACTGGTTGTAACAGTTATAAAGGGGCACCATCTAAATTTAGGGGTGAAAGGGAATTAGGTTTATCTGAGTCTAAGGGAAATATATAGTGTCACTTTGGAGAAACATCCTTATGATGCCAGAAACACTAAGGGTCTCTGTTTTCTTGTTCTTAATAACTAGAGATAGTAGTAATGGTAACGAGTACCAGAATATGAGTGTGCATGTTCCAGGAGGTATGCTACATGCCTTCTCTGCTTGATCTCAGTTACTCTCTTTGGTGATCCTGTGTGGGTAGGTACTGCCATGAACCCTTTTTCTTTAAATTTTTTTTTTTCAACATTTTTTATTTATTTTTGGGACAGAGAGAGACAGAGCATGAACGGGGGAGGGGCAGAGAGAGAGGGAGACACAGAATCGGAAACAGGCTCCAGGCTCCGAGCCATCAGCCCAGAGCCCGACGCGGGGCTCGAACTCACGGACCGCGAGATCGTGACCCGGCTGAAGTCGGACGCTTAACCGACTGCGCCACCCAGGCGCCCCAATGAACCCTTTTTCTAAAGGGAAAATAAAGGATCCAGGAGGTCATGGTAGTTGTTCAGGGCCACTGAGGTAGCTGGTAGTTGTGTCTGGGTTTATTTCTTGCCACAGCCTGAGTTGTCTCCCCTCTGTGTTGGTGCTTCCATGGTGTATGAGAAGCCTCCATTAATTTCCCTGACACAGACATGGTCCACATTCCCCTCCCTGGAGACCAAGAAAAGGGGCTCTGGACCCCTTTTGAGGACCTTGCCTCCTATCAGGCAAATTAGAATTTGGCTTCACTCTTGGTTGCTCGTTTGGTGGATGGACTCTGTGGAGGGTGCTGTGAGAAGCACATGAGAAGACAGCTCATGTGGCTGGTGTCTTTGCTTTGGTTATAATATTGGCTTGTGAATGACAGAGAAGGAAACCGTGAAAGTCTTTCTTTTAGGCTTAGTGTCTTGTTTGCTAAATAAAAACTGTAAGTGTTATACATGCTGCTTCACCTCTATCAAATTCCACGTTCCCAGGTCTATGAAAGTTAATGACAAGGAAACTCTATTGCATAACTTCCTCTCTGTGGAGAGAGTGGCAGCTCATTTAATTAGGGCTTATATGAAGGGTTAGGTTACATTATTAACAAGTTTTGTTTTTTACTTGTATATAAAGAAGCACATGTACTCTGGCATAATGAGAGACTAGTTAGATCTCCCGTTTTACCCATTTTGCACAAAGAGGCTCATTGCACTGGATTCTCCTCATATTTGAGTCGTTGATCGGTTGGACAGTATTCACTTGGGGGCAAAGATAAAGGAAGAGGGCAGGAGCTATACGTGGTACTGTTATGTAGTTCCCCTGGGCTAGGTCCAGTAGCTCTAGTTACATGTGAGGAAAATGAGTCTCAAAAGAGCCAGAGCTCTTATTCAAAGTCACCCTATTAGCACAGCTGAGATTTGAACCCAGGTCTGCCTCTCCAAAATCTCCCAACTCTCTACCATGCTAGAAAGTCTTTGAGATACATGAGTCCAATGTCAGGGGCTTAGCCTGTTTCCACTCATGGGCTACACACAGTAGAGCGCAGTGTCTGTCTTGTTCTTGTTGGGACTAGGGCCAGGAAGTACTGGTTTTTTGATCTAAGAAGCAAAGAATCACTGCTTGGTTAGGCCACAAACTATAAAAGTTGTCTTACAAACCCATACGATGGAAACATGAGGAATTTTATAATAATGTAAGAGCCTTCCTTTAGTTTCCACTGGTGTCTTTATTGAGTATCTTTTTGTGGTCAGAGGTGAACTTCTCCCTGATATAAGAAGGGCTCTTGCTCAGTTTTGAGTTTTCTGGAATTCATGTTGGCGGGGAGAATGGGAAGTGAAAGACAGGGTGCATTGCAGATGGCTGTTGCAAGCCCCTCTACTATTTCCAATTAGTGGATGCATGTGTGAGTTGTATGCCTGTCTTATATTTACAAGAGGAAGTATCCCGTTTAATTTTATTTTCACACCAAAAGCCCAAGTGTTAAGAGAACATGGTGTTTTAACACTCCCTCGGTTATCAGCTGCAGCGCGGAGGTTGTATATTGTCACATACAGTTTTCTGAGTATATTTCTACATTTGTTACCTGGCAACATTGCTGCGTCGGGACATGGAGATGTGTTGGCTCCTACCAGATCTGCACTGTTCATATTGTAGAAGGTAGATCCTGTTTTTCTGGCAGGAATTTATAAGAAGAGAAGGCAGGAGGCTTAAAGCAACTCAGTTGAGAGATGGGCTGAAGCATTTCAAGTGACCGTCCCTGGACTAGAGATCTGACTGGGGATGTAGACTCTTGCCTTGCTTGAATTTATGCATTAGTGTGTTGTTGCCCACCCACCAGTTCTGATGAGAAAGGAAATCCCATTTCAGAGATGACAGCCACTGCATCTCTTGCTGGGGTCACCATCTGAGCTACTTAGAGCCCTACACAATCTTTGTTTAGCTGATATGATGCGTTGAAAACACTGTATATAGAATTTAAATGCTTAGTGGGGCCTATATGTACTCTCAGGCTATCCCAGCACAGACATGCCTCCCTTCCATGCCCTGTGCAGTGAACCCCTGTCCTTTGAAGACATTTGTATTCAAAACCCTCCATCATGGGTTTGAAAGTCCTCTTGGTTGAAGCCACACCTTGCAAGACTCAGACAAAGCTTACTGAGACTAAAGGCATTGAATTCTCTAGCACCTGTAACATTTCTTGACGAGAATGCCAGAGAGGGACAAGTTCCCATGGCAACAGTTTCTAAGAGTTATGTGGCATCAACAGGTTAGACGAGGTATCAGAGTAACTGAGCTCTGCAGCGCATCCTGTAAGCACACACTCCTATTAAATACCTCTCTGCAAGGGGCGCCTGGGTGGCGCAGTCGGTTAAGCGTCCGACTTCAGCCAGGTCACGATCTCACGGTCCGTGAGTTCGAGCCCCGCGTCAGGCTCTGGGCTGATGGCTCGGAGCCTGGAGCCTGTTTCCGATTCTGTGTCTCCCTCTCTCTCTGTCCCTCCCCCGTTCATGCTCTGTCTCTCTCTGTCCCAAAAATAAATAAACGTTGAAAAAAAAAAAAAATTTAAAAAAAAAAATTAAAAAAAAAAAAAATACCTCTCTGCAAAGGCGCCAAAGCAGGAGTCTGTTCAGAAGTCCCAGCAGACACTGGAGGACTGGCCAGGTTGGGCTGGATTTCAGGGCACATTTGTGTTTCCTTCAGTGCTTAACTTTTGAAGGTGTCTCTGAGGACATCCACTGGACCCTTAATGTCTTGCCTTTTAAGAGAGGAAAGGTGTGCTGATTATGCCTGGAGGCATTTAGAAGCCATCAGTTAGCTTTAAACATTTATATATTTGTATTTTTTAAGTGCTCTGACCTTCTTTGGAAAACCAAAGAAGCCAATTTATTAATGGTTCCTTGCTCTTGGGAAGTAATATTACCCCTAGCATCATCAGGAAACGTTCTAAGGAGAAGCACACAATTCTTTAAAAAAGTTTTTTAATAGCTATTGGATATTTTTGTATACCTGAGGAGGACTTGACCCTGAGGGTTCTGAACTCGGCTGATTGTCCTGAGTACCCTTAACTTGGAAATCTATGTCCTGCTATTTAAACTTTAAGATGATCCTAACTTGATTAAAGTCCTCAACCAGTAGGCCGAGGAAAATGCTTCAGAAAAAACAAGGTCATGCTGCATTTTTTTGGTAAGCACAGGAATCAACAAAGAGATGTTATATAACTTCTATTTATATCCTCCTTGCTCACTATCTGCAGGCAGACAAGAGTCGCTGAGAAGGGATTTAATGAGCTCTCTGGGTTTGCTCACCTTCCTGAGCTGGTAGGAACCAGCTTGTTCTCAAGTGCGTCAGCAAAGAATCTGGCTGTGGGTGGGCGGCCAGGGTAGGTGGACGGACTTGTTGCCATGGTGTTCTTTAATTCTCCTGTCTCCCAGAGATCTCACCCCCCTCTTCCTTGACTCCTTCCTTTCCCCCCTTTTCTTTCTTTCTTTTTTTTTTTTTCTTTCTTCTTTTTTTTTGTAATCTATAAGCTTCCTTGTTTCTCACACCTACTCATGATTCTTGGAGCTGTCTCCGGAAACAGAATATTTTTCCTTCCCCCCGACCTCCACCCCCCACCAAGAGCTCTGCATTGTGTAGCTCCAGGACATCAGAAGAGTTTCCGCTAAGGTATATTGTTTTCACCCTCCCCTATTTTCTCATGGTTTTCTTTTTTTTTTTTTTATTACCCAGCCCCTCCATAATAGGGACCTATCCCAGACATCTTTAATCTCACCCAATAGAAATTTACTCTTCCCTGTTGGATTGCCCCCAAACCAGGTGGATTCCATTGTCAGTTGTATGAACAGTTGCTATGCCCCAGAGGAGAAGGGCTGTTTGTTTTTCCCTCCATCCTCCTGTGTGCTCTTGCCCTAGGCGGGTGGATGTCTCCTGTGTCACCTAGCACATTATAAAATAGAACCACATGAAAATAAGAGAACGCGTTTGTCCCACAGTGATAATTCCTAGAGCTTGGGCAACTTCTGTTACCTTGCAGATTGAAATTATTCAGCCTGCACCCAAAAAAAAAAAAAAAAAAAAGAAGAAAGAAAAGAATAGTGGCTCCTCCATCCAGTTCTCAGCAGGGACATGGAACTGTCATTCTCAGAACCCCTATGTGGCAGGCCCCAGGAGTGCCCACCACAGAGCCTTCTGAGCTGGCCTCTTGTTACTGGCCACATTCCCGCCAGAAGAGAGGTATTGGAAAGATGTGAGTAGGGAAGTTAGAATGAAATATTCTTAGAAAAGAATAAGTAGTTGCCATGAGGACAGGCTTAAAAAAAAAAAAAAAAAAAGCCAGAACCCACCCCTGCCTTGCCCAAGAGTTGTGCAACTCTTAATAGCAGTAGCCTGTTTGAATAATCAAAGGCAAGCTGACTTCCCTTTATTAACTTCTGTTAGAGACATCTGCATAAAATATCCCCAGATTCCAGACCAAGAAGGTAATTTTTTTTTCCTTGGAGTAACTGGAGGGACTTTCCCTTTGGAGCTCTTCCAGCAGAGTTAACTTCATGGTTGAAAATATTTTTCTTGTTAGAAACTGCCAACAGTGTGAATCCTGCCCTGGTGAGAGGAAAGGCACCTGGTGCAGAAGTAAGGAACCTAGGCCTCAGAACCTAACAGACCTCCACAGCTGGCTTGGGGACTTCTGCCACGACCCTTCTTTTCACTGATAAATCTCTGCCCACTTATGTTTCCTAAGGGCCCCCCAGGTTCCTTTTTGAAAATGGCAAAGGCTCTCTTGATGTTTCTACCACTTTCTTATGCCTGGGTTTTAAACTTGCTTCCATCAAGATGGCCCAGACACTGAAGGGGTAGTTCTATAAACCATCTAACATCTTCAAGCTGTTTGCTTCCCTCTGCATTCAGGATGTAAAAAAAAAAAAAATTAGATTGCATTTGAGGAGGATGCATTTCAGTTGCCCTCACCATACGGTGTTTGAGAAATATGTTTTTATTAGCCTCCTTGCAACACAATCCCACAAACTGTTCAGCCCAAGAGCCTGTAGTTATGTCGGGGAGTCGGTGGAAGGCTCACAATTGATTGTCCTTCCCGCTCCATAGTTACTAATGCAGGTGTCAGTGGGGCCAGAGTAGTTAACAGTTAACTAGATGGATTAAGGATCTCAGGTAGCCTGAGCCTATCACAGAGGCATGTGTACAAACCTGATAAGCCTGTGAGAGGCTAGAAGGCCACATCAGCCACCTTCACCTGGTCTTTGGAATGCTTCATTTTCTCCATTTGGCAGGACTTTGGGCTTTCGCAGACAGGGATCTTTGGGTAATTGAGTTAAACTTTAGCTGCTGTCATGCAAAGCTTGATTCACTTTAAGGTTTTTGGAAATAAATCTCCTTCAGAATTGTGCATTCCTCAAGGGAGCAGATACTCACTGAGCACCTAGTGGGTACCAGGCATTGTATGAGTTGGCCTTGATGTAGTCAGTCCTTGCCCTTTAGGAGTTTACAGTCTAGTGGGAGACATGGCTAGTAAACCAGCTAAATAATTAACACACTGGGAGAAGCATGAGGAAGGAAGCAACCAGGGTGTAGAATGTCAAGGAGAACCCACTTAGGATGGTCAGGAAAGGCTTCTCCAAGGAGGTGCCTTTTAAGCCCAAACCTAACAGATGAGAACCAGCCATGTAAAGAGCAGAGGGCAAGGGTGTTCAGACAGACAGGTTGGTGTGGGCTTGGTCTATTGCCAGAGCTGAAGGAGGTCAAGGTGGTCAAAGCATAGCATCGGGGAGGGGTGGGGGAAGCAGGGCATCTAATGATGGCTGGACCCCTGTAATATGCCTGTCGTCAGGTGGGAGGCTGGATTAAGTAATCTCTGTGGCCCCTGCCAACCCCTAGTCAGTGCTTCTAAAGGGCACCAAGTTGGCTGTGGCCATCATTTGCTTGGATACATGTTACTGAAGCCAAAGCCATAATATATTACGCAGCACTTACACAGATGAGTGCTGTGTAATTTCATCCCACCGTCTCCATCCTCTTGGCCATCTGTATATTTTACTGTCAAATCCCAAGTATGTTCTCTGCAGCCACAAGGAAGCTACATGGTGGGCTAGTACCTAGTGAAATGGGCCTGTGGGGTTGGGAGATGCAAGTCCTGGAGCTTCTTCTTTGGGGTCCACAGGGGAGCTGTCACCTGAGAGTTGGTTGAGCTGGGCAGAGGACTCAGGGTGACTGGAATCTCCATCAGGAAGGCCCTCACTCTGGTTGATGTTTTGCTCTTTGCCAGCAGTGTCCTTGCCCCTGGCAGGCCGGAGTGGATTTATTTTTCTTTGGATTTTATGGTCGAGTGGATTTGTCATAGATTTGTTGAGAGCAGAGAAGAGAAAGTGGCCAGTATAAAACTCCACCACGTACCAGGCCTCTGCCGGGCTCTCATCCATGGTGCCTCCTTTACTCCATCCGGCAGGCCTCTCAGCGGGGTGGTACTTCTCTTCCTTCCCCCATTACACGTGAGGGAACTGAGGCTGCATGCTAACAAATGACCTGTCCCAACCTACCCATCTCCTCAGGCATCCCTGCCCATCCACTTGGACCTTGCTAAGTGTGAGGGATACAGAGCCCTTCCTTGGAGACCCTGCCGCTCTCTGTGCAAACACGGGAAATGGGTGTGTGAAGGATACAGAGCTCAAGTTGGATGCCCTGGGGAACCTTGTAGGTTTTAGGGCAGGAAAAGTCGGTCAATGTTGATTAATGGCCCTCAGCACACGGAATGGAAAGAAGAGCAAAGACCAAAGTTCTTACCATCCAATTCGTGTGTTAGTCCTCTTTCTCAGTAGCACAGATGTCACCCTGAGTGAAGTGGGAGGGAACAGACAGACTCAGCCTTGGCCCCCTGTGCCCTCTAGTGTGGATGCATAGTTGAAACTTGGGGTGTTAAGAGTTTTCCAACACATGTCTTCTCAGGCCTGATGGCGCAGGTTGGAGGCTTGCCGAGAAGGCTCCTGTGTACTCGTGTTACAGATGCCATGGCAAGTCTTTGGGCAGCCAAAATGGGACCTGTGAGCACCCTAACTGCCAGAAGTTACTTTTCATTGAGTCCTAGAACCAGGCATGGAGGGCACTCCTGAAGGCTGATGAGCCCCTCCTGCAGCCCCAGGCATGCACTTGAGATTGTTCTCATCGTCTTCTTTAGTTGAGTAGACGTCCGTGGAACAGATTCTCAAACCTCCCTGAGTGCTTTAACAAAAGTCCTTCAAGTCTAATCAAAGTCTTGTTTGCTATACACACCCACCTTTCCTTATTATAAGCCTCATGTTGACGTGAAGAGCAACCATGATGCCTTCTTGCCCTTGAAGAAGATTCCTGAGGAGGTACCTACTACAGTCCACTGTGACGTCAGGCAAGTTTGGGGGTTGGAACTATTTCACATTCCATTGGTCATCTTTTCCTCTGGAGACTTTATGTTTTTCTCTTCCATCTTTGGCTAGAAGAGACAGTGCCATCACACACACACAAAAGATGGTGGGTTTTGAGAATTGAACCCAGAGAAAATCTGGAGTCTCCTTAATGTCTTTTCCCTTGGTCAGAGGTCCAAGGTCCTCTAGAAGGATGCCTGACCTGCCTTTCTGAAAACTGTTTGATATTTCTGTTAAATATTGCTAGAGATGTTTACTTACAGTTTACCTATACACACAGGGACTTTGTAAGAAAGCACCTTTAAATATTGGGGGCGGGAGTACACTTTGTTAGTTGTTTGTTGATGAATATTTGAGAAACTGTTAAGTGTTTTGATCCACACTGAGGGGGACCAGCCTCCTTACCAAACAGGGCAGACTTTGTTCACAGGTGCTGATTCCTGTGGGCACTGGGCGACAAAAAAAAGGAGAGTTGTTAAGCTTTCCATCCCAGGAGAAAAGTGGTTTTTATAGAGCAGGTTGGACTTCTCTGCTTGCTAAACCCAAAATTAATTCACCTTAAGAAGCATCATGAAGAGCCACTGCTTTGGCCTTGACCTGGAAGTTCAGGCCCTTACTCGGAGCTCAGTGACCAGACTAATTCGAGTGAGGATCTCCTTGTCCCCCACCTCTTCTCTCAGGCATTAGAAGTCTGCCTTGTACCAGAAGGTGGCCTCCATCCAGCCCTAGCTGGCAGAGTAATTGAAATAGGGCATTTGTGTAAGTCCTCAAAAGACAGCTATATGGTTTAGATGAGGGAGAACTTTCTCTCAGAAAAATGAACTTGAAATGTGGATATCTTTCTAACCCAGAGTTGGTTTGCTTCATCACTTCTTTATTTTCTGCCTTGAATGTGTATTATTTCTAAACTCATTAAAGCTGGAGACATCCTCACACAGCTTGGTGAGCTGAAAGTTCCTGATGTTTACCGGTTAAAACCCATCTCAAACCTTGCAAGAAATTTCCTTCTTAGAGTGATCATTTATACCAGGGGAGTATTTGATTCTTGACCACTTTATTAATTATTAGACCCTTTTCATTCATCAGACTTTTCCCCAAATCAAGAATGGTAAAAAAATAAAATAAAATAAAATAAAATAAAATAAAATAAAATAAAATAAAATAAAATAAAATAAAATAAATAAGTAAATAAGTAAGTAAATAAAGGAAAAATTGTTTGTGTTGAAAGATTAGGGACTAAGAGGAGCATTTGACACCAAGCTTGTATTGTGCCTTGGGTTACATTAAACTTTGAGAAATGGAAGGAAAATTGTTTATTTTTATGTACAAAGGAATCTGAATGGTTTCTGTAACTAATAAAATACCAGCTGGAATTTTTTTTAACTTCCTTTATTGTGACAGTTACTGAGAATTGTTATTTACTGTATTTTTGCTGTCCATTTAGAGACCATCTTGACCTGCCAGTATCAGCTAGAATTGTTTATCCTTGGATGATTTTTGCACACTAGACTTTGCTCATCTTGTACCACCCAGCGCATAGGTTGATCCACCTGTTTTATGTTCTAATACCCTTCCTTTGAAAGGGGAATTGAAAGATAACAGCAGCACCTTGGGTTTGAATAGGATCCCATGGTAATCAAAGTGTTCTTCACACATAATGTTTCCTAGCTGCAACCTCGATGGGCCCCTAGCTTCCACGTGATGCAGACAAGGCAGGTGGTAAGAGTCTCCTTCTTCAGATAAGGAACTGAGGGCATAAATGCAGTTAAGTAAATTGCCCAGGTCAGGCAGCTGGTTAGTGGGGAGAGAAGGCTAAAATTTAAGTTTCCAGACCTGCAGTTCTCCAAGCAGCTATGCCTAATCACGTGTGCTTTATCACCTAGTTCAGGGTTCATGGTCTTGGGTTTTGATTGTTGTCCTTGATTTCTAAGAAAAAGACTCAAGACCTATAGCTGTCATTGTGTGGCCATGGTTTTGTTCACATATAACCCACAGCCCTGGCAAATCTTCCAACTAGCAGAGGGACCTTATTTGGGAGCCCATCTTAACAAGTGCATCAAGCCTCAGAGGAAAGTTGGGACATTCACATGTATATCTACCATAGCTATTCTTTACTGTGAGAATAGTCTGTGTTTGTGCAGCTGGGAGACTGGGGGTGGGTGGGGTGGGGGCTGGATTATAAAAAGTTAGAAAGTGTTTAGAGTTTGACAGACTTGCTCAGGTAAGAGGTATTTAACAAAGCGGAGTGGTCTAGAGCATGGGCTGATGCAACAGACAAATGGGGACTAAGTCCTGGGGCACCACTACCATTTCCTAGCTGTGTGACTTGGCAAGTTATTTAACCTCTTTGAGCCTCAGATTCCTGATCTGTAAAGTGTGATTAATAACAGTACATATACGTACTTCATGGGATAGTTGTAAGGATTAAATGAGATAATAAGTATAAAATACCTAGTGCTTAAAAAATAGGAACTGTTCAATTACCATTCACTATGGCATAGTTTATAGAAAGGAGGTCCCCAGGAAGTGGTAAACTTTCAGTTAACCGCAGGTACAGGAAGAGAACTCCACAGGTAGCCATTGCTGTTACTGTGACACCCGGAGAGGATCTGTTCAAACTGGGAAGGTCTGGTTGGAGATGTCTCCTCAAGTCCCCAAGACTCCCAAGGCCAAGTCTGAGATCCTTTTGTTTCAGAGGTAGAGTGAGAAGAGAGAAATCTGACTATGTGGAGGAATCTGTTCAGCAGTCACATTCTTCAAATTGTGGGGCTCAGTTTAATTCATTTTACAGAAGATTGACCAGCCAGAGGGAACCTCATGGGCTTTGGTGGTCAAGTCATGTCGTACTAGACAGTGAAATGGAAAAGCTCATTCTCTGGATTCCCTCCAGGCCTAGTACAAGGGCTTCTAGAAGGTGGGCCAGCCTCAACATGGAAATGCTTTCCTTTGGGGCAGGATCAAAGTTTTGAAGCTGTCCCATTGGTGCTGTTTACCGCTGCCCCCGGATTCTCCCTGCTCCTGACAGGCTCCATCTGGGATGACGTCTGCCTCTGCTTCCTGCCATTCCCCATTCTTTGAGTTAAGTCACCTATAAAGGCTGCTTCCTTCTCAAAGTCCTTATGTTCCAATAGGTGCAGGCTGGCTGGCTCTGTGTCCTGGGGTACAAAGTCTGTCTTTGCCCCTCAAGTCTCTGAACTCTGAGGAAGATGGCTTTTCAATAAGGTGCTCATTCTCGTACCTTCCCTGGTGTGTGTCCAGAGCATAGGGAAGGCCTCTGTCTCCCATTCTGCTCCGGGACCCCCTGCCTGCAGTGTCATTGAGACTGTGACCTCTTGCACCTGAAGAAAAGTGTCCGCCCACCCCCTCCTGCACACTGCCTACCTGTTCCTAGAATAGCTGCCACTGTCTGCAAGTCTCTGACTTCAGGGTGCCTCTTATTTCAATAGCTGGGTGGGCTTGTCATAAACCATGTTCCATTTCTTTGCAAGGATTTAAGTGGCCATAGTGGGTGGCTGCCAAGGCAATATCTTACTATTTTCGAGCGACCTGAAACGATGTTTTCATTATTATTTAAAACTAAGACCTCAGTTCCTTAGAACCTCTACAGCTTAAGTAGCCCAATGAGGGCCACCTGTGGCCACCTGACAGTTATCTGAGGGCAGGAGTGTGCACTCAGGCCATCGTGTCACCCAGCCACAGCCTAGCGTGGTCATAAAGTGACTGGCATGGATGGTCAGGAGCCAAGGATTCTGTGTCCTTGGCCTGTCCCTTTGCCCCTCTAGGCCTCAGTCTCCTCCTCTGTAAAATGTGGAGGGCCAGACTGAAGTGGTGGTTTGTAAACAGACTTCCTGGGCCTGCCGTTTTAAGGAGGAGTTCCAGTGGCAGAGAGACGGTTCTTCCCACCCTGCTTCAAACTGAACAGTTCTGCGTGTATCTCCCTTCAACATGGCATCTTTCCCTAAGATGGTGTTTGCGGAGGGAGGGGGGGGAATGGGATTTCTCTGCTGGGAACAGCTTTGGAAATGGAAACTGCCGGAATAGAGTGCTTTCTGCTTTAACATTTTGTGATAGGTATTTTTCTGTGGTTCTTGTCTTTCAGCTTGGCTTACAATAGCCACGCCTAGCGCCCCCACCCCCCACCCCCTGTGGCCACCACTGCCCTCCAGAGCTGCCATGGAGGTGGCTACTACCTCTGGTCACTTGCTCATCTGCTCCAACCCCAACCCCTGACTTCCTTAAAGCTACTCCAAGCAGACCCTTTGTCTGTGAGGTTGGAGTTGGTTCTATGGGTCTGCCCTCCAAAGCAGCCTTCATTTCCTCTGAGTTCCCTGTCCAACCACTGGGGCCGGGCTTCCTTGTGTTCCTTAAAAAGGAAGGATGGTAG
Source organism: Neofelis nebulosa (assembly GCF_028018385.1). Classification (NCBI taxonomy): domain Eukaryota; kingdom Metazoa; phylum Chordata; class Mammalia; order Carnivora; family Felidae; genus Neofelis; species Neofelis nebulosa. The sequence goes on along the minus strand of NC_080785.1, from coordinate 123,211,380 downwards.
AAAGGGCCCAGGACGGGGGAGCAGGAAGACCCTGACCTCTCCTAACCCAACTCTTTGATATATAATGTGACGGATTTATAAATGATGGTATCTTTCTTGGCAGTCTCCTAACATGCTGACAAGACAGCTTGCATGGAAGGGGCTTTGAGGTCCCGTGTGTTGTGGAGACACATGGAGGGTAATGAAAGGGCAGCAGTTAGGGCAGCATCACAGATCCGTCTGCGGTGGGGATGGCCTCGGAGGGTAGCCCCTTCTCTGGACAACTTTACCTAGTACTCGAGCTTTCTGGGAACAAAGCCCATCTTTTTACCATCTCTCCCTTTTCGTTGTGACATAATTTATAGACTCTAATGTGCATAGATGGTAAGTGTATGGTTTGATCAGATTTAACAAATGTTTATAGCTCTACTCGTTTCCTACGGCTGCTGTAACAAATTACTACAAACTTAGTGATTTAAAACAACCAGATTTTTTATCTCACGAGTTTGACATGAGTCTTAAGTGGGCTGAAATCCACGTGTTGGCAAGACTGCGTTTTTTTCTGGATTCTCCCCTGGAGACTCTGTTTCCTTTCCTTTTCTAGTAGAGGCCACCTGGATTCCTTGGGTCATGGCCCCTTCCTCCATCCTTGCAGCCAGCAGTGCTGAATGGAGTCCTTCTCATATGGCATCTGACTTCCTCTTCCTCTTCTAAGGACCCTTATGATTAGATTGCCTCCCTGAACAATCTAGGATAATATCCCTATTTTAAGGTCAGCTGATGAGCAACCTCCATCCCGTCTGCAACTTTGTTTCCCTTTGTCCTGTAAGGTGACCTGTTCACAGGTCCCAGGTATTGTCTTGTTGTTGCTGTTATCCCTACCACACCTGTCTACCGCCAGCCTAATTAGGATATTTCTTTCAGTCCAGAAGTTTTCTTGTTTCCCTTTAGTCTCCCCACTCACACTTTCCAGGGGCATCCACCAAATGATTACCTCAAATCTGCCAGGTGGGGTGCAGCAAAACCTTTGCAAAAGCAAAACAGTCTCTACCTGCCTGCTGGTTCTTAGATGGAGAAAGGGGTGATTCGTAGGTTCACGGAGGAGTGGATACGTGGCGTGTGGAAAGGCCCTGTTTTGAGAGCCTGAGGTCTGGGAGGACGAGCACCCCGCTGCCTCCGTTCTGAGGTCCAACCTGCATCTGGGGAAACAGTCCTGAGAGGGGGGTGTCCCCTTTTCCTCCCAAGCCCTCCAAACAGAGCATCACAGTAAGAGGTTGAACAAACAGGCCTTTGAACTGTGTGCAGGGCTCTGGGCTCGCCAAGTCCAGCAGGGAGGGGCAGTGACTGTCTCCACGAGCCTCTGGCTGAGGGCCCCTGTTCCTCAGCCCCCCGTTTCTCCCGTGGCACATCCTGCCTCTGTGGGGGAGGTATCTTAGTTCTTCTGCACTGCTGTCACTTTTCACTTCTCCTCTTACACAAGATAGTACTGCTTCCCTTTTGGAGACCAAGCTTCTTCCTTCCAGAGTATCTTTATTTAGATTCTCAGGCAGGAGACCTGAAGCGACAGCTCTTGGGTCTCACCAGCGTCTTGGCGAGGTTACGTTTGTCACGGTGTGGGCATCTTGGGGGTGTGCTAAATACTTGATGCCCATTATCTTTTAGGGTCCCCTGATCTCCAAGGAGAAATAACTGCCTCTGTAGGATTTTTGGTGAGACACCACACGCAAGTTTTACTCTAGTTCCTGGCACCTCATAAGCAGTCAGGAAATACTGGCCCTTGTGCGTTTTACTATGATTATCTCATTAGAGCTTCATAACCACTGTGAGGTACTGTTACCATGCCCATTTTTCAGATGAGAAAATTTAGGTTTCAGAGATGTTGTCACTTTCTAAGGTGACACAAGCTCATGAGGTAGTGCTGAAACCCAAGTGTCTCTGACTCCGGAGACAGAATGCTCACGCTTTGCTATCCTGCCGTAGCCACTGAGGGGGATGCCTTCACCATGGGGCTTCCACGTCCTACTGATGTGATGGTGGTACAAAAAAGCTGACGCTCATTGGGCCCTGTGGTGAGCGCTTGGTGTACACGGGAGCAGCCCTTCCATGTGGGTCCAGAGAGGTGAGTAACTTGCACAGAGCTAGTGAGTGAGGGACCCAGCACTTGAACCCAGGCGGTCTGACTGGAAAGCCTGCCCTCTAACCCTGTCATTAAAGAATGCTTTCCTTCCTTTGAGGCAGTGGCAGCATCTTTCTTTTTGATACTTAATGATAACCCTGGTGGAGTATGCCTCCCATTTTAGCTTGATAGGCGGGTACCTCAGAGACTTAGGACTGCCCTGAATCATTTCTTCCATCTTCCAGGCACCACCCTTGTTTCATTCCAGTTGTCTGTGCTTCTTGATGCCTCTGTACCCTCGTGTCTACTTTATTATTTTGTTGACCACATTCTGTTTATAAAGCTGCTTCAGATCCTTGAGAGACTAAGGACTGATATAAATAATGTAAAATAAATATACTGGCCATTGCAAAACATATATAGAAGTGTGTAATCCTCAGTCACTTGCCCTTCTCCCATTTCATAAGAGGCTTTCTTACCCTGACGCTATCAGTTGACATCTGTTGGGTTAACCAGCTAGACGTTAAGCAGTGCGGTTTGTAGCTGGCCGTCAGTCTGTGCTGTGTTGCCCTGTTAAATATGACAGATGGAAGGCTTTAGTTATTTATCTTTTTGCTCACCTACTTAAAGTGCATTTGTTTTTTCTGAGTGACCAGATTGTCCAAAGGATGCTTTGTTCAGTTGCCTCCATACAGCGAGAAGATTAATGGGGTAGCAACTCAAGTTAATTGCCCTGAGCAGCCACCTTCTGGTGCTGTCACCCCATGACCCCATGTGGGTGAGACGCTGTATTGGTTCATTTTGGTGGAAACTGTAGTCATGCCAGTTAGGTAGGTGGCTGTAGGTTGTGTGCTTCATCCCCACACTTCTTTTGTTGGTGGATATATCAGCTCTCAAAGGAGTGAACGATTAGAACTTGATTTTTCATATCTTGATTAAGTTTTCTAGAATTAGTCTCTGTTGAGGATTCACATCTGGCACAGCCACTGAATATAAGCAGGATCTGATTGGGAGGCTATAGTTAAAAGGAGCCATGAAGTGTTGGGTTGTATTTATTCTTTCATCAGATAATTAGGAAGCTCCTTCTATGTGCTGGGCCTCCTCTGGGTGCTCTGGAGACAGCTGTGAACCATAGAGGTGAGGCACCTACCCTCTTGGAACTTACATTCTGCTTAACACATGCAGTAAGTAGGTAAAGCACAAATACAACAGATACCAGTTGCTAAGTAGAAAATAAAGCATGGGAGAATAAGCAGTTGCCTGGGTTGCTGCTTCAGGGAGGATTATCAGAGATGGCTTCACTGAGGAGGTGATGTTACTGGGGATACAAACAATGAGGGGACCCAGCCACGGGAAGAGCCATGCAAAGCAAGGAAGAGCAAGGCGGTGGCACTGAGCATCTGCCACAGTATTAGCCCATTAACCCATTCTCTTGGGTCAGGGTCATAAGGATAAATGGCTACTTTAGTAAAACATCATTAGGGCGATTATTGAATTACTATGTCTGTCCTTAACAGGCTGCCAATTTCATGGGAAGGCAGCAGGGTCCAGGCCCCTTTTTGTTCACTGTTGTTATCTTCTGCGATGGGCGTAGTGTCCAACTCATGACAGGTGCACAGTAAATACTGGATGGATGAACAGATAGATGGATGCGTAGGTGCATGGATGAAGGGGTAAATGAATGGAACGATGGATGAAGTAGTAAGAAACCTGTAAGAAAATACAAGGTGGTAAAGGGCAATTGAGGACACTAAAGATTTGAGCTTGGTTAGAGAGTGTGGGAGTCTTAGTGGACTCAGTGACACACAGTACAACCAAGCAGTAAGCAGGCAGTGACTTGTACTGGCCTTGAGAGTAGTTGGAGGGGAAAAGATAGAACCAGGAAGCACAAGTGGGAAGGATGGATCTTGTGCTGTATGTTGGAAACAACCAGAAGTAAAGAAGAACAGTGGAGGGAGAGGAAAAAGCACAATCAGGAAGTGCTTTGTAGGCAAAGGAGACTGACATTTGTCAATACAGCATATGGGCTAGTGGCTAGAAGAAGGGTCATGGTGACTGCAGTTGCCTTCTGGCAGATGGAAATGTGGTGGCTTTCCCGGGGCCTGCTGAATCTGGCAGCAGGTTTGTGTTGGGAGGGGGTGAGAGATTGAGGAGTTAAGGGGTTGCAAAGGCTGGTAAGATTTTACTTTTTTCTAGGATTGCAAGCCTAGGTCTACCTTCTGTAGGGAAATGCCATCTTTCCAAATGGGGGAGGATATGAAATTGGCAGAAAGATCCAACTGAGAGAAGCAAATATATTGTTTGGAGCTTTGTTTTATTCCTCTGGAAATGACCGTATTGTATTTTTATGTAAATAATTCACAACAGCGTGGTGTTTGCAAAGGGGTGAAAAACGAACACTCATAAATGAAGTTGAGACACCATATTGTGTTTTTATATCAACAGTGTATATGATTGCTTGCAGTGGGTCCAAAAACAAATGTGCATCCAAGAGGCAAGCTACCTGTTAACTTTGAGCTTCTTCATCTAACCACTCTTTACCTGTCCTTCTAGACAAGATTTGAAAATCACCTTTTCTACAAAGATTTTGAGATTGCTCTGGCCCACTGTCCTCCTTGCCAGCTCTGAGCTTCTGTGATGTAACTGTGTAGCTCCTAGAACCCTTCTTATGTTCACATTTTTGTCTTACTTAGGGACTTGTTAACCTGGTATGGAGCCCTATAGGGGAAGGTAGCACATCTTACTCATCTGTGTATATTCACAAGGCTGTGCAGAGTGGAGGGACTCTTGGAAGTCCTTAAACACATGACTGGACCTACAGTAATTACCAAAAAAATACATTGTTTCCTTTGTTAATGGCATTGTTTTGCAGGGGCTTGTTCTTAGTAGGCTGGAATCTCCCCAACACCCCTTAGCATGCTTCCCAAGCCTATATGACTGCTCCATCAAAGACATCCATGGCAGGTTGCTTTAAGGTCCCTGTTCAGAAAACCTCAGGCCATACAATCCAGAGAATGATAGTACATAGAACCATGTTTAACTTTGGTCTGAACTATAAACTGTTTGTGAGGTTTTGTTGGCTGGCTCTGGTCTCCATGAGGTTTTGGTGTCCTGAGTGGGATTCAATCACTGATCTGTCACAGTGTTGAAAATCCGTGGGTTTTCTTTGGCAGCACTCCTTTTTCTGCCGGTTAACAGAAGATAAGAAGTCGGAAAAATTCTTCAAAGTCTTCTATGACCGAATGAAGGTGGCCCAGCAGGAAATCAAGGCAACAGTGACTGTGAACACCAGTGACTTGGGGAATAAAAAGAAAGATGATGAGATAGACAGGGATGCCCCATCACGGAAAAAAGGTAAGCGCTCTCCTGCGCATGGCCCTCTCACCAGCTGGACTTCTAGACTCCAAACTTTATTCTGTCTCAGGCTTTCAGAAAGAAGCACACCATTCTGGTTATGATCTAATTCTTCCTGAATAACCTGAGCTGAATTGCTGTGCCTTGGTGTTTCTTCTTGTATAAAAAGAAAAAAAAAAATTAACATACCTTCTTCTTGGTGACAGGGTTTTTTTGGCAGGAAATCCATTTGTAATTTTCTCTGTAATTTTTAATTTAATGTTACAAAACGTTAATGAAGATATACACTTTATTATTTTTTTTAATGTTTATTTATTTCTGAGACAGAGAGCATCAACGGGGGAGGAGCAGAGAGAGAGGGAGACACAGAATCCAAAGTAGGTTCCAGGCTCCGAGCCGTCAGCACAGAGCCCAACTCGGGGCTCGAACCCACGGACCATGAGATCGTGACCTGAGCCGAAGTCGGACGCTTAACCGACTGAGCCACCCAGGGGCCCCGAAGATATACACTTTAAAACTGGGTGTCTAGGGGCACCTGGGTGGCTCGGTCGGTTAAGTGTCCGACTTCGGCTCAGGTCATGATCTCGTGGTCTGTGAGTTTGAGCCCCGCGTCGGGCTCTGTGCTGACAGCTCAGAGCCTGGAGCCTGTTTCGGATTCTCTGTCTCCCTCTCTCTCTGCCCCTCCCCTGTTCACGCTCTGTCTCTCTCTGTCTCAAAAATAAATAAACGTTAAAAAAAAAAAAAATTAAAAAAAAAAGCAAAAAAAAACTGGGTGTCTATCCTTTGTCAGCTAATTCTCCCTTATGTTAAAAAATATTTGAAAGTTTCTAAAGTTGTATGCATGATGTCACTTAAAGAGAAATAATAGTTAGATGCACCAGGGTTGGAGTAAAATGGCCGTGAGCAGGTGACTTAGCCACTCTGAGTCTCTCTTTTTTTTTTTTTTATGTTTAGAACTGGGTTTCTGAGCTACAGTGCATTTGGCATTTGGAGAATTCGTTGCTGGAGGGGGCTGTCTTGTGCACTGTAGGATGTTTAACAGCATATGTTAAACAGCATACTCTACCCAGTAGATGCCATTAGCCTGCTCCCACTGCCAACTGAAAGTGTCTCCAGATTTTGCTAATTGTCCCCTGGGTGGGGATGGGGGAAAATCAGCCTCAGTTTATAACCACTGGTCTAGAATCGGAATTAAGAAAAGAAGAAAGGCTAATATTTGCTAAGTGCTTCCTATGAACCAGGTACTGTTCAAAGTCCTTTATTACATCCTTTAGTTCGCTTATAACTGAAGTTAACCCTGTAAAATAGATAGGATTGTTATCCCCATTTTACTGATGAGGAAACTGAGGCACAGAGATTAACTTGTCCTTGTTAAGGCTATGTAGCAAGTAGGCAGCAGAGCCAGCGTTCAAACCCAGGCAGTCTGGGTGCAGAGTGTCACCTTCTTAAAGCTAATGCCTATTTACCTCACAGGGTTACTCTGAGGATTAGATGAGATAATATACATCAGGTGCTTAACCACAGTGTCTCCGCACTTAATAAAGGGCTCAGTCAATTGTCATTACAATAGCAGTAATTACAGTTGGAATCATTGATATGTTGACTCTCTCAGAAGCTTCTCCGGGTAGAATTTACTGATGTTCTCCCTGTTTTACAGATGAGGACACTGAGGCCCAGAGCCATATAGGTTTGTGAGGTTGACAAAGCTGATGCTAAGGCTTTTCCTCTAAAACACAGAGCAAGCATAGATGAAATGTCAGAGCCGTGAGCAAGTTGGCATGGCTTGACTCAGTTTTAATCCTAAGGACTAAGAGAAGTGACTTCATGGAGTATTTTGCCAGCCTTGAAGATTTATATGAATACCAGAACTTAGATATTTGAACCTCTTCTTTCATGCAGTGAATAGTACTCCTGAGGCGTGAGCAGCATTGATCATCTCACGTTTGCATTCCAGCCAAAGAGCCCTCGACACAAATAACAGAAGAGGTCCGAGATCAGCTCCTGGAGGCCTCTGCTGCCACGAGGAAAGCCTTCACCACCTTCAGGAGGGAGGCTGACCCCGACGATCACTACCCGTCTGGGGAAGGTGCCCAGGCTACGGTGGACAAGACCAAGGATGACCTGGAGATGAGTGCGGTCATCACCATCATGCAGCCCATTCTCCGGTTCCTGCAGCTCCTGTGTGAAAACCACAACCGAGACCTGCAGGTGAGGCTGGGCCCTGGGAGTTGCAGCTCCTCAGAGCTGCCGGCAGCCTCAGACGTCTCAGCTCCTCTCCCTGCCACCAGCATCCTTGGGTTGAGGACCCAGAATGGTTCTGACATATGGGCAACTGAGGTGTTTGTCTCTCTGTCTTCCACACCATCTCCTCAGGGACAGGAACCAAATCTCTTGTTCACCAGTACAGGTGCCTACTTCGTACATATTTAAATGTGGGTATGTACCTCTGTGTGCTTGCATGTGGTGGCATGCCCCTGTTTGGCACAGGTAAAACTTGGATGGATGGATGGATGGATGGATGGATGGATGGATGGATGGATGGATGATTAAATATACAAGACTTAGAAAATCTGACACATAGAAAGTTTCAATTCATTTAAGCAATGGTTGGTTGAATGAAGTGGCTTACCAGGGTTTATACAAATCGGTGTTTAAATATATGTGTTGAACTGATTATTCCAGAAATCTTCTGTTCACTTTTTTATTGTTGGAAAGAAAACAATGGCCAATGTTTATCAGGCACTTAGGGTATGTTGGATACTAAGTGTTGCTGATCCCCTTGTACTTGTTTTACAGATGAGGGAACTGAGGTTCAGGGGACATGGTTAGGGAGTGCAGAGCTGGGACTTGAACCCAGACCATCTGGGAGATGGTAATGCTCATGTGTTCAAGAACTACGTTAAGACAGCATATTTTCTCCTTTGCAAAGTTTGCCCACCAGCGAAGCCTATATGGAACGGCTAAGGGTGGATTCCAGAGATAAGTTTCTTTTTACTGAATGGGAATAGATCTGTGGAGCCCCTCACTGTTTAGGAGAAGCATGCTAGAGTACCAGGTCCTTGGCCATTGCCTGGTTTTGCTGTTGGCTTTTGGGAAAAACACCCTTCTGTGCCTAAAAGGGATTGAGGATTAACAAGAAAAGTGTGTCTGAACAACTCTGCTAAGATAGAATATTTTCTCCTAAAATAAACAAGTTGGCAGTGATACTTTAGTTCTTTGAATAATGATGGTATGAAAAGAAAATTCTAGTCCACACGTGGCAAGTTAAAGGTGCTGTCTTAAAATATTTGTATTGCTGACTTTATCAGATGATTTGATGGCCTTCATATGTCACCTGTAGCCAGACCATTCAGGGTCAGGGCCATAAATCCCTCATACTTAAAACTTGCCACAGAGTCTCTGCCTGGAGAAGTTGGGTAAGAAATTACATTGTTACATGGTAAGACAGAATAATGAAACGTAACTGGGTGAAGTCTGCAGTATTAATTACTTCTACACTGGTTTTTATTTTTAATCACATTGGTCTGAAGAGCCTGAGCTTTGAATAGGGAGGTGTATCCAAGGTCATCATCAATTGGCCAGATTTGGCCCATATTTAAAACTGAAAGAGTTTTCCCTAACCCCCATTGTCTTCCATTTTGCTGTTCATTCACCTCCTCCATTGACCTTCCCCGCTTGATCCCTCTCTGTGTTTGAGTGTGGGATCCTGGCTGGTTTTTTTTCCTTGCCTGTTGCTCAAATATTCCTACTTTGGACTTGGACCGTGTTGGCCCTAGATCCACTGGCCTGGGAACTGTGTAGCTCAGTCGGGTTGAACAAAGTACTCATGACTCAAAGATGCAGGGATCGGTTATTGTCTCATTGGCTGGTGTTCTTGTGTCTGCAGGCCAGCTCTGTCCTTTCCACCTTCCATACGTACACCATTAGTCACAAGGGAGACTGGCCATGGGAGTGTGAATGACACCAGGGAAAGCCAGGCTGTCCTACCAGCAGGAAAGCAAAGTCATTTGTGGCATCTTTGTGGATGGGGGGGGACCTCCCTGCTGCTGGGGCTATTTCTAGGCTGAGCTGAGTGGTCAGAGCCCTGTACTGTTCCCCTGTACTGCTGTCACTGGTCTCCACCAACCTCAGGCTCCGGAGGGAAGTGGGTTGAGACTGTGCCTGTGCATGTATGTTTATTTCATCATCTCGGTGAATACCTGCTCTGTGCCTGGCATTGGTGGCAATAGAGACCTCACCCTTTCCCTCACAGACCTGAGAGTCTAGGGCAGGAGCCACCCGGGGAAACCCAAGATTGCTGTGCAGCATGCTGAGTGCTGTCGTGGTGTCATCTTAAGGGTTTTGTGGGTTCAGAGCAGGCAAACCAGCCCCCTTTGCTGGGTCTAGGAAGGCTTCTCAGAGGAGCTCATATCTGCTGAGTCCTGAACTAACACAAGACTACCTTGAGTAACATCCCTCCACAGATGTTGGAGAGGCCGTCCTGATGGTTCTGGTTTCGCACACCTGTTCTCACGGCCCCCTGCCCACCTCTTGATTTCACGTCTTCACCAGCATGTGCACATCCCGCTGTGGAAACAGAGTAAGGCTTTCATTGCTGGAGTTCACCTTTTCTCATCTGGAAGTCATCACAGTTTCTATTTTTCACCTTAGCTCGTCACGAAACTCTGCTTTGACCTAAGGCCCTAAGAACCCCATGGGCAGAAGGAGCTGTTAATGAGTCCGTTCATACACTTGATTCTCCAACACATTGCTCTATGGAAAACAGTAGTATTGAGTGAAAGGGGAGTATATAGTATATTTGTGTGTGTGTGTGTGTGTGTGTGTGCGTGTGTGTATTTTTTTCTTTTTTTTTAGTCTTAGCAACTTAAAAAAAAAGTCTTAGCAGCTTAATCTTTGAAAGTATCATAAAGATTATCCAAGTCAGTGGTGTTACACTTTTTGGTTTTGGCCACAGAATCCTCTGTTTAAGATCTTATGCAGAAATGTAGTAAGTAAAGCAGATGAAAGCCAAACTTCTCTGTTCAGAGTAGAAACTACAGATGACAAGAACTTTCCTTTTCTCCCTTACCTACCAGAGCCCTGAGAGGCAGGGCATTCTGGGTTTCCCCCAGAGTCCTATAGGGCCCAGTTGGAAAACCAATGATCTTAAACCAGTGGTTCACAAGGATGAAGGTTAGAATCATCTAGAGATGTTGATAAAATTAGATTTGTAGAAATCTTGTTCTCAAAATTACGGTTTTGAGCGGGATTCAGCTACTCTGAACACCACCCTGTTGGCTGTGTTCCAGACCAGATGGTGGATCTCTGGGTCACGGTTTTCTTGTGTACCAAAGGGAGGAGAAGACATTCTCATGAGGACAGAATGATTGCCTCCCTGGTATAAACAAGTGGAGAAAAACCCTGAGGAGAAGGAATCCAGCCTTTTGAATTTGCCCAGCATTGCTTGTCATATTTATAACCTTAACTTTCCTGTTGGTAAATGCTCAGTAGAGATAAGGCCACTGCGTTTGGCTTTGCCAAATAGGCAGTGGCTGCCTTAAGCAAGCTTCATTCACAGTAGTAAGAAACTTGATGGGAAGGACGATTCTTGAGCCATTTTGCCTGTGCTTTTGAACCTTCCCCTGAAAGGTTGGCTTTGCTTTTCACCTGGGTTAAGGAATGCAGGTCTCTGGCCACTGACAGCTGTGTGAGAACAGATTTGAAGTCTTTCATTCCTTAATTCACACATATCGACTTGGCCCCTTGCCCTCCAAGGAAGACCATAGAAAGAACAGGTCTTCTCCAGCCTAAACAAGGCAGGATACTGTGCACTAAGGGTGAGATCTATTCCCTGAACATGGAAACAGTCCCTGTGAGCCTCCTAGTGAGTGACACCCATCTATTTTTGTAGAGGACAAAAGGAAATGGATCTGAACTAGGAAGGAGAGATTGTGGCTCAACACCCTGCAAAAACCATGAGCTATGGGAGAGGCTTTCAAGAAAGGGCAGCCAGCTATCTTCATGGGGAGTTGAAACATAACAGCCTTGAAGACTTCCTAGGTCTCCTTTCCTCCATCCGTTCAATTTAATTCAGATTATTTTAGCCAGTGTTGATGAAACACCTGGCATGTTCTGGTCCCTGTGCCTGCTGCCAGGCACCCCGTGCCGTCAGCATGGTCCTGGGCAGAGCTGACAGACATCTCTATAAGCACATCACAAAGTGTAAGGAGGGGCAAGAGAGGTGTGTGCCATTTCTGATCTTGTTGGAGTCAGGATAGAGACTCAGACGGGCTGCCTGAAACAAGTGACTTGAGACCCCATCCTGAAGGAAGAGGAGTCATCAGGGTGGCAGGCAGAGAGAATAAGTGGCTAAAGCCCCAGAGGAAAGAGAATGAGGAATACTCTTAAACACGAGTTTAAGAGGCAGATGGCCTGGAGAGCCATGCTATAAATTTCAGCCTTGGACAGCCAGGCTGTTTCCTGTTCTCTTCCTGAATACGTCTCTATTCCTCTCTGCATGATAAGGGGCTCAGCTAGGCCCTCCAACAAGTAGCACCTTCCCTGGGCAGCTGGATCGAGGAATGGCTGTGGGACCCTACTGTGGCTTTCCATGGCCCTTAGAAAAACAATCCCCTTATGAAAGCCCACATGGTTCCAAATCATCTGTCCTTTGCTCCTCCACCCTCCCAGACCTGGAAGATTGTTCAATTTTTAGACTAATTAGACAGACGAGCATAAAGGACTAAAGTTATGCGAGGGCTAGGGGGAAATGGTTAGTTTGATGGGTCAAGCATTAAACTTTGTTACCAGCTTTTAACCTGTATATTTATATTTTAATTTTACAAGGAATACTTGAATAGGGTCTTTCTATAAAAGTTTAGATATAAGTAAGTATTTAGTTAAAAAGAATTGTCCCTCTCCCCATCCCTACCTCTCTACTCAGAACTATCGTTGGTTTGGACAACAAACCAACTGGTTGGTTGTATCTTTCCAGTCATCCTTCTATATTTTTGGATGGGAGCAGTATATACATATTAATTTGCTATTTACCTTCTAGTTTTTTTTAACTTTTAACAGTATGTCCTAGAGATCTTTCCATTTTGGCAGGTATTGACCTCACTTGGTGTTTCTAAATTGTAATAGTAAATGATGTTGATATGCTATAATTTATTTAACTACTCCCCATTTGATGGGCGTTTAGGTTCTCCAGTTCTTGACTATTATAAACACTGCTATAGTGAACTTCCAATACATAGTTTGTGAATAGAATTCATTATTTTATAGAAGTGGAATTACCACATCAAAGGTATCTTTGACGTTTATTTCATCTTTTGTTTATATCTTTTTATATAGTACCAGTCATCTATGGTAAACGTAACTTTTATAATTTTGCTTAAAAGAATATTTGCAGTTAATTTTTGCTTCTTTTTAAGAAGAGTCACTGGCAGAAATCTCCTCTTCATCAAAATAGACTCTGCTTTGTGAGGTGGTTGAATGTGGTTTACTTGATTTTATGGAGGAAGTACCTGCTCTTACATCTCTTGTTAACATGATCTGTTTAGCTGGAGAACATATATTTGGGCACAAGCGCACAAACATTTACTCATTCCTGCCCCTTCCTTTAAGAATTAATGGAAATAGCCAAAAATGACAACCTAGGTTCCTGCCATGGCAGTGGGCTTAGGTCAGCTTATGACACCTTATTTTGTGATGAGCCGTCCCTAGTACTAAGCTGTAGGCATTCAGCATCCAGACTACACCATCATCTTTTAAACATAACCATTGCCCCTTGAAATGTCAAATGCCTCTGAACCTAATACCTGCTGGGAGGAGCATGGGCTGGAGTGGGAAAGAGAGAAAGGAGAACTCTGAAAGGCTTTAGGCATCTGAAGTGGGCTGTCGAAGAGGACCCTTCCTCCCCCAGCATCATGTAGAAAAGCACCTTGGAGAACAAGCTCCCGTGTTTGGTGGCCATTGCCATAGATCAAGTCCACAGTTGACCATCTTGGGGGCTCTTTTCTCCGGTGCTGCATCTCTCTTCATAACTGCTGATCAATTCTGGACATCAACCAATTAGATACTAGCAAAATGTCACTATGTATGACCTTTTCCCTCTTCTCTCCTACTTTGCTGCCCCGATGCTGGGGACTGCCCAATTGTAGAACTTCCTTCGTTGTCAAAATAACAAGACCAACTACAATTTGGTGTGTGAGACACTACAGTTCCTGGACTGTATTTGCGGAAGCACTACTGGAGGTCTTGGTCTTCTCGGGCTCTATATAAACGAAAAGAACGTAGCCCTTATCAACCAAACCCTGGAAAGTCTGACTGAATACTGTCAAGGACCGTGCCATGAGAACCAGGTACCTCCATTTTTATTTGGGAGTGGGGAAAAAACAAAGTTCATCATTTTGGAAATGTTATTGACAGGAACTAGTTCAGAAGTCACACAGCATTTGCCTATTGGACTAGGAGGTCGCAACAACTAGAGATCTTTTTTCCAGCAGTCAAGAAGGAGCTTTGGTGCTTTATTATGCTTCAAGATTTGACCTAACCACAGGCATTGGAAGACTTATCCTTGGTCTCCATGCTTGGCATGGCGTGGCTTGGCTTGGTTTGAATGTCCAAACTTAACTGACTAGAGATAAATAATAAAGTTGGTGTTAAATTAAGACACACAAGAACTGGGCTCTATTTTGAACACTAGGAAAGCTACTTAATGGAAAAAGATTGAAACCTACCTAGAGAGAGAAACCTTGCTACACACAAGACAGCTTGAAAACAGTATGAGAAAATGGTTGAAATTTAAACACCACATTCAGAGAAAAGAATGAATTAGTCTTGATTTTGGCCTCTCAAGAAGTAGATTTTTGGAGGGGAACCCAATGGTTCCTAGAGTAAAACTGTTGCTTTTATCCATGACATATTGCCAACTTTGTGAGTTTTTGCATTGATACTAGGATGATTATGATTTTTAACTCAACCGAGCTCTGTCCTGGGGGATAGATGGACCCGGAAATTGCCAGTCCTAAATCCAGTAGACAGGGACGGTGTGATATGCTATGTTACATGGGGAGCAAGGCCAGGACCTTCACTCAGGGGAGAAAAATGCTTTACAAAAGGGACAACCTTTTGTTTTTCAAACACACCTGGTCATAGTTTGCTATAAGTACCAGGCTTGCTTGTTGTTGGATCCACTTTCCTCGCCTGGTTCACTGGTGAGACAGATGGTATAGTCAAAGTTAAAATGAAAAGGAACAAAAAAAAATTATAGCAGGCTTGGAGGAAAAGGCTTTATCTAACATCTAAGTGAATTTCCTTATAACCTCAAGTTTGCTTTTCTGCCAAACATGGGTCTGTCAAAAGGAACATACTAGAGTGGATTCTGTTGCAAATGGGGACCTTACCTGGAGGAAGATGATTAATCTTGGTATTGTGTGAATTAAACAGGAAACTTGCTTTCCAGGCTTAAGTCTTAAGCAAAAGTATGCAATACGAAAGCCAAGTGATGTAGAGAGAATGGAACACACCTTTAAAGGGGAAAACAGGGCTCAGAACTCAGAATCAGTCACACACTGTATTTTCCCTTAAGAACAAAAGCCAACTGTATTGCACTATTTGGATTAGACACGACTAATTTATCAGTTACAGTGCATGGGGACTTTCCTGCTGTTTACTGTTAATTCTGAAACTAGCGATTTTCATCTGTCTTTTATTTTTACCACTTTCTCACGGAAAATTTGCAGCTCTCCCCTAGAGACATTACTAGGAGTGGCACGCATTGTGTTGAAATAGCAGTTGAGCCTGTTGGCTTTTGACATCTGATTTATGACCAGCATTTGTGTAAAGATCTGTGTATGTGTGTGTGTGTGTGTGTGCGTGTTTTCTCAGAACTGCATAGCCACCCATGAATCCAATGGCATTGACATCATCACAGCCCTGATCCTTAATGACATCAATCCTTTGGGAAAGAAGAGGATGGACCTTGTATTGGAACTGAAGGCAAGTAGGAATTGAAAGCAAAAGATAGGAGCATGTGAAAATAGTTACTTTGTGTTTTGCCTCAGCACGTGATATGGTCAGTGTTATGAAACTAAATACAGTTCTCTTAGATAAGTGAATGGTCCATGTTGTAAGTTCTGACTGAAATGCAGAACTTCAGTCTGGCCCTCCAAATAAGAGTCTTAAGACAGGATACTCCTGGGGCGCCTGCATGGCTTAGTTGGTTAAGTGTCTGATTTTGGCTCAGACCATGATCTCATGGCTCGTGGATTCGAGCCCTGCGTCAGGCTCTGTGCTAACAGCTCAGAGCCTGGAGCCTACTTCAGATTTTGTGTCTCCCTCTCTCTCTCATTTTCCTTTCCCCACTCATGCTCTGTCTCTCTCAAAAATAAAACATTAAAGATTTTTTAATTAAAAAAAAAAAAAGACAGGATACTACTTCTGATGTTGCTTTCTTAAGCATCCTCCTCAAAAAACAAAATAAAACCCTCATTTGTACCCAGAGCTTCCAAAGATTCTTTAAGAGTCCAAAGATTAAACTTGCAACCTGTCTTGGTGTCTAAAGTGTATTTCAAAATGTGTTGGCCTCACTGAGCACGTTTCCTTTTTAACTGTTCCCGTGTTGGGTCATGTTGAGATCCGTCCTCTATCTTACGCCCATATGCAACAGGGAACTTTTTGTCATCACCACAGAAGAGCCTAGAACTGCAGGGTTTAGCTCTAAAGCTGATCTGTATTGATTGCATAAACAGTGTCATAGGAAAGAGAGGTCATTAGGGAAGATGTTAACACAGAAGTCCACAGGAATTGCACAGTTATTTTTATTTTTCTACACTGTTTAGAGCTGAGAGTCCAAACGGATCATTGATTTGGGTGTATGATTTAAATGGATTTTTTTGTATGTGAGCTATTTTTACTTCCTTTGACAAATTGTGTTGTAGAATTGACTTGAACATTATTCACGCTCGTGTGCCGGGCTCCCATTTATCAGAATGTATATAATGAGAGCCTGAAATGACCAGAATTTCATATGCTACTGATCAGCGTTTCAGTGACTTTTCCAACTAATCTCGTAATCTGTGGATTATGATAGAAATGTGTGTGCTCTGAAAAGCCATCAGTTGGTAGCACAGCATCCTGATTGAATTGCTGTGACCTGTACTTAGGGAGGAAAAAAATACTGCCCTCTCTTAACACAACATACCAAGAACTTTCCAGTCCTGTACACAAAGAACCATACAGGTTATCCTAGGCTCAGTCCCTAAAATGAGGTCAAGCCAAGAAGTGCAGGATGTGGGCACGTGAAAACTCTGATCTAATGGGAAATTAGGGTTTGGCATATATACGGTTCCTTTGGGTCACTTTTGTTAATTGCTGTTGGCTGTGCTCCAGTTACAATATTGGGGGTTATGAGAGCTGATAGCATTATTTTTAAAAAGGGAGGAATTACCTTAATTGCCTGCCTCCTCTGCCCTGCAAGGCTGAATAACAAGGTTTATAACCACACCTGCCCTGAAGGCATCGTGGGTCTATATAGCAGATTCTTTCCAACCACAATCACCATGAGAGTGCCAACACACACCCACAAGACCCTTAAATTTCCAATTTTGGGGCACCCGGGTGGTTCAGTCAGTTGAGCATCTGACTTCGGCTTGAGTCATGAGTTTGAGCCCCACATCAGACTTACTGCTGTCAGCATAGAGCCCGCTTCTATTCCTCTTTCCCCTCCCCTCTCTCTGCCCCTCCCCCCACTTGCGCGCGCGCGCGCTCTCGCTCTCTCTCTCTCTCTCTCTCTCTCTCACCCCCCCGTCAAAAATAAATGAACATTAAAAAAAATTTCCAATTTCCACCAAGACTTATATCAGGTAGCATTAGGGAGAAAGTATGCCCAAACAACCATGTTCCTCTTTGACCCAAATCACAGTCCACGGACATGGTTTTGGGGTCTGTAGTAGCATGTTCTCTGTTGCATACAGGTGGTTTTTGCTGTCCTAGACCCACAGGTCTTCCATGGGATAAAACGTCTGTTTAGCCAGGATGCAGGGCTTGCACCGATGGGGCACACACATTCAGGCCAGCACCCCCATGCTGCTCCTCTCCATTTCCTCCTCTCTTTCTTTGTCCAATTAGAACAATGCTTCCAAGTTGCTGCTGGCCATCATGGAGAGCAGGCACGACAGCGAGAATGCAGAGCGGATACTTTACAACATGAGGCCAAAAGAACTGGTGAGTTGGATGGCTGGTCTCCCAGCCATGACTCCATGCAGAGAGTCAGAACAGCATCTGTGGCAGAAAAGGAACCTGCTTCCTTGAGCTTTCTTAAAGATGCCACAGATCAGAAGTATAAAGACAACATTGGATTCAGGTCTACGACTCGGCTGGAAAAGTGAAGTACTACTTTGAATAAGTGGCATCTGCCCTCTCCCTGCTGCATAGCTGCCAGCGGCAGCCGCCCTTGCCCGTTGTCCCTCCTGCAAGATGGTACAGCGAGCAGTCTGGGGGCCTGGCTCTCCCTTTCTGGTGGCTCACCTTGGGCAGGCTCCTGACCGCTCTGTACCACAGTTTCCTCATCCCTTAAAGGAAGATGATGATGTCATGCAGGCCTGAGGGCTGTTGAAGATGAGACAGTTCACATCAGGCCCTTAGCCCAGTGCCCTCCGTGACCTGTAGCTCCTTCCCCCTCCTTCATTCTTCACTGCTGCTCTCTGTACCTTGTCTGTGTCCAGAGCTAGAGAATCCCCATCTCTTCTGGCTGCCAATAGTTTGGGCAACAGAAGAATGTTTGTGGGGAGCTGATGTTCTGAGGGCTTTTTTTTTTTTTTTTTTTTATAATATATATAGGAAAAACCAATCTTGCTTATTTTTGCAGGGTGATATTCATGATGGGCTGTGACTTCCAGGGCAGGGGTTAGTGCTACAACCTGTGAGACAGGCAGCTCTCAGAGACCATGAGACGGGCTGAGGAGAGAACTCTATTTGGACTTCTTCCCACACAAATAAACTGTAACCGACAGAACTAAATGAGGGCACTAAAACTTTTCTCTCGCCTGGTGACCTGTGTGCGCTGGGGGCCAGGCTAAAGTCCCTTTATGTATTCCTTGAAATAAAGTTAACAGTGAGCCCAGCTCTTTGATCTCTGAGGTCAGGAGTGAGTTCTCAGCCTGAGATGGATGTCCTCCCTGAGTTTACATAACAACTTATGTAACAGGCTTGGGGGGAGCTCCAGGTGTCCCTCGTGAGTAGGACAGAATAACTTCTCAGAGACCCCATTCCAACTCTCATAGACCAACAACACCCCCCTGTCTTGATGGGATTAATGTCAGCCCCCAGGGTCACGCATGCCACAGACTCCTGGGATGCCCCCTTGTGGTTGGGGAACGTCATTCACAGCTCACAGGAAGTCAAGGGCTTGCTGGAACAGCCGGGTTCTAAGAATTCACATAGAAGAGAAACTAATGTCCAGGACACTTCTGCACGTATGTGCATGCATCCGTGTGAATTCTGGCACTCGTTCCATGCAACATGTTGTCTATTCAATTTGGTATTAGAACTAACAGGAAATCGAGCTCAGAGAGCGGGAATCTCAAGGATCTTTTCTCCAAATTTATTTTTCAGGGCCTGACCCGGTGTCAGTACAGAAATGTATGGCCCTCTGCATGCTTGGTCTTGGATAATGAGAAATAATTCGGGGTAATAGCGCTGTGGCAATGCAGGAAGCTGAAATGCCTTCTGAATCATTAAAGAAAATGATTAATTTTCAGTTCAACTTAGGGGTTGAAGGCATTTTGTTCTTATTCTTTGATTAAATCTTGAATGATTTGTTCATTTGATAAACATTGGCCAGGCCCTACTTTGTCCATGGCGTTTTTCTGGGCACCAGGGAGGGATTGAGAAATGAGGAGACCCAGCCCCTGGGCACTGGGTAGGGCACTGAGGTAGGTGGGAGCAGTAGACAAGTACAAAAATGTACTAGGGAATGTGCTCTGAGCGTGAAACCAGTGACATGCATGGGTCCTCTGGTAGCACATTTGAGATCAAGTCTCAGCTCACTAGCCATATGATTTCAGGAGTGCCTCTTTACTGCCCTGAGTCTGTTTCCTCATCCATAATAACTGGGAAATGTTGATATTTCATAAAATGAGGATGAGTATTAAATTCCCCAAAAGAATGTTGAAATACTAAACACAGTGTGCTTGGCACGTAGAAAGGCCTGAGTAGATGTTATTTGTTAATGGTGTTATTTTTACATGGAATAGGGACAGAGAAACGTAGATGGGAAAATGTGGAATTGGAGATAACAGTTTGGCTAGCTCTTGCTAAAGGTTAGTGGATTTCCTACTAGTTGTCCCTTGAAATGGCAAAGGTCGGAGGTTGGAGAAAGATGGTGGGAGGGAATGTGGAGATAGGAAAAGTCTGGCTTCTTGTCTACGTTTGTGTCATATTTTATTGTTTCAGGGAACTTCTGTAACCATTGTCCCCTTCTAAGGAGACATAATACCTCTATTATGTCTAGTTATAGCACCTGGGTTTAATTTCTTATGTCCGCGTAAGTTGATTGGTAGAGACTGCCCGTGACCGTGTTGAGAAGGATTCTGAGGCTGTGTCCAGACCTGATAGGAAGCAAATGCTGAGCCTGATGAGCACTGTCTGCCCCAAGAGGGCAGACTCTAAGATGGCAGTCCTGTGTGGGTCTTCCTTGAAACAGGAGCTTCCTTTGTTTGACTACTCTTGCAGGTGGAAGTGATCAAGAAAGCCTACATGCAAGGTGAAGTGGAATTTGAGGATGGAGAAAATGGTGAGGACGGAGCTGCCTCCCCCAGGAACGTGGGGCACAACATCTACATATTAGCTCATCAGGTATGACCTGTCCCTGGGTCCCCGCGTCAGGCACGGTTTGCCTTCACTGCCAGAATTCCCAGCAGAATGTGCGCTTAAACTTGGTTCTCCCCTAAGGGTTTAACCTGGGGCTGTTTGTATTCATGGTGATGTGGTTCACAGGTACTCGTGGCAGCCTGACCCAATGTCCCGCGTTCCAGGGCTCTTCCATTTTCCCATGGGAGGGTCGTGTCCTTGGAAATCCCCACGTTTCTTAAAAGCCTTCGCACTGAGCCTTGACACTTACATAGTTTATGACTGTGTTTGGAGACAGTTGAAAGGAGTCTTAGGCTTTTCATAAATATTGATGAGTCTATCTTAATCTAAGAAATAAACTTCAGCTGCCTTGCCTCCTATCACGTTTAAAAATCTTTGGGAACTAACCTGTCATTATGAGTTCTTTGTGTTTGCTTTTAGGGGGTGGGGGGTGGGGAGTAGTAATTCTTCCTACCCTGGCACCAGAATGCCCTGTTTCATAACTCTCTTCCCAAGTGTCTGGGCTTTTGAAGATACTTTCGTTTTCTGGAGGCTGATATGCCTTGAGCTCGCTGATGTGTGTGGGCAGCTTGTAACTCTGCTGCAGGCTTGTGCTTCCTGTCCCTTTCACCTCGCTGGGCTAGAGGACTTAGGAATAAAGCAGTAACAGTATTGGGTGGGATGGTATGCCCTGCTACGGCGTGCTGGCAGAAGAAGAGAAAACCATCTCCTGTCCCACATCTCTTCTACTACCCATGTTTTGCCACTCGGTGGGTTTCAGAACTTTCTGAGTGGAGACCTGTGTGGCTGTACAGAAAACCCCATCTCCCACGTGGCTGAAGAAATTGGGGAAAAGTGGGACCTCATGTGGGCATGAGCTTTCTCCATGCTGTTGTGCCACGCTCCCAAAATAGCTGCTGTGCAGAGCATACCTGGACAGGACGTAGCAAGCCTCCCGCCATCTTTGCCCTTCAGCTTACCACTGTGTATGATGCATTCTTTATGCCCCACAATGGAAAGGGGCACACGTGTGCCCGTCGCAAAATGACAATGACTCCCCCCGTTTTCTGAACTTGTGTTCTAGTTGGCTCGGCATAACAAAGAACTCCAGACCATGCTGAAACCTGGTGGCCAAGTGGATGGGGATGAAGCTCTGGAGTTTTATGCCAAGCACACAGCCCAGATAGAGGTAAAAACAGAGAGAACTCAGGGCTCGGGCCTGTGTTAAGGGCCTGCAGTGGGCTCTGCCCTGTGCTGGGGCTGGCACACAGTCATTCGTCTGAACAGCAACGTGTTGGTTATGCATTCTGACAAGGCCATGAGGACAAGTAGAAAGTATTGTAAGAAAGTCCAGCAGAGGGACCTGCTATGGACTGTGCTGGTCACAGAGGCCTTTTCTGAAGAAAGGCGTTTAAGCACAGACCTTAGGAAAAATTGGATTGAAGCAGGCAGAGCCTGGAGGGAAGAGCTTCTCACACCTGGGGAATAACAACAAGTGGAGGCTCTGAGGAGGGAGACGCTAGGGGAAGACGGGGAGCTGGAAACCAGTGACCAACACAAGGTCCGAAAGGAAAGACCGGTGGCTCTGGGCCTGCAGAATCCTGTCCACCATCCTTTTGAGAAGTCTGGATTTACTGGCAGAGCCATGCAGAACTGAGGGAGAGTTTTACACAGAGGAGTGGTACAGTCAGATCTGCATTACACACACACACACACACACACACACACACACACTCCTCCCATACCTTACTGATCCTCTGTGAACTCAATGGGGCCATCTTGCATTTTGCAGAGAGGGAAACTCTGAAATAAGACTCAGAGAGGTCATGTCATTTGCCCAGCTAGCAGTGGCAGAACTGCAATTGTAATCCAGGTCTGGCCGACCCCAGAGCCTGTGGGTGCATTTTGTTACCTGCGTTGAACCCAGACTTGTGTCTCCAGGCTCTAGGCAGTGAGGCATGGTGTGCCTTGTTTGGCTAACAAAGAAGTGCACAGATTGAGGATCATTGCTGGAACAGCGATTTTGAAGGGCTAACAGACTCCTTTGGGCCATATGAAATGTTCAGGATGGAGACTTTTTAAGAATATATTCTTACCAAATGTATCAGGTGTCTGGGCTGTTCTAATAAAATGTGTCATTTTACTGATGAGTTGACCATGGCAGCGCATGTGGGCAAATACTCTTAATTTATTGTTAACAGTGAGAAGCTTGATGGCAGCCCTGCTCTGTCCTCTGGAGCCCTTAAAAGACAGGCTTCAGGTGTTTGCAGTGTAGGATGTCAGACCTCCTTGGTTCACTGGAGAGAAGACTGAAGCTTGATGAGGTTCAGAGGCATGAACAAGGTCACCCAGGCCTGTTAGAGCTGGGGAGGGATTGAAGTGTGTTCTCCTGACTCCCGGTTGTAAGTCTCCTGAAAAGGAGGTGTGGACAGATATGAAATGATGAGGAGAAATGGTCAGGCATGGTGTCCCTCACTCTCAAATCCTACCCTTGGCTAGCCACCCATTTCTTCCAGTTTCCTGAAGAAGTTACCTATGAAAAGCTGGAAAATTCCCCATTACTCCCTGGGGCTTCCTCATAGAGTGCTTTGATCATGGGAGTTAGCCTGAGTGTGTCTGGAGTCTGGGACTTAGTTCTTGTCAGGGGGCCTCCAGTGTCGTCGTCCCTTCCCTCTTGACAACAAAAGCACTTCTCACATCATAGTCGTTCAGCTTAGGAAGATCCAGAGGCCACTTGACTGCACAACAGGCAGACTCCAGTACAGACTCAGTCCCTGAGCCTATCCAAATAGGAGCATCACCTGTGGGCAGGTTCCAGTCACCAATCCTCAAACCACAATTCCATTTAAATGAGGTTGACTGAAGAACCAGAATCATTATGACAGTGAAGTTTCCTGTAACCTGATCTGCAGCTAGATTGGGGAACCACTGGTCTAAAGATCGTGCCTCCCAGAATTTATAGAGGTAGGGCTGTGGGAACCTGTCTCACGTCTGAGAGAGTTTTCCACTACAACTGGACCTGAGTCACTTCCCTTGCTGTGTCAGGGAGCAAACGTGTTGGAAAAGTGAGAACCAGATCTTCTTGTAGAGGGCATTGGCCCTCACCTGACTTCTCTAGCCTCTGGGGTGAAAGAATAAAGAGAGGTCATGCTCCTATTGTACCACAACCTGTACCCCTTTTGAAATGCCAACTCCCCAGGATGGTGACTAAATACAGTGTCCTAGAATCTGCACAATCCTGACCAGACTACCTCCTCTGGAGATTGAGCCAGTCTAGGAAGGGCACAGAGAAAACCTGTAAGGTGTCTACTCCAGGGCTCGACATAGCTTGTTCAAAGAACAGTGAATGCTGTGCCAGTGTTAAATAGCCGTACTAGTTCATGCCCTGTACATCTTAGATGCTGTGACATCATAGGAGGCCAATGCAACTGGATAAACCAAAATTCTCTTTTCTAAAGTTCCTATTTAGGAGAAAAAAGAAAACACCTAATTTTGCCATCAGAGAAGTTTAGGAGAGGTTTGCACCACAGTCTGGTGCTGTACTGTCCAATATAGTAATCATTAGTCATGTGTGGCTGTTTAATTAAAATTAAATACTCAGTTTGTCAGTTGCACTAGCCACATATGCCAGTGCTCAATGGCCACGTGTGACTAGTGGCCCCCTTTTGCAAGAGGCAGATGCTTAGATATAGAACCATTCCATCATTACAGAAAGTTCTATTGGACAGCCCTAGTCTAGAGCCTCATTTGGTTTTATGCACAAAACACAGTTTAAATTGAGACAAAAGTTAATCACAGTAAAAGCAATGGGTCTCAGCTTAAAAAACAAAACAAACAAAAACTCTTCTTGGAGACTTGCCCAAACTATTTTTTATATAAATCTGAGAGACACAGCCCAGTCTGAGAAGGCTCCAGAACAGGTTCGTATTATATTCAGTCTTGAATACTGAGCCCATGACCGATTGCAGAGATCCTCAGTGAAAGGTTTTTGAAAATGACCGTTAAAGCTCGTCTATTTTTCCACCCTAGATTGTCAGATTAGACCGAACCATGGAACAGATTGTGTTCCCTGTGCCCAGCATATGTGAATTCCTAACCAAGGAGTCAAAACTACGAATATACTATACTACAGAGAGGGATGAACAAGGCAGCAAGATCAATGACTTCTTCCTGCGGTCCGAGGACCTCTTCAATGAAATGAACTGGCAAAAGAAACTGAGAGGTGGGTCAGCACTGCATCCACAACACGTCAGAGCGATGCCCTCCTGGGGTTTCAGAGACCTCAGCTTGATGGTGGTGGGTGTGCCTCCAGTTGGACCAGAGCTAGAATAATTTACAGTACTTCTACCTCTGAGCGCCGGGCAGACCTAGATACCTTTGTAGCTGATCAATGGGCTCTGGCCTTGGGGAGGCACCTCCCCAGAAAAGTCTTCCTCCATGCGCCATTTGATTTTATTTGATTGGAGAGCTCTATGGAAGACTTTCAGAATGTCGTTTTTTGGTATCTTGATGTAGAAAATAAAAGGAAGGGAGAAAAAGCAAGGCTTTGAGCTCGCAGGATGGTGCACTTGAGCAGGAAATTCAGCCAGCTTGACTGCTCATTTACTAGCTCACCTGCTCTGAAGACACTGGTCTCTCCCTTTTACAGGTGTAGCTCAGGTTTTAGACTCTACTGTAATCATTTTATAGGCAGTGGAATCATTTGCCACATAAGACGCATCGTTGCTCACCACCTAGTCCCACTGCGATGCCTGGCCAGTCGGGCTGAAATAACTCATCTAAAACACTTTTATAGGGCTGTCCCAGAGGGCTTCTCAGCTCCTGGTTTTCATTAGGATTTTAATGGGATCCTTCAGTACTGACAGTACACTCCGCACCAACTGTTGTGACCAACTTAGAAAGGACTGTGCTTTATTTCTGTCTGTTAGTCAGGAGCCAGGTTTTTTTATTTGAAACCCTGGATTCCAGCTACAGTTGTGATCTTTTGGGCTCTTTGTGCAGGGCGGGGCTGCGGGAGGGGAAGCGGAATTGGAGGTCAGTTTCTGGGAGCTTCTGTCCTCTTCCTGCCTCCCACCAGCTTGAGCCAGAACGGACCAGCCTTCACTGCATGCTTCTTTCACTTCACCAGTCTTCTCCCTACCTCCCTGCACCCCTAGGTTTGGCCAGTGGCCAAGAGGGTTGTGCACACACGTCAGTCAGAAGACCTGTTCTCATCACACCCCCACCCCACAACATTCTCACTCATCTCTAAGGCTACCTCATCTTCCAGCACTTTCGAACTTAGAAAATGTTTTCTGGGGTACATCTGGCTGGCTCGGTCAGTAGAGCATACGATTCTTTATTTTAGGGTCGTGAGTTCAAGCCCCACATTGAGTGTAGAGATACACAAAATCTTTAAAAAAGGAAGGAAGGAAAGAAAAAGTAAAGAAAATGTTTCCTGGCCACACCCATTCCTTACCCAGTCCCATGCTTGGTGTCTGACGAAGAGGCCAGGAGGCCTTTAGAAGACCAGCTTGCATGTTCTCCTTGGTAGGGACTTCAGAAGATTGAGGGTGCACTTCTAACCGATATCAGTGTGTCCTTCATCCAGGCTCCTCCAGCTCAAGCGCCATGAGTAGCCTTGAACACCCGCACAACACAACGCTTAGGTGAACACAGAAAAAAAATAGCAAAGTAAGGTAGGCATAGACCCTATCCACTTTGCACTCTTGTGTTTTCAGCTCTTAGCCTCACTGGGGTGGTCTGCGATTCCTGCATCAAGGGATAATCCTGAATCCCCGTATCCAGACCTCCACTGTAGTTACTAAAACTGTGACTTTGCTCTGATCAGTGTATGGGTCTACTAAGACTGGTCAGGTATATTCATTCCCACAATTCTGGGAGCCTATGAAAACATAGAAATACATGCTAGGCTCTCCAGGAGGCTTGGGAACCGACAGAAGGGTTTTCACCTTTTCTTGTGAGGATAGATACCTTGTGATCGCTCTTTATGAGACGGTTGTCTTCACGCAGGCACAGGAGGAAGACCTCAGCCCCAAGAGGTGGGGGAATCTCACTTCCATTCCGCTTCTGCTCCCCACTGGCTGTGTGGCCCTGAGCAGATGACTTCACTGCTCCCAGACCCCCACCTACAAAGTGGGGAATGAAGATGGATTGACTCATTGATTGTGGAGTGCTCACGTCATCATCCTTCGATGTGTGTTGCATTGTAGCTAATGCCTCCTCTTGCTTAGTCTGCCTTTGTTTCAGTATAGCTTAAACACAGCTATAGTTGTCAACTGAAAGATTTTAATTGGCTTCAAAGCTATCTGCTGGTAAGAGAGAAATTGAAAACAGTAACTGGATGAAACATGATACGCGTATTTAGGGAGGGGAGAAATGCCCTCGTTAGAAGTGCAATTAAAATGAAAAACACTATTCTCTGTTAGTAGCCTGTTTCTCTTCTAATAAATCTGTAGGAAGAAAATTTCTGCTTTATTCATGAAGCTGCTTTCCCCTTTCCTGAAAGTGTCACAGAACCACCTGTGCTTTGGTACATCTGGAGCTAGGGCTCAGATGTAAAGTCAAGTCTGTCCCAGGCTGCTGTTACTTGGTAATTTCTTCTGCAAATCTTATGATACTCAATTCCTATGGTCTCCTGAAGCCCTCTTCGCTGCTCCCCTCACAGAACATGCACATGTGCGCGCGCGCGCGCGCACACACACACACACACACACACACACAGCCCATTCAATGTGTTCACATCCTTTCTCACCTGTGCCTCTCTGACACCTTCTCCTGAAGTTCCCAGCCCCCAATGAAGTAAAACTCTGGGCTCAGAGAATGAGATCATGAAAGAGGAAACAGAGGCCCGGTTACATATGCTGACGTATTCCTGCGTGGGGTTTTCCCTCATGGTTATCACACCCATCCAAATAGAGCTGGGGAATTCTGGAGTCCAGGTCCTCGAGCACAGCCCAGACACAAAGGCTGGGGAAGAGGGTTACCACATGATGCCCTGGGGTTCAGTAATTTAGACTGACCTGCCTAAATGGGATCGTGGCATCCTGTGTTTTTACTGTGAGGTAGTAGGTATATCCACTCAGCCAACTTTTACCCGTCCTAAGTAGAAAACATGCTACGGAGTACAGCAGCGGGGGTTCATCGGTGTTTAAGCTGTGATTCCTTCCTGTGTGGACGTACCATGTGATGGGCGCAGGCAACGCAGGCATATTTTTAAGTGGCTATAATTGAGCCGCCTGATGATGAGCAGGACTGTAATTAAGCAGTGACACGCCATGAAAGTATGGGAAAGGCAGCCTTCTGAGAAAAGGCAGGATCTGAACAGCATCTGGGAGGATAGATAGCACTTGGATAAACACAAGCCTGAGAGTTTGGGGAGAGGGAAGGTGTATTCATTTCCAATTGCTACTGTAACAAATTACCACAAACCTGGAGGCTTACCATAACATACATTTACTATCTTACATTTCCGGAGGCCAGAACCCTACAAAGGTTCTCCTCAGGCTAAAAATCAAGTGTTGTCAGGACTATCTGCCTTCTAGAGGCTCTAGCTTTTTCCAGCTTCTAGGGGCTGCTTTTGCATTGTTTGGCTCTTGGCCTCTTCCTCCATCTGCAAAGCCAGCTGTGGCCAGGAGAGCCCTGCTCACACTGCAGGACCCTGTCTCTGACACTCCCACACCCTTCCTTTGCTTGTAAGCATGTTTGTGATTATGTTGGGCCCACTGGATAATTCAGGATAATTTCCCCATCTCCAGATCCTTAACTGTATTACATCTGTGAAGTCCATTTTCCCATGAAAGGTAACATATTTATTGATTCCGAAAATGAGGATGTGGACATCCTTGGCGGGGGAGGGCTGCTATTTTCCCATCACACAAGGTACATTAGTTGCATTATATTGCTGTATGACAACTTACCTCAAAACTTAGTGGCTTAGGGGTACATGGGTGGTGCAGTTGGGAAGCATCCAACCTCGGCTCAGGTCATGATCTCCTGGTTTGTGTTCAAGCCCCACATCGGGCTCTGTGCCGACAGCTCAGAGCCTGGAGCCTGCTTCAGATTCTGAGTCTCCGTCACTCTGCCCCTCCCCCTGCTTGCACTCTGTCTCTCTCTTAAAACTAAATAAACATTAAAAAATGAAAAAAACAAAAACACTTAGTGGCTTAAAACAATAAATATCTATTTCCTCACAGTTTCTCAGTGTCCAGAGTTTGGGAGTGGCTCAGCTGGGTTGTTCTGACTCAGGGTTTTTCATGAGGTTGTGGTCAAGATGGCAGCCAGGCCCTCCTCATCTGAAGGTTTGATGGACCTGGAGGACCCATTTCTCTGCTCACTCACGTGGCCATTGGTAGGAGGCCTCATTTCTTGTACACCTGGGCCCCTCTGTAGGTCTGCTTGAGTTCCACACAAAATGGTGGTTGGTTTCCTCAGAGCACATGACTGAGGAGAGGTAAAGGAGGAAGCTGCAGTGCTTTTTATGACCTAGTCTCAGGAAACACGCCCATCACTTCTGTACTGTCTTAGAAGTGGTGACTAAGTCCAGCCCACACTCAAGGGAAAGGGGATAAGCTGCACCCCTTGAAGAGGAGAGGATCAAAGACTTTGGGGACATATTTTTGAAATAGCACGGGGACACTGCACAGAGGCTCAAGGTGCCACATGCATTCAGGGAGCATCACTAGACTGGGATGTAAAGGTAGCCTATCTGGAGAAGAGAAGCAGGAGAAAAAAGAGTCTGGAAAGTTAAATGGGATCACAGTTTCATGTGTAAATAGAAGACAGTGCATGTCAAGGTTGGTCTCTAAGTATCTTTTTGAACCTGGATAGATACTCAGTTGATTTGAAGGACTGAATATTCACCATATTCAGAATGATACTACAGTTCAAGTGTGTTAGCTTTATAAATACATGATTTATTTGTGAGCTGCATGCCATAGTTGAGGGTCATTTATTACAATTAAATTAAAGCATCCTACAGTGGCTGCTCTTATATTTGATATTGAGAGTCCCCCTGAAGAGAATTTTGGCTTACATAGACCATTACTGAGCTTTGCCATTTCCTATTTTTCTTTTACTCCATAAGAGCTTTTTACAAATACGCAAACGTGGAGAGGACATTATAAATTCCCATGTACCCGCGGCTCAGTTTCAACCATTACCAACCCTTTGCCATTCTTGCCACCCAGCTCTTCTGGAGTCTATATATCCAGATCAGAAATGGGCTTCATTCCCAGAAGAAACACTAGTAGCTATTGTTTCCAGGGCAGATGATTTGTCACCTTAAATTTGTTTCACCACTTTGCTTTTAAAAAAAGAAGTTAATTGTTACAGGAGGTTGACTGAATTCTGGTCAGCTCCTCTTCTGAATGTTGAAATGAGCCACTTACCTTTGTCCTTGTCACTAGCCCCAAAGGATCACTGACCTGGGTGATGATATCTCCTCCATAACTTCCACCCCCTGCTGGGCCTCAGTTTCCCTCATTTGTAAAAGGAGAGATTTTTAAAGTAGATGGTGCTTGTAACCCTAAAACTCTAGACTTTGGAAATATTTCCTGTTTCCCAAGTACAAACATGAATTGAGCAATTATTAAATTACCCAGGGCTCTGTTTAATTGTAGCATAACTTTATTTTGGAGAGAAGCTTTCAAAGACTTGGCTGCTGCTCTAGGCATCATTATAGGGCCATTGAATATGTCATTGGCTGCTGTCCTAAAGTTAAGTGATGACTTCATTGGGAAAGAGAAACACACCATAGAGACCCATTCTCCCATACTCCATACTTGTTTGGAGGGAGATAATGTTGAATGAGTCTACCTATTAGAAACTCTGCTTCTGGCATGGAGACTGAAATTATTCCTACCATATCTATATTTGAGCATCATCCGAAGTATAAGGCACCACTAGAAAAGAATTCAGTGGAAAAGGAAGCACCACCACACACAATGTGGCCAGAGGCCTGTTGTTCTAACACTGAGCGTGCCCAGCCAGTGTGGTATTGCCTATATAAGATGGCAGCAGTATGGAAAGTGTCTCTCGCCTATTAGTGATGGCTTTGGTACCACATCCTCTCTCCATGGTAGCCTTTGAGAATGGGAGCTCTGCTGCTCACTTCCCCAGTCAGCAGCTCCCTGCCCCTGGCATGATCATCAGACTTGAGGAAAAGGGCAGATGGCTCAATGTCAGGCAAAGGATCTGTAAGTTAGTGGAGGATTTTGAGCAAGACAGGAGTATGGAAATGGTAGCCACCCTAGTCTGGAGCCCAGCTCAGCCAATTCTGGATGCTCTGTGTCCCTCCAACTGGAGCCCCACACTTCTAAAAGGCTGATTAAGTTCTTGGGTCTGTCTGAGCATCTCCTCTGGTCCCAGATTCAGTGGTTGATTGAGGATTCAGTGCATGAACTCTGGACAACCCCCAGATTTCATAACTGGTGGTGTTGACTGGGACATGCAGGGTTTTTAGATGTTCCAGCTTTCCTCCTTTTCTTTGCTTCCTTGACCCCAAATACATCTTCTGTTCCAATAAGTACTCCAAACAGAAATAAACCAATCTGATGTCGTTGTGAGCCTGTGAGTCAACCTCAAAACAAATGATCATTTTTCTTACTGTTGTGGTAAAAACTAGAAACAAAAGTGGGCTTGTGGGGCAGAGCGGGAGGAAGGGCCAAGTGGGATTCCCAGCATTCTGAATCGAACCTTACATGGTCTGGTCTTTGTTTTCACAGCCCAGCCCGTTCTGTACTGGTGTGCCCGCAACATGTCTTTCTGGAGCAGCATTTCATTTAACCTGGCTGTCCTGATGAACCTGCTTGTGGCGTTTTTCTACCCATTTAAAGGAGTCCGAGGAGGTACCCATATTTTCTATTTCAAAGAAACTACTAGAAGTAGCAGGAAGGTTATGACTTGCATCTTAAATATGATCCCTGGAAGTATTGGTGCAGTATTACGGGATCTCAGTTACCCATTTTCAGACAAGATGGGATTGCAGCTTTTACCACAGATTTAGTTTTAAATCTCACTTAAAACAATATAAATTTTGTGTCCACATTTATCTAGCAGGAAAGACAGAGAAGAAGTTGTACACTCTGAAACCTGTAAGAAATAGTCTCAGTCAGCCTCCTTGTCTTAGATATTGGGAAACTCTCGTCTCAGAGAAGTTGAGAGATTTAGCCAAAGCTGCACAGCTAGCTAGTGGCAAGGCTAACCCTAGAACATAGACATTTTGATGTTCAGTCCTGTAGATGATTTTCCCCATCCCATATTTAGAGAATTAATTTCAAACTAAAGAATTTGTAAGGCATGTCTGGAATTTTTTTTTCTTTTTCTTTTTCTTTTTTTTTTTTTTTTGGCAGGGGGCTTGATGAGACGGGACTTGAATGACTAAAGACTGCACCTCCTTGGATGGTTAGGCTATTAAGAGCTCTATGCCATCATTCTCGCAGAACACGTCCATGATCTTTATGGATATTCTCCCCAGCCCCTCTCTCTTTCCAGTCCCCTGCCATGTGCATTCTACATATTTCTCTGAGAACAGGCAAACAAGTCAGGAGGGCCATTTATTTTTCTCTTTGTGGCTCCTCCATTTGCTTGACAGTGTTCTAGAGTTATTTACATTTGTGGGGTTCTGGGGCCCAGCAGAAGCCCCTCTCCTGTTATACATCCATGGCCCCTTTTCTGACACGCTGTACAGCCTCTTGAGAGATCTCTTTCTCAGCTACATTTTTCATCAGACCTACCTGGCAGATTGTCTCATATACATATGTAACAACTGACCAGTAGCCACCTTTTGTGAAATACAGGGAATGGAGCCCAAAAGTAAGACACCAAAACAATAGAGCAGTTCCAGGCTTAGCTCTTGAGCCTAATAATGCAGATGGGTATACATGATGAGACAGCATGTCTATACTTACAGTCTATTTAAGGTCCATTTTGAAAGTGATAACTTGTTCTGTGATGCTTAGGTATCCAACATACCCATTTGAGGAGTTAGCTTTTCTGCTAGGCCTTCAGTTACCTTGAAATCCTTGTTTGAATGATTTTTCCCCCCCCCAAAAGCACTACCTAAACACAAGTCTGGGGGTGTTTTCCTTTTAAGTGCCATGTCAGGGATCATAAACACCCCTGTGTGAAAAGATTCTGCACATCCACAGGGCTGCGAGGTTTTCTCGGAGGGGACATGTACTCAGCCAGGCTGCCGGTCAGCAGAGATAAGAGCGTGAAATAGAGTGACAGAAGAGCCTTGCCCTCTTTCCATTTCAGGAAAGTTGTCATGCTTATCACTGATTCTTCAACCATTACCTTGGATGTGTTTTCCTTTATTCCCCATTTCTTTCACAACACTTAAAATTAGCTTTTATTATACACCTTGACAATTTTCTTCATTGGTCATTTGTGGAAATGTTGAGGACCTTGTCTGAAGGGAGGCAGTTGACAGCTCCCCTCCCCTTCCGTGGTAAGCCTCATCCAGTGGAATACTTGATTTACAAAGTCCAGAGTCACCATCCAGGCCTGACTCTGCCACTCATTCACCACGTGACTCTGGGCAGGCAGCTTCCGTTAGTCTTCCTTATCCTCTCTATTAAAAGGTACTTAAATTGACCCAGTAGTTGGGAAACCTTGGTGTGAATTGGGGAATTGCCATGTGGTTCAGGGGAAAATAGTGGTTGACCCAGTCAGGATTTCAGGGGCATCCTGTTTCTCGCCCATACAAGTTCAAGACCCAGTGAGGAGATGATTGTTAAAAGTCCCTCCAATTCTACAGTGGTGATCTGGTTGATCCGTAGTAATTGAGACTTTCTGTTTTGGCAGTGCGGGCTTTAGAAACTTCATGTGGATGGATTAAATGGAAAGCATAATTAGATCTCCCAGGAAAGAAGGAGATTGATCTGACCTCAGGAAGCCTTTTCCATTATAAAGTGACTGAGCTCACTTCCAACACATCAATTCACTCTCAGATTTATTTTTCTCTTTTGTAAGACATGTTGGGGGCATCTTCTGTGTTCACTATTAACCATTTTCAAGAGGAGGGGTGTGTTAGGCCTGCCTTGAAATAAGATCTGGTTGGTTACCTGAAAGTATTTCTTTGAGATCAGTATTTGTTCATGTTGAACCCTAAAACCGGGATTTCCAAAATGTCCCAGTTGAATTGAATGTCCCCCCCCCCCCTTTTTTTTTTTTATGAGTGCTGATATGGCTCTGTGGCTTATTAGGCCTCTGGCTGCCAAGAATACTGGTGGCCTTAAAAGCTCCTTTTCAAAAGTATCCTTTTCCCCCTTTATTTTAGAACTGATGAGTCACACAGCCTTTGGAAAGCATGAAACCTGGGCAGATTCACATTGTTTACTGAACTTGTGAGCATGCTACTATGATCGAAGCAAATGTATTACTGCCTTTTAAACTTTTTCATTTTTGAAAGTTTCAAATATATACACAAATAATAATAGTTAATTCACTGCCATGTATCTGTTAACCCAGCTTTAACAACTACCAACATTTTGTCAATCTTATTTCATCTATTCTCCAACTGTATTTTGAAAGATTTTAAAGAAGTCTAGACATCTTGTTGTTTTGCCCATAAATATTTCAGTGTGCATCTCTAACTTCTAAGAATATTTCAAAATACGTATAATTACCATAACATTATCATATCTAACAGAACTAACAGTAAATCATGTAATAGCCTGTCCATATTCATGTTTCTCCAATTGTCTTAAAGATGTCTTTCTATAATTGGTTTTTTAAAATCTAGCATTTTTTAACACTGCTTTTATAGTCGGGAGACAACAGGTTTTTATTTTGGCCCCTTCAGGATTTAGGTACATCCACTGTACTGGTCCCATTTATTATGCTGAGATCTTTAGGCAGTTTAAGATGGTGATTTTTTTTTAATTAAAAAAAAATCTTTTTAATGTTTATTTCTGAGAGAGAGAAAGAGTGCAAACAGGAGAGGGGCAGAGAGAGGGGGAGATGCAGAATCCTAAGCAGGCTCCAGGCTCTGAGTTGTCTGCACAGAGCCTGACACGGGGCTCAGAACTCACCACAAGATCATGATCTGAGTCAAGGTCAGACACTTAACCAACTGAGCCACCCAGGTGCTCCAGATGGTGATTAGACACTTAGAGAAAATGACTGAGACACTTAGAGTACATGGACTGGGAGAAAATATATACAAAATATGTATCTGACCAAAGGCTAATATCCAGAATACATAAAGAACTCTTACAATTCAGTAATAAAAAGACTACTCAGTTAAAACAGTGGGCAAAGATTTGATCAGATATTTCACAGAAGAATGGGCAATAGCACATAAAAAGATAGTCAACATCACATGTTTAAAAAACTTTTTTAAAAGAGTGGGGAGCATGCCTGGGTGGCTTAATCAGTTGAGCATACGACTTCATCTTAGGTCATGATCTCACTGTTCATGGGTTCAGGCCCCACGTCGGGCTCTGTGCTGACAACTCAGAGCCTGGAGCCTGCTTCACATTCTGTGTCTCCCTCTCTCTCTGCCCCTCCCTTGCTCATGCTGTGTCTTTCAAAAATAAATAAATGCTAAAAAAAATTTTTTTTAAAAGATACTCAATATCAGTAGTTATCAGAGACATGTGAATTAAAACTACAATGACATACCACTAGAAACCTACTAGAATGGCTACAATTGAAAATACTGAAAAAACAGATACATATTTATATATATATACATACATAGAAACACTGATTCCACCAAGTATTGGTGCCGACTTAGAGCAAGTGGAACCCCATGTACTACGCAATAGTGCATTCACTCTGGAAAACAGTATGGTTGTGTCTTAGAAAGTTAAACATATTCTTATGATCCACATAAAAACTTACACCAATTTCAAGATGTGTACTTGAATGTTCCCAGTAACGTTATTTATAAGAACACAAACTGGAGACAACAAATACCCATTAATTGTTGAGTGGATAAGTAAATTGTGGTATATCCATATTATGGAATATTACGCCGACAGAAAGAACAGAATACTTACATACAAAATAACCTGACTGAATCTCAGAAATTTGTTAAGTGAAAGAATTAAAAGCCTACCTACTAATACGATTATGTTTCCATTTTTATGAAATTGTGGAGAATGCAAGGCCCTAGTGATGGAAGGGAGGTCAGTGGTTGTGTCAGGGTGGAGATGGGGCAACTGCAAAGAACACAAGGAAACCCTGTAGGGTCGGAAAAATGCTTACATCTTGATTGTGTTGGCAGTTACCTGTGGTCTATGACTATATAAACTGCCAGAACTCATCACATTATGAGCTTAAAATTGGTTGGTTTTATGCATTGTTGTTGTTTTTTTAATTGGCCATTAAGAACCATCAACTTCAGAGGCTTACA
The DNA here is from genome assembly GCF_028018385.1 of Neofelis nebulosa. Classification (NCBI taxonomy): domain Eukaryota; kingdom Metazoa; phylum Chordata; class Mammalia; order Carnivora; family Felidae; genus Neofelis; species Neofelis nebulosa. Next base: position 123,175,735 of record NC_080785.1, on the reverse strand, counting down.
CATTCCAGCCATGTGCTCTGTCACCTTGGGCAAGACATGTAACCAAGACTCTGTTTCCTCCAGAGTACAGTGAAGACAATTGTTCAGCTGGATGGGAGGACCAAATAAATGAGGATCAGTGTCAACAGCTTCCTGTGATACCTAACCATTGTTAAATGCACAGGAAGTGACATATGCCTCAATATCCATGTCTTCCTGAATTTCCCAGAAGCTTCTGCCTCTCTGTGCCCATTTCTAATCAGGTTTTCCTTTTGAAGGATATCAAAAGGGAAGAGGGAAGTGGTTGGGAGTGGGGGGAACAGTTTCTAGAGAAAAAGTGTCTCGGCAGACATGGACGGAGTGAACTAGGGCAGCCAGCAGGCTCGTGGAGGAGCTGTAACTCCCAAGCGAGTCTCTTTCCTGGGTGGGGCTTCAATCCCAACAGTTCTGGAGAAGCGAAACTCCTTTATATAAGTGGCCTTGATCATGTAGTGCTGCTTGTTTACATCTGAAGGAGACTCAAAATGTGACAGCATTTGAAATAGGGTTTTATTTTTTTTTAATGAGTGTTTTACAGAACTATATTTTTAGCCGTGTTGGCTCATGTTATATAACTAAGCCGTCTCGTGGGACACTCTAAATAGAACTTGAAATAGCAAGAGATGACAAAAACTGGTATAAGCTCTTTGACTACAAGGATAATCTAATTGTAGGATGATGTTAATGATACGGAAGTTGCCTTCCTCCTTCCCTTGAAGAAATCTGATTCAGGCAGGAGACCTGCAATTTTCCTTTGCATACTTTTAATAGAAATTAGAAGTTTAGGCTTCCAGTTCATCTTCCTGAAGAGTGAAATGTGATACATGTATGGATTTTATTGATGGAACAAATTCATCTGATTAGTTCCTACTGGGTGCCCAGTGCTTCCCTCAGGGAATTTGGAACCTGGCTGGGGGGCATTTAGGGTAGGGGTGGAGGGTAGAGAAAGACAGGTAAACTGACACCCAGAAAAATAGTGTTGTATACGGATGACCAGGGTGGGGAATGAGAACACAGAGAGGGAGGGGCACCTGGCATAGTTTTCTGAAGAGGAAGGAGGTGGGGATGAGTTGATGGTGAAGACCTAAGATGAATAGGAAGGGGAGAAGAATTCCCCAGGTAGAACGAACATAGGTCAAGGCTTGCCAGTGAGAAGACATGGGTGTGATGGGTTATGTCGAGGGGCACAGAATTGGAGGTGAGAATTTGGACAATGAGGCCCATTTGTTAATCGAAGAAAGTGTCATTATACCCATTTTGGTCTGTCGCCTCTTACTCAGTGAAATGCTGATCTCTGAGAGCCCCACCTTGTCTTTCCAGGAACACTGGAGCCACACTGGTCAGGACTGCTGTGGACAGCCATGCTCATCTCTCTGGCCATTGTCATTGCCCTCCCCAAGCCCCATGGCATCCGGGCCTTAATTGCCTCCACAATTCTCCGGTTGATATTTTCGGTTGGGTTACAGCCCACGTTGTTTCTTCTGGGAGCTTTCAACGTAAGTAGGAATACCTTCATAGCCACTTGCTTGTTGACATGCAAACAGGAACACCTTCCGTTCTGGTTCCCGGAATCTTGCCCTGTGTTTTCAGGGCAGAAAAAGACTGTTGGGGTCAACTGTTAAAATAGCAGAAGCAAGAGCAGTGTGGGTGGACATCTCCCTCTTAACCTTCTCACGGTCCAGCGAACCTCTTAATCTGTTATCTGGGCATTGATAGTCTCCTTTTTAGGGAAAATCCCTCTCAGAAGTAAGGGAGGAAGAGGGAGAGCAGTTGAGATGTAAATTAGTTCTCCCAGTCAGGTCAAAGCTTTGCTGGGACGGGAGATTTTAGCCAGTATAATACGTCAAATGATTGGATATTAATACAGCACACCCACTTCTGTGAGGGCCACACAGAACCAAGAGAAGAGGCAGGAGGAATCGCTGAAACAGAAATGGAGCACATATACAGGTGAGGAGAGGATCCGTTATTTCGAAGTCAGTGGTGAGGTTTGAAAGTGCTCCTTCACCGTAGTTGAAGGATAAGTGCCAACTGACCCTGCAGGGGGACTTCTTAGCAAGTGGAGACAGCTGACACAGGACCATAAATTGGAGGGGTTTCCTGGTGAACAGAAGTAGAAAGTTCGGATATGTGAGGCAGTGTGGGGATTGAAACTGCTTTCCAGAGGTTTCTGCCCTGGTCATATAAGGAAGCTAAGGTCACTGTACAAAAATGGAAGTGATGTAACAAAATAAGACTAATGTAGTAATTCGTTGCATCAGTAAGTGTCCCCAAATGGGTGTGTTCATATGGCAGAGGCAGCAAGGACATTAGGGGAGCAGGGACCACTTCAAGCCAGTGAGCCCCAGGGGATGAGGCAGGGTTGCAGCTCTGTTGTAGAATGGAAAGGATGGGCCAGAAAGCAGGGATAGAGAAGAGCATTTTCCGGGACGCCCCACAGGCCTAAGCAGTAGGGAAGGCCCAGGACACTCTGAAGAGGTGGCCAGCAGTAGAGCTCCCCTCCGTGTGGTTCAGGGAGGGCTGCGTGGGACCTGATCCCGGTACAGGTCATCAGGGTGCTGCATTTGAGGAGAATGCCCTTGGGCCTCATCCTCCAGGTCAGCGCTTCCAGAGCATGTTTCAAGTTGATAAATCTTAGGTGAGAAGGGGGGTTCCATGATCCAATCAGTGAGGGAGAGGCTGCATTAAACAAAATGAAAGGGTTTTTACTGTAGGATTTCTGAGACACTTTAACATGCATGATAAGGGTTATGAATCTCTAAGAAAGGGAAACAGTGTATCTGTGTTTCCTAAACTTACTGGCCCACATTTTAAGTATCACGTGGAATTAGTGTGGTAGAATATAGGTTGGGAAACTATTCCCAGTAGTGGGAAATGACTCAAGTTTTTCTGAGCAAAGACATGATATATACAAAGAAGTATTCTTGGAAAAATGCCCTCAAGTAGTGGCATGTGATGTGGATTCAAGTGGGAGGGACTGGAGGCAGGTGGACCACTTAGGACCCCCAGCAGAGCTTGTGAGTAGGCGTGACAAGCCCGAGTCTTGGTCATAGTGTGGAAGCAGGAAGGAAGGGACTGATGCCACAGCTGTAAAGGAAACAGTAATGTGCGGTGGGTATAGAGGCCAAGCCTTACACCAGAAAGCCATGGGGGCACCTTGCGCTAGGGCCTCTTCTCCAGGCCAAGAAGGTGTGACCATCTTGACGGGGAGATGAGGGAGGCGATTCCAGCTCCACGTCTTCAATCCCACATGACTGGAAAAAGAACGAGGCAACGGACAGAAAGGAAGTCATGCGGAGACCTAGTTTTCAGGGTGAAAACGCACTTTAAACTGTCGACTTACTAGGCTTGAGGTGACAAAGCAAGTCATTGATGTTAACTGTGGCATTTGGAAATGTATGAGCAGAGTGACAAAGACTCATCAGTGCTGCAGAAGGGAAGAGGAAGCCACTTAAGAAGGAAATACAGAATAAACATGTAAAGAAAAAGGGGAAAACTCAGCAGTTCAGAGGTGGTTGTCCCGTATCGGCCGTCTGGTTGTTTTGTGTTTCTGGGCTTTAATCATTGCGTGGTTCTCTCTTCTGTTACATACATCAGTTGGGGGAAAGACTTAAATTAGACAATTAATTGCCATTTCTAGTCACATTAGCTGAGTGGGGAGAGCTGAAATAACTAGCATAAGTAACTGTTCAGAGTGAACCAAAAAAGGGAAGTGATCACGTGGAGTATGTAGGAGACGAAAGGGTGGCTTTGGGCAGAGAAGGTATGCTGGCCTGCAGGGGCTGGACGAGGTGGTGTCCTGACATCCAGGCACGGGGGCGGGAAGGGGGACACGGGGGGGCACTGGGAAAGGGGGGCTGCTGAGCCCTGTCATGTTGCAGGCGCTGGGATTAGGTGCTAAGGGCAGACAGACTGCTGCATGCGCCCTGGCAGAGTCCTGGAGACTGGGGCGGAGCTGCTACAGTGGGGAGGTGGGGCCGGAAGCCAGATGTCAGACTCCTTAAGCAGGGTCCGTCGGAGGTGGGGACACTGGTCTTGGACCAAGACTGAGAACCCTTATTTGCTGCTGAAGCAATAGAGGCAACCAGGGCAGAAGTTGTTAAGGGGCTTGAGTGGATTCAAGTGAAGTGAATTGCTCTGCTGAGCTGTTCAGAGCCCTGGCAGGTTTGAGGTCCTGGAACGTAAACCAGAGCATGGCCGTCCCCCACCCCCCACCCCGCCCTCCCCAAACCTCATCAACACAGATCATCCAGAGCCAGTGATACTCCCTCACCCTATGAAAGATCCTGTACTACAGGCAGCTAGAATACTAGAAAAAAACAAAACTGGTAGACTGAATCTTTATCCTGTCTGAGAAAGCCTGACTTTCTCTTTGTGTATGGGCTTTTGCTCTTATCTGATTGCTGAGAAGCTCACTTACACTGACCCACCAGATTAACTAGCAGAATTTCCCTAGTACCTACAGCCAAGGTAGCTAGGGCAGCAGAAGATGGTTTTACCGCATACATCTGAAAAGCTTTCTCTTCAGCCTTCTCTTGGTTCGAGTTTTTCTGTCAACATGTTGCTAGAGACCGCGTTCTAGGCTTGGGGTTTCTATTCAAGGTGGGACTATAACAGAGTAGATCGACCTCCAGTTACAAATGTCGGGAAACCTAATCCATGCCAGTCTAAGCAAAGGAGAAAATGCATAGTTTCATGTGACTGAGAAAGGAAGATCCTAGCTTTAGGTGCAGCTGAATACCGTTGCCCAGGCAGTAGCCTCAGCATCCAGTTGCATCTTTTGGGTCTGCATTGATTGTACCCTGAGGCTCAGTGGTATGGCAAGATGGATGCCAGCAGCTTCAAAGCTTACTTTCTGTCAGGTTCAAGGTCGGAAGGAAAGAACAAAGTTGTCTTTTGCTGCAAAAGGTTTCATTGGGTATCATTGGTTCCATTTGGTCATGTGACTGTCCTTGAACCAATCCACATTGTCCGGGAAGTAGTATATTCTAATCAACTGGGATGGAGCCCTGCCCAGATTTCAAGGACTGATAGATGGAAAGGGACAGATCCCCAAAGAAAAATTATAAGTTATTCCCAGAAGAGGGGGCAGAGGTATACAATTCATCCTGAAGTCTCCTTTACTGTTT